>NW_026570971.1:32701204-32733704 GCF_026225935.1 Boleophthalmus pectinirostris | reverse complement strand
TTTTATGTTTATGTTTAAATGGTTGTATATATGAATGAAACAATGGGATGGGGTGAGGGGTTGCTCTTATTTTTAATTATTGTATTGTAACTTTTCTGTTGCATGTGAAGCACTTTGTGCTACATTTCAAATGTATGAAAAGTGCTATACAAATAAAGTTTGATTGATTGACTGATTGATTGATACAGCCTAAATAAATAACCAATCAATTCACTGTACCACCTCAATAAGAAGACTTTATTACTCACTCTGTATTATCCATAGAATTTGTCCTCCGCAAATAAAGACATCCAGTCATTAATATTATTGTTATTATATTAATCCCACTGGAATCATTCTTTGAAAGTAAAAAGGCGAGAGTCGCACGTGTGTTTGTTTACGTCCAACACACGTGAAGCTGCAGATCAGAGATGGTGACTCTACTTCCTGTGGACTTTATCACCAATCTATTATGCTTTAATGCACAAATCATAATAACTCAGTTTTGTCTTGTATCTAAATTAGAAGTGCAGAGCTCTGAGCTCTAGAAGTGCAGTGGCGAGTGCTTTTACTGCAGACAGGAAACAGCTGACGTGATCGCGCTCGCAACTTTACAGCCTGTGGTGTGCAGACACATATCCCGCTGCTCCATACCTACCGACCTATGAATCTATGAATCAATGATTTATTTTTATATAATATTTTTGAACAGAAAACATTAGGAGCTCAAAAAGATTTGTTAGAAATTGGCTTAAAATAGTTGGTAAACATGGCACTAATATTGTTTATACTGACAATCTGAAATGATTTGAACATTTATGTTTCTTGCATTGCTCCTTCAGATATGATTTAGTTTCTTTTTTTATTTTCATTTTGGTGGATTATCCACTGAAAATAGTATTGGTAGATAGAGAGATGCACATCTGACAAAATTTGAGTCTGTGTGCGAGGTCCACAGACAAAAATTGATATTAAAAAAAAAAAGAAAAAAACAGATCCATACAAAAGATCTTTCAGTGTCACACTGTGGTGCTATTAAAATAATTATAAAAATTGGGAGCTCCAAAAAACACAACACAGTTCCTAATATTTAAATTTCACGATTTACTTGCTAAGTTTGCCCTCACATTTTTTTACGTATTTGTTTGTTTCCATTCTATTTCTGCTTTTCTGAACTGTAAGAGTTGTAACTCACCTAAGTGTAATCCTTTTTCATCCAAATGTAAACAAGAAATCTCACAAGATCATTTTCCTCTTGTGTGCTCAATCTTGTGGCAGTTCAACCAAACAACTAGATTCACTGATTTTGCCCAACACATTAAAATATGCTGTTTCTGAACAGCAGCCAGTCACCTCCTTTTATACTCAGATAAACCAAACAGAATGGAGGGGACATGGGCACAATGTTCAAATGCAGTTATAACAGAGGCCGTTCATGGTAATGGTGAAAAGTACACAAAAACCTGCCCTCTGCCCTCAAAACTGTAGGAGTTATTGTTTTAAATATATTTTAAAATATTGCCCCTCTAAGTGGAGAGACATCTGCACTGTCTTTTACTATGAGAAGAAGATTCAGTTCTGTTCAGTTTCCTCAAGTGTGCCATGGTTATATTTGAATTAGTTGAAATTCTGTGAATTTGACCTCCATGTTAGGCAGTATGCAACACTATGGTGTTCATTGTAACTATCTTGTCTAGTAAACAGGAGGTTAAGTAAACAAATGAGTTGGGGATTTACACTATAAACACATTAGACAAAGTCAAGAACATTAGACAAAGTCAAAACAGTAGTGTAGTATAGTGTAGAGTAAAGTGTGACTGCTGTGATGAACAAAACCCTGTACTTGAATTAAATATAAATATTTGCCATTCACTGAAACAACAGAGCATGTTAGATAGCATTCCTTTCTTTCATTGTGTGTTACTAAAAATAGGAGGAGTTCTAACATTGTTCTCAAGTAACATACTTCGTTCCATACAGTGTATCAGACCATCGCTCCGTACAGTGTATCAGACCATCACTTCGTAAAATCCGAAAAAAAGGTGTCGAGGGTTTACCTTTTATAAACTCTCAACTTTAATAAAATTGCTCTGAAAACACTTTTTTCAGTAAGCACCATTTGCTATTGAAAAAAGTTTTAAAAAGGCTACAGTGGTGTTAAAGGATCCCAGGGCCCTGAGTAGTGAAGCTCTTGCATCTGGTAGAATTACATTATGTATCATGTTTAGGATGTTACGTAACATGACATGCTGAATCAGCTTCGAGTGTGTAACCACATATGGCAATAGTTTGATGTAAAATGTGAACTGTTTCCTGCTGTATAACCTTATGATGTTTCCTGCTTGCTCTACAGCTAGAAAAGTATAACCTTATATGGCACTGAGTTGAAGCAAAATGTATCCTCTTTACTTTACCGGATGTGATGTGATATGTGGGTAGGATGAATCTAAGTTGATGATTTTAATTTTATTGTGGGCTTAGGGTTTTATCCTCCTAAGGTGATCAAGAGTGAGCCTGGCTCTCCTCGGAGAAGCAATTGCTCCTTTCTACTCCCTGAGCTGAAAAAAGCCCCCTGAGAGACATTGTAGTGGTTGCGTGCTCTGGGATGTTTTTTTATTAATTTTTTTTTTTTTATGTCATCTAAAAATTTTATTTTTGACAGTCTCGTAGCTACAAGTGCAGCAGGTGAAGAAGAGCAGTGGGGAAAAAACACAGTCTTGAGGTGCCTCAGTGCTGTCAGAAGTCAAACATGGAGCTTGAAGACTGGGTGGATGGTACTGAGGACAGTAAAATGATGTTAAATGATAATCATATAACTCATTATAATTGTTTATTATCATTTCTTTTTCAGTGGCTGAAGAGTGGAAAGAACTTCAATCTGCTCTTCAAAACAATGACCAGGCTCTAGCAGCTGGAAAGGCTTTGGACTATTTAGAAAAGCTAAACAATCTTCCTGTGACCATTGCGATCACTGGAGAGTCAGGCTCTGGTAAATCTTCTCTGGTGAATGCTCTGAGAGGAATAAAAAACAAAACACAAGGAGCAGCACCTACAGGTGCAGTGGAGACCACGATGGAGCCCACAGTGTACCTCCACCCACAAAACCCGAAGATTAGAATATGGGATCTGCCTGGGATTGGTACCACCAAGTTTACAGCTGACAAATACCTGCAGCATGTGGGGTTTGAGAAGTACGACTTCTTCATCATCGTTTCCAGTGATCGCTTCAGAGAAAATGATGCAAGACTGGCTCAAGAAATTCAGAGGATGAATAAAAAGTTCTACTTTGTTCGATCCAAGATTGACCACAACATACAAGATGAGAAGTACAATGCCCCAGACCTAAATGAGAAGGATCTCCTTAAAACCATCAGAGATGACTGCATTAAACGTAAGCGTCTTTGTTTGTTTGGGTCTACTCTACATGCTCATCTATCTTCTGTTTTATTTTGATGCAGGACTTCAGGACCTTGGCATTCAGTCTGCAAAGGTCTTCCTAGTGTCCAGTCTCAGACTTCACTTGTATGAATTCAATCTGCTGTGGAAAACCTTAGAGAAAGAACTTCCTAAACACCAACGAGATGTGCTGCTGCTCGCTCTGCCAGTTATCAGTGCAGAAGTCATTGATGAGAGAAGAAAAAAACTTTAGGGAGCAGAATAAAATGGCTCACTTTAACATCTGCAGCTGGAGCAGCTGTGCCTGTCCCTGGTATTTCTGAGGGTCTTGATCTGACCATGATATTAGGCTTTAGTGTTGCATGTCTGAATTCACTGGGTCTTACTCGTGGTTCTTTGCAGAAACTGTCGGATGTTAGTGGGGTGTCTTTAGATGATCTCAAGAAAGAGCTAAAATCTCCTTTGGCATCAGCAGATCAAGTAACCAGAAATTTGGTGCTAAGAGTGCTGTCCATGTCTGCCACTCACATCACAGCATCAGCTTTAGAGGAAGGGGCCAGGTTTGTCCCATTTATTGGAATACCAGTTGCAATGAGTCTTTCAAGTTTTACAACCTACAGAGCACTTTATTACATACTAAACTCACTGACAGAAGATGCACATCGTGTTTTCATGAGAGGTCTGGGGTTGAACACAGGTGTGTAAAAAAAAAAAAAAAAGTAGATTTTGCCAAGATCTTAATGATCACAATAATTCAGGTTTTATGCAAATTGTTTTAAATTATAAATGTTGTGAAGTTCTAGCAATTAGCTGCTGTGGAAGGATGAAAAATACATTAACATGAAATATGAGCAGACAGTCTATGCTGTGTTAAAAGTAAATAAACACTGCAAAGACTACTTAAGACTAGGGGTGGGAAGAGAGGCAAGACGAGACATGAGATTTTGGAATAATTTACTATATATTGAAATAATCGGGACAATGACATGATTTTTTACTTAATTTCATGATTTTTAACCTGAATTGTTATTATTATTTAGTTGTGATTGTATTTTCATGCATTATTATAAACTTATACATCATAGCCTAAATGCATTTAAGGCTTTAACACAAACTTAATCAATATTTCTTTATCTGAACACTGTATATAATAAAGAAAACATTAGAAATTGAGAAATTGTATTATTTTACACGTATGTAACACTTTAGTCAATATTAGTATTAGTTTGATCATTTGACCATTAGTTTATACTATATCAGTACAAAAATGCAGAAAATAACAGTGAATTAAAGTTCAAACTGTCATATCTGCAGCCCGTGTCCAACCAGGAAGTACAATTTAAACTAAAAAAAAAAAACAACAACAAACAGACTTTAAGAAAAACCAGACTTTAAGTAAAATTGTATTATTGTAATGGGATGTTTATGGGTATTAGAACTAGAAAACATTTTAAAAAACTAAAATAAACAAAAACAAACAAAAAAACGCTGTCCGAAATGAAGTAACCAAAAGGCTAAGGCAAAGAAATTTATACAGAACAATTGTCCATCTAGTGTCTAACAACATCAACCACCAACGCTGTCCCATTCTGTAACAGTGAAACATATCTGCTGCCCTCTAGTGGCAACGAGGGGGATGCACAGGTCACTACAATTAGCAAAACTCAACTTATGCAATTAAACATCACTACATAAATAAGAGAATGGTTAAACATAATGGTTTGGTATAAAGCAACAGAACAGTGAAAACAAGTAGCTGCAGGAGTACATTTATAATATGCTAATAAGACAGTTGTAAAAGCCACAAAATGGGATGTAAACAAGAGACAAATGTGTCAGTGACCACAGAAAAACATTTGGGCTAAAGCTTGACTAAACATGGTTAAAAATCTGGACTACATCAGGACTAAACCAGGATTATAACTGGGCTAAAACTAGGAGCAAAAATAAAACACAGACTACTTAAAGTTAAAGAGTTAAATCTGTTTGTTTGGGACACAAAGTAGGAAAAGTAATTTTGTAGGCCGATACTACATGTAAAAGGAACTTCTAACTTCAAAATAATGTTACATTCCCAGTACAACAAGCACAATAAACATGCCTGCCACTATGTTGCACTATGGTTGCCCCCTGCTCCTGACAAGTTTAACTGGAGAGACTGAAGGATGGATCAAATGCAGAGGACACATTTCACTACAACAACAATAAAGTATACCTTACATTAACACTAAAACTGCTTCACAGAATAATAATCATACTTACATGAAGATATTATGCATAATAAATAATGAAATAAAAGTAACAAAGTAAAACAGAAACATGTGAGAATGCAGAACAAGTAGTAAAATACTTCTGCTGTAAAGACCATCTGGTTCTGTGTAGTTAGGTTGAAACACAAAAATGTTAATGATACAGGAGAGTTCCAAACTACAGTAGATAGAACATGTAGAATCTGGACTCTCTTATGCCCTCTTATGGTGGCCTTCACTTGGTGGTGGTGTAACACCTCCTAAGGGCTTCACCATCACGCACTACAGATAGGTTGGATCACCAGAGGATTGACTATAGACAGCAAAGTTCAGTTTTAAAGATTTTATTACAATAATCTACAGCCGGTTTAAAAGGGGTTAAAAACTTAGACATAGTCCAGAGGTCGGTCAGCTAACGTTACTCCATGGCAGGCAATGATGGCTGGCACAGCTGGTGTGGCACTTTGTCCCCAGTGTGCCCCAATTTCACCCACGGAGTGGCCGATATGTCTACAGACTGCCCAGGACCTCCTGAACAGACGACAACCAGGTAGAAGAGAAAGCATTCGGTTAGACAAAAGGAGACAAGTTAAAGCCAATTTAACCTTAACCCCATTATTTCTAGTGCATCCCATTGCCATGTGGTAAGCTGCTTTGTACTGACCTGAACAGGTGACAACCAGGTGTGAGAGAGTTGTCACCTGGTTTGATTGGACTAACAGAGTCTAATCAAACAAATTCATAAGATTAATCAAATTTGGTGCTTATATTCCATCCCCCTCAATACAATATAAGCACACTGAGTGGTCTTGATGTAGAAGTGAACAGCAGGATGGGTCAAGATCAGAAGGGAAAAGCCAGATGGTCCCATGTCAGGGCCATTTGATTGAGAAGGGAAACAAAGATGTCCTTCCTCATCTGTGACCTGCAACCTGGACACTGCACTGACGTCCAGACGGGAGCCATATTAATTCTGGGAACATGGGGTGTGAGGAGTCCTGAAAGATCTTGGTGGCTCTCCTTAGGATTTGTTGCTCACAGAATAAAGGAAAGAGATTTTACATGGATTTTGTAAGCCATCTTTACAATGTTCTGCAGCCTGCTTTTATTCTACACTAAGATGCAAGTTGGAAGTTGTACCAGCAGATGAAGGAGAAAGTAAGAGTGGTCTCAATGAAGGAATTGTAAAAGATGGACATTGATGTGATGGCGGATATTGAAGGAATTCAGCTTCCTTAAGAGATAAAATACTGTATAATATAGTTTGTTCCTTGGTACTTTTTCTCTTCTGCTATTTTCACAAGGTCACCATGGATAGTTGTTGTGTTTTCTACAGCCAGACCTCTTTGGACATTGGAAAAAGTAATTAATATAACATCACAGTTTGGACCATTCAGGTACTGAAATGCACAGATTTCAAAATAATAACAAATTAGGACCATTACCTCAGCCATTAACAATTTAAAACAAGACATTATAGCTTTTGAATAAGAAAAAGTACAAAATGTTTAATGCTCAAAAAGTAGATGTACTTAATAAACCTAGCTTACGGTGACCAGATTTTCAAAATCAAAAACTGGGACACTCCCAGTTTGTGGTGGTTGGTAATAATAAATTGTGAAAGAAGTGTGTAATTACAGAGAAAACTGTTCTGCTGTTCTGGCTCATTCATGACTTATTCACCACTAACATGTGAGTCAGCATACTCACATTTTCTTTGTGTTTTGGTCATTTTTAAGCAACTTTTCTGTATTTGACCTAAACAAATGACAATTTATTCCTCTCTTTACTGTTGGCAGGTGTTAAATTGGTTAAAAACAGGGACACCAGGGACATTTCTTGTGTAAAACAGAATTCATAAAATGGGAAGTTGGGGAGTAGAGGTGTAATAATGTAGTAATCGAAAACTTTGATCTGTTTTCTTTATAAAATTGTATTATTAAGACGGATTGACCCACCTGTCCCTTCTCTCCTAATAAATCCATGCTTGTGTCCCACCTTCTGCTTTAATGCGGAGGAAGTGAAGTTTTGTCGTGGTAAAAAGCGCAGCTCCCTCCCTCTCATCTGTCAGAGGCAGCGGGACATTGGACATAACCACCACGTTTTTATAGTTCAGTCCTGGTTCAGTCCTGGTTCAGTCCTGGTTTAGCCCTAGTTTAGTCTTGGTTTAGTCCTGGTTTATATTTCTGGTTCAGTCCTGTCAGTTGATGTTACAGTTTGTGTGTTGCAGTTGCGTGCTTGTACCTGCAGGTGGAGCTCTTCTGCATGACCTCTGCCCTGTGGAACCCTGACAGTTTACAGAATCCATCGTTGCTATAGACGACGGGCCACTCCACGATCTGAGCGTTCCCCAACAGGAAGCTCGTCTCTGCAGAAGACAACACACACAACAGCTCAAAGAACGTCCTAAAGCTGCAACGCAACACTTGTCTCATGGAGGGTCTGCCACCTGCTTGTCTCCATGGTGATACTACGGGTTCGTCTAGATAGAATGTTCCACAATATGGCATTAACTCTACCTATTTCCATTGAGACAAGCAAGTGACAAGTGATTTACAGGTTTGTCAAAGCTTCTCAAAACTCTGCGTTGGAATTATTCATTGACTTCACACTCAGTAATGTAAGCAAATAGCCACAGCTGCCCTGGGACAGACTGATGGAGACGAGGCTGCCAATCTGTGAACTTGGTCCGAGCGGGAATCAAACCTCTGACCTTCGTATTGGTGGCTCTACCCGCTGAGTCACTGTTACTAAACCTAATTAAATTTGGATTTATCAGTAAGAAGAGAGATGCAGGTGGGGACTTGAGAAAAGAGCACATGGTCATTTTCTGAACTGTGACGCCTCAAATGCAGGACAATACAAGATCATGTGAACACTCAAATCATGCTGGGGGTGTTCTACATGTCTCTCTATGGTGGAATGTTCAGCAGTTACCATGGAGACACAATGCACGTTGCAAACACTGTCAAAATGTTTTAGGTGTAAACTAAAGAACTGGTTTGATTTAAATAAATTATCATTGGGCCCGGTCAAGCAGAAGTAAACAGCAAGGTCAAAAATTCAAGTTAATGCATCTGATATAAAAATGTATTCAACAGATACATATGTACTCTAGTTTATTAAACTGTTTACCTTTTTTCTGTACCATTTTTGGTTCTAAAGTTCCATATGTTTGATCTTGAGTACTGCGACCGCTGAAGGAAGGACCATGAGACACTGGTGACCACTGGATACACTTTTACTGGTGGTTCTGCACAAATGAAAGAAAAATACAAATCCTTGTCACATGTTTCTCCATGCACGCAGCTCATCAGTCCCCTCCTTAGTAGCATTGGGCAGACTGCGAGCTCATACACTGCATATGCATTTGACATACTTAAACCTCTTTAAGCATTTTAAACCTTTTTTACATAAAATAAAACATGAATTATAGTATTTTAAAATGTCCCATAGCACATGAATTAACATCTTAAACACAATGCACATACCTGCACAAATTAAATAAAAACACAAATCCTTGTCACATGTTTTTTTCCATGTATGCAGCTCATCTGTCAGCAGGAAAACACATGGTGAAGGCTGAAACTAGCTCTCAACTACATGTGATTACAGTAAACTTGAACAATACAAACATGAAATTACTCCTACATGGTTCAAATTATACAAGTGGATTTGTAAATGATCAGTATTTATGTTGTACTATGATATATTAATATATATATATATTATATATATATACATTGGGAAATAGGCTAAAATCTGTCTGAAACCATGAAATAACAATAGAAATTGAATTGAAGTGAAGGATTTGGTGAAATTCAAAATAAAAACAAAAGTAAATTTTTCCTTACATGTTACATTTACAACATACAAACCATAACCACATCAGCTGTTTGATAATATAATGCAGGTTTGACACATTTGTTTACTTTTACAGAAACAAAACTTAAAACTGCATGACTCAGTTGCATAAACTGTTAGCACTGATAAGCTCGCTTCTTATGTCCTGATGCAGTTCAGCTTCTGTCGGACTAAAGGACATGTGTCAGTGGAATAGATGTGTTTCTTTCTTTGACAGAGGAGGTGTTGATGATGGTGAGTCTGTTCTGTTCATATTGTAGGAGATATTTCATGTTTAACTTTTCAGCGACCATACGTGTGCAGGTCATACAGGTGCAGATTAGTGTGCAAGTTTAGTGCAGTCACTCATGTATAGTCACTTTATTTATGTTGGCTACTGTTGTGATGAAAAGACTGAAAAGTATTTGTCTTTCAGACGCATTCGCACTCAACTTTACATTGCAGTAACCCGGATAGTGCGTATACATGCACCATGACAAAACCGGGATACTCAAAAAACTCGATCATAACTGGGATACTGATGTGCATGTAAACGCACTCATTATAAACAATGCACACCACACCAAATATAACACGCTTGTATATTGGCACGCTGGCACTGTTCCGTCCTTGCGCTGGTCATTGTTTTATCTCTGGGGACACATTGAACAGAAGTAGATCTGCATCTTCTACAGTTTGTGAAATAAAGACAGACAGGAGGAGACTGTTGATAATAATATCCTGAAGGAGAACAGAACTTTCAGTGCTTTAAAATAGTAACTGTTAGTATTTTTTTTTTTTTTTAAAAAAAAAAAAAAAGTATTTTATTAATTAAATTTTCAGTGTTTTAAGAGTAATTTCAANTTCTAAAGTTCCATATGTTTGATCTTGAGTACTGCGACCGCTGAAGGAAGGACCATGAGACACTGGTGACCACTGGATACACTTTTACTGGTGGTTCTGCACAAATGAAAGAAAAATACAAATCCTTGTCACATGTTTCTCCATGTACGCAGCTCATCAGTCCTCTCCTCAGTAGCATTGGGCAGACTGCGAGCTCATACACTGCATATGCATTTGACATACTTAAACCTCTTTAAGCATTTTAAACCTTTTTTACATAAAATAAAACATGAATTATAGTATTTTAAAATGTCCCATAGCACATGAATTAACATCTTAAACACAATGCACATACCTGCACAAATTAAATAAAAATACAAATCCTTGTCACATGTTTCTCCATGTATGCAGCTCATCTGTCAGCAGGAAAACACATGGTGAAGGCTGAAACTAGCTCTCAACTACATGTGATTACAGTAAACTTGAACAATACAAACATGAAATTACTCCTACATGGTTCAAATTATACAAGTGGATTTGTAAATGATTGGTATTTATGTTGTCCTATGAACTTCTATAAATATATAACTTAAGTGCCTAAATACTACAATAAAATAATCCATTACATTGACATTGAAAAACTTGTGCTCACCTCCTCAGACTGAAAGGCGCTGATGTGCAGCACCCAAACCACTTTGCTCTTAAAGGGACAGTACAGGCAAAATGTGCAACTCTTATTACAGAATGATAACATTGGGAAATAGGCCAAAATCTGCCTGAAACCATGAAATAACAATAGAAATTGAATTGAAGTGAAGGATTTTGTGAAATTCAAAATAAAAACTAAAGTAAATTTTTCCTTACATGTTACATTTACAACATACAAACCATAACCACATCAGCTGTTTGATAATATAATGCAGGTTTGACACATTTGTTTACTTTTACAGAAACAAAACTTAAAACTGCATGACTCAGTTGCATAAACTGTTAGCACTGATAAGCTCGGTTTCTTATGTCCTGATGCGGTTCAGCTTCTGTCGGACTAAAGGACATGTGTCAGTGGAATAGATGTGTTTCTTTCTGTGACAGAGGAGGTGTTGATGATGCTGAGTCTGTTCTGTTCATATTGTAGGAGATATTTCATGTTTAACTTTTCAGCGACCATTCGTGTGCAGGTCATACAAGTGCAGATTAGTGTGCAAGTTTAGTGCAGTCACTCATGTATAGTCACTTTATTTATGTTGGCTACTGTTGTGATGAAAAGACTGAAAAGTATTTGTCTTTCGGACGCATTCGCACTCAACTTTACATTGCAGTAACCCGGATAGTGCGTATACATGCACCATGACAAAACCGGGATACTCAAAAAACTCGATCATAACTGGGATACTGATGTGCATGTAAACGCACTCATTATAAACAATGCACACCACACCAAATATAACACGCTTGTATATTGGCACGCTGGCACTGTTCCGTCCTTGCGCTGGTCATTGTTTTATCTCTGGGGACACATTGAACAGAAGTAGATCTGCATCTTCTACAGTTTTTGAAATAAAGACAGACAGGAGGAGACTGTTGATAATAATATCCTGAAGGAGAACAGGACTTTCAGTGCTTTAAAATAGTCACTGTAAGTTTTTTTTTTTTTTTTTTAAAGTATTTTATTAATTAAATTTTCAGTGTTTTCAAGTAATTTCAATAAAGAGTAAACACCGTGGGACTTGAAAGACAGATATTATGATGTAATGCTTTGTAATGACTTTCAATTGAAATTCAAGCACAGGTTTTCTACATATCCCAGGTTATTTTTTCTCTCCAGTCCATCCATCTGCTCTTGGTTCCGCCCTTCCGTCAAATTTCAGAACCTTTTGTGACCAACGAGCCAAAACGTTTGCCCACCCCTGGTCTAGAACGTAGCATAAATGAGCCTTAACACCTCTTCAACATTAGGCCTATAACATGGCAGAACGTTAAACTAAACAAAAAAAAATAAAAATAAATAAATAATAATAATAATAACACGTTCCTCCTCTTTGTCGGCAGATTTGAATGTAGTCAAAACAAACTAGTCCACTTTCAGTTCCTATCAGTGGGTGTGGTTCATTGTAGAGGTGACTGAGCATTCATCTCTCAGATTTCAGACTGGAAGATCAAGGTATGATTTTATTTTAATATTTTTAAGCATGTTCTTAGTATATATAACTTTATTTACAGACTCAGGGTTAGTAATTGATAAAGATATCAAAAGTTAGAAAACCTGAAAAACCTGAATAGAAAACAATGAATCGGGAAGAGCAGGAATTAAGGGACTTAAAATTAAACGTGGCTGTAAACGCATCACATTAAGGTTTGTCCGCTGGCCCGGGGCAACTAAAAGTTTGTGCGTTCGAGTGCTTTCCTCTGCCTAGTTGCCCGAGTGGGCAAGTGAAAATACAGCGACACAAATCTATTCCCTTTTTAATACTAACTATTTATTTGGTTGAAAAACGAAGAGGCAGGTTGTCTAAAAAAAAATGTGTTACGCTTTTGTTTTTTTTTGTTTTTTTTCCGTGAGCTGTACTTAGACACTCCCTCTCCCACTGAGACCCACTGAGGCATTTCCCCTCTCTCCAGTAGTGCCACACACATTAATTATGTCTCCTTAACCCATCACGGAGCGATAAGAAACGCGAACAAAGAGCTAAATTTAAACAGTCCAAACTATGTTGTAGTTTTCTTCATAAGGGTATATTTCCAATTTATTGATATTTTTATGTAAATTATAACCAATATTATTAAGAAAATACTTTTCAAGCAATGAATTACTTTTATATGTATGTTGTTATTTTAAAACAGCGTAGGCTACTATACGCGGTTCAGTCATCAGGATGACTGACATGCGCTTAAGTTTCACTTTTGTTTCTTGTTTATGACACTTTTATATCAAAGGCAGCGCATGACGCGCGTGCTCTTAATTTGATGAATAACTTTACACTTTTACTACGCGGCTACCTGGATGGAGGAGAATTATGGAGAACTTTACGCAGACTCGTTTGGATACATCATTACGCACACGCCTAAATAAATAGTCACATTAGTTCTAATGTGACTATTCAAGTTTGGACACACTTTTTCATTTATGTTTCTTATTTATTTTTTTCATATTTACACTGTGTAGTGAAGTGTAGTATGAAATGGTTTAAACTAGTTTTATAAATTTGAGATTCTTCAAAATAACCACCCTATAAAAAGAAAAAAGTATGACTACATTCCCTGCTCTCTCAATCCATGTAGTCATTGTGGTCATGTTATGTTGGTATCCATATGAAATTGAGACGATTTGAGACCAAGACCTGTCCAAGACCACAGGGTCCCAAGACCAGGACAAGACCAAGACCTCTGAGAATTCTGAGACAAGACCAAGACCACACACACACACACACACACCCACCCACCTACACACATACACACACACACACACACACACACACACACACACACACACACACACACACACACACACACACACACACACACACACATATATATATAAAATATACTGCACAAAATGTACTGCACTGAATGCTGCTCTTTTTTGGACCCTCACCCACAGTTTGAGAACCCCTTCTTTAAGAGAACTTCCACTGGCACTTTACAGAAAAATTTGAAAAAAGTGATGAAAGTGTGTAGGGTTTTTTCAAGTTCCTAACTGGAGTTACATTCTCTTACTGGTTTTGCAGTGGGATTTAACAGCCTCTGCACATTTACCAAATGCACGCCATGACAAATACAGATGCATTTGTGCACTTCTATTAGGCAAACTTCAACCACATGTAGCTTTGTGCCAACAATGTAACATAAATTTAGATTAGTTTTTGCTTCGCATTTCATCTTGCTCTTCTAATCAGCGCATTGAGGGCGGAGCCTGTGTGCGTGTGTGTACTCAGGGAGGAGTGAGAGTGTGAAAAGGCGAGGAGTGGTGCGCTGACGGGAGCCAAGTGGACAGGTAAGATGTTTTAAAACGTTTAACCTGCGCTGTTTATTGCCAACAACAGCGGCCGCAATGAAATATGATCACACATGTCGGGTGTCAGACCTCGAGTCCAAGATAAGACTGATTCCAAACATGGTTGAGTCCGAGGTGAGAGTAAAACCGTAAAAGATCGGTCTCGAGGCCGGTCTCGCGACCAAAACCGGTCTGGAGTACTACGACACTAACTTGCCCATATATTTAATAAAATATAATTAACTGAACACTAGTTTGTTTTCACGGGCAAGTAGATCTGGGTGTCGGGCAGGTAAAACGTTATAGCCACTTGCCCGGTCAAGTACTTCTAAATGTTTAATGTCAAGCCCTGTCAGGGCATATAGTGTCAGGGAATTTACCACGACCTCTGTGTTACGAACCACTGTGTCTCTGGCGTCTTCTTTAATATTTGAGGTCGGGGTAAATTCCCTGACATATAGACAGGTCTTATTTTATCGTAAAGTTAAATGATGACATTTTTAGATAGTTAGGTGATGTAACAGTACTCATGAGTGGATGGTAAAAGAGGATTCAGGCCTGTTGAATTTTCTGTTGATTGTTTCAAGTTGTCTAAAACCTGCCAGACATGATCAGGTAATCTAATTTAAGTTGCTTGTTTTTTTCAGTGACATGAGAAACAAAGGAGCTCATTGGTCACCTATGATTAATAAATACAATTTATCTCACCTCAGATTAACAGAGTTTAGTCATTTCTGCAGAAATCAGTGCACACATTAACAAACACAGACAAAACAGTTTAAGTCTGAAAAATCTAGAAAAAAATACAAAATGGATTTAACAAATTTTCTGGGGCTTGTGATCAATACGAGCGTTCATGGTCTTGTTTCGGTGTTTGATTTTCACAAAAAGGTGAGAGGGACTAACTGAAAAACTTCCAGCTATGTCAGTGCTTTTTGGTCAGATTGTGTTAAAATAAAGATCAGATTAAAATCTAACTTGAGTAACAGAGCCTTTAACAGAGTAGTGCTTCCAGTTAGCTTCAAACCCTCGGGGAATGTTAATGACATGAGCTGTAAAGTATAATAAAATAAAGAATAAACTCTATACATTTGTCATGCAAGTTTAGAGGGCTCAAGATGGAGAGAACAGATACATGATACAGTATTATAGTTGGGGATTTACTATGATTATACAATAGAAACAAATATAGAAAACAAAGACATAACAGAGATTCACTTGAGGAGATTTACCTCAAACCTAAAGTGAACTACTCATTTTACTAAGACACACTTAAGATCATTACATTTATGACTTAAACTCATAGATTATTTTCCCAGTTTGGCAAATTTTAGTGTACAAAGTTTACTTCCTGACAGAGCCACTTACACTTTAATATGGTTTGGGTTGGGACATTAAGGGTGCCTAACCCACCCCGAGAATACATAGAGCAAGTATGGATTTTAAGCTATGGCAATGAAGTAATTCAAATCAAACTAGACAGAGTGCAATGAAAGAAGCCTTTGACATACAAATAAAGCTGCAGTTTACCTGCCGGGCTGTGGAGTTTGGAAACATCTGCTCATGCAACCAGTGTTTGTATGACAAATCTGTATGAGGTGTTTAAGTGCCTATGACAGGCCAGAGTACTTTTTCACTGAAACTACTACTAGTTTTCATTACCAGTTTTGTCTCTTTGTTTTTTAATTCTAGTGAACTTTTTAATTTGACTTCCTGGTTGGACACGGGCAGCAGATGTAACATAATTCCAGGATTATTTCAGAACTCATGTATTTTTTTTACTTTCCTTCTCACCGCGTACTAGAAAACTATGATAAATATTAACCACAGGTACTATGTGGCTCAGTGGGTTTACTACAATAGAATATAAAAAAAACACAAGATAAAAATGCCCACAAATATTTAAGTTTTTGGATAAAAATACTAAAAGTCAATAAAACTGTGGGCTAAAAATGGCTAAAAGTTTGTTTAAAAAGCACCAATCTGGGATAATGCAGTGCACATCTCTCCGGCAATGAGCAGCTCCTCTCTTCAGGTCCCCCTCACTAACACGCACTAGGTCACCTATGACATATAGAACACACCAGAGAGTATGGGGCATCTAGACCTTAGGCTACATTGGTGGAGTGATACTACAGTACTCAAGGCTGGTTTATAGTTCTACACTGGGTCTTGCTCAGCTGAGAGCAGACGTCTTTACACAGAACTCAACCATACAAACTTCTGCAGAGCTCATCTGGGCCCAGTTGCGTTGTGGGAATCCAAACTATTTAATTTGAATTAATTATTTTTATTTATTTACTGTGGCAATAAACAATCATGGGTCTACTCTGGATTTATCTGTGCCACATTTAACTTGGTGCCTGATGTTTGACTGGGACAGGTGCCCTCTACCAGTGTCTGAGGTCGTGGATCGGGCCTGTGCTTAAACTTCAAAATAAAATGTTCCACACCAACATAATGCAAATGAAAACAAAAACACAAATAGGTCATATTCCCACCTATCCCACCAAACCAAGTCAGAATTAGAAAAGTACCTTAAGGCCACAACAGTTAAAAAGTGTAACTCTTATAGTTTTTCATTATTTAAGAATTGTGAAGTTATGAAGTGTAAAGTAAGGTAAATTAGATTGTTTAAAAAGTTGGCAGTTGGATACTTCCAGTCAGATCTGCGTGGCCATTTTTGCGGTAATGTAATGTCTATGAGGTTTTTGCTGAGTCATGGTAAAAACTATAAATCCTGTCAGACCAGGCAGAGATGGGTGGATGTCATAGACAACATGGTCAACACTTTACAAATGCGGGAAAAACATGCTTACCATTTCCTCATGAAGTACTTGTTTTATGCACACATCACATGGACTTGACCCACTTACCATTATAATGTTATAGTGCACTACTTATTCATGTCCACAGGGCATGTGTGACTTGATTTGTGTCTTGGATGAGTGTTTACAATGTTAATAGGTCCTTCACCAACTTGTGGCTATTCGGCCCGGCTTAATAAGCTATAATAAAATGTAAATAATTAAGTAGACTTTGACTGAATAATATATGTTACAGACAAATTTGATAATCCAGGCAATGCCTGGATATAATATATACAGTGTGGGCAAAACAACAGTGCAAAACCTTCAATACAAGCAGATTAGTTATGGCTGAAGTAATTTGGCACAGCGGAGTGTAAAGGCACAGTAAGGCACTGTAACTATGTGGTCTGTCTAATGGGAGTGGCTTAAGATGTGGCTTAAGATGAACAGAAGTAGAAGTTTAATAATTACAGATTTGTACTGACTTTAAAGATGGGATATTGCACTTCTATGGACAATCAATCAATGTTGTGAGGCAAAGCAGCTCAACACATATTCTCTGTCTATTCTTTTATTAACAGGATTACTTCACCGAGGCATACACCCTCTGAACTGCTTGTCAGGGGACCAATAATTTTGGGAACTTGTTCAAGATTAGCACCACCTGCTGTCCAGTGCTAATCATTGAAGAACCTGACCCGATCACCAAAGGAACAGAATCCAGAGAACAAGCCATGTCTGTGCTACGTGACCTGAGATGGGAGATCCAGCAAGAACTTCACCAGCTGACCTGTGCCCACAGCAGAGACCTTCTCTACAAGCTGGCAGAGTCATTGAAAGATGAGGTGGAAGAACAAGTGCCAGGTGAAGAATCGACCGAAGTGGAACTCTTCGACGTTCATTGTTGACTTTCTGAGAAGTCCACGACTGAAGGACCATGAGGACCAGGGAATGTTCCGCCTGCTCGCTTTCCGTGACCTCATCAGAGAACTACGATCACCACCACCAGCCGTGGAAGAGGGTGCTGTGGGAGAGGGCGTTGTAAAAGAGAGTGCTGTGGGAGAGCGTGCTGTCATTGTAGCTCCTGTGACCAGTGAGGAGCCTGCACCTTCAGACGTCACCATTAAGTTGACATCACCATCAGTAGTCACTGATAATGGATCAGTGACAGGTTAGTCAAGCTGTCTTTGGTGTGGGTGGCCAAACTGTTTTCTTCGAGGACTGCATATCTTACCATATTTGAAGTGGAGGACCATAGATTGGTGGTCAGTACAGTCATTTATCCAGA
Source organism: Boleophthalmus pectinirostris (assembly GCF_026225935.1). Taxonomy (NCBI): domain Eukaryota; kingdom Metazoa; phylum Chordata; class Actinopteri; order Gobiiformes; family Gobiidae; genus Boleophthalmus; species Boleophthalmus pectinirostris. The sequence goes on along the minus strand of NW_026570971.1, from coordinate 32,715,305 downwards.
TGGGTTCATTTTACATAGTGTAGAGCCACTTAGACTTTAATATGGTTTGGGTTGGGACAATGCGATGTGAATGTCACTGAGTTTGTAGTGGTAGAATTACTTAAATTTGCACACATTTGCAATAAAAAGTTCTGTTTATGAATATTTGGACCAATTCAGCAGAAGGCCTGAGGGTCAACAAAATTACTCACATTTGGTCACATTTGGCCCCCCAGGCCATAGTTCGGACACCACTGGTCTATGGTCTGTTGCTTTTACCACACAGAGAGTACAAGATTCATGGTGGTCAAATCTCTGACTTTGATTCTGATTTGACAACAGAAACTCACAATGCTAGTGGTTTTACATGAATGAAATTGGTGTCATATTATGAATAGAATTTTTTTTAACGGACAAAATAGCAAAGAAAAAAAAAAACACACAATCATGTAGAGCGGATTAAAATTAACATTTTAAGACCAGAATGACAAGGCCCACTCCAGCAGTTACAGAGAGAAGGCCGACAATATTCCAATGTAAGTCATCTTCCTATCGGGAACATGGCGGCTAGCGTGTTAGCTTTGTCCATTTCAGTCTATGATTTACAGAGATAATCAAGCCTCGTACCTTTAAAGACACACTTGTCACTAAAGATATTTTTAATGTATCTGAGTAAAAATGTTTCATAAATGCACACATAAGGGAGAAAAGCAACACTGCATTATTTTAGGAGATAAACAACACCTAGCAGTATGACAAAGAAAGACCACACGAGTAAACAAACTTTTGTACAAGTGAATTAAGCTGGACGTTGGCAATGGACTATAGTACAGAAAAATAACACCAAAAACACCCTGCCCTCCTGAACAGTTAAAGCCACTGGTGTTAAAGAGCTTGCACAATGATATGGGCCATGCCAGCTATGACAAAATCATTCATTTTGTCTGTGAGCATTTTTATTGCCTTTATATGCAACAAGCCATTGAAGATTTTGTAACTAAGAAATGTCTCTACATCAAATAAAAACACCCAAATTATCCTCCCAGGAGAGAGCTCTTATGTGTATTCCAAAAATAGGTCAAAAGGGTTAATAAAAATAGACATCTGTACTATTCTACTATTCTACTATTCTACTGTTCTACAGACATCATATTATTTCATTCCTTTGTTTCAGGGATCATCATGGCTGAGCAGTGCAAAGAAGAAGTTCAAACAGCTCTACAAAACAATGACCTGGCTCTTGCAGCTAAAAAGGCTCTGGAATATTTGGACTGCATATACAGTGCTCCTCTGAACATTGCAATCACTGGAGAGTCTGGAGCAGGTAAATCTTCTCTGGTGAATGCTCTTAGAGGAATAAAAAACAAAACACCTGAATCAGCACCAACAGGCGTAAAGGAGACCACAATGGAGCCCACAGTATACCCCCACCCACAAAATCCCAATGTTAAAATATGGGATCTGCCCGGGATTGGTACCACCAAGTTTACAGCTGACAAATACCTGCAGCATGTGGGGTTTGAGAAGTACGACTTCTTCATCATCGTTTCCAGTGATCGCTTCAAAGAAAACGATGCAAAACTGGCTCAAGAAATTCAGAAAATGAATAAAAATTTCTACTTTGTTCGATCCAAGATAGATCATAACATAAGAGATGAGAAGAGAGATGACCCAAACCTAAATGAGGAGGATCTCCTTAAAACCATCAGAGATGACTGCACTGAAGGTAAGTATCTTTATTTGTTTGGGTCTACTCTACATACTCATCCATGTTCTATTTTATTATGATGCAGGACTTCAGAAACTTGGCATTCAGTGTCCAAAAGTCTTCCTGGTGTGTGGTCTCAGACTTCACTTGTATGAATTCAGTCTGCTGTGGAAAACCTTAGAGAAAGAACTTCCTCAACACCAACGAGATGCGCTGCTCCTTGCTCTTCCAAACATCAGTCAGTAGGTCATAGAGCAGAAGAAAAAGCTTATAGAAAGCAGAATAAAATGGCTCACTTTAGCATCTGCAGCTGGAGCAGCTGTGCCTGTCCCTGGTTTTTCTGAGGGTCTTGATCTGAACATGATATTTGCTTTTACTGTAGAGTGTATGAGTTCACTGGGTCTTACTGTTCATTCTTTGCAGAAACTGTCTGATGTTAGTGGGGTGTCTTTAAATTATCTCTTAAATGAGTTAAAATCTCCTCTGTCATCAGCAGGTGATGCAACCCTTGATCTGATGGTAAAAGTACTGTCCATGTCTGCCACTCGCATTACAGCATCAGCTTTAGAGGAAGGGGTCAGGTTTGTCCCAGTTATTGGAATACCAATTGCAATGGGTCTTTCAAGTTTTACAACCTACAGAGCACTTTATTACATACTAAACTCACTGACAGAAGATGCACATCGTGTTTTCATGAGAGCTCTGGTGTTGAACACAGCTGTGTGAACATTAGCATTCTAGATTTGTTTATTTCATTGATGCATCTAAAACATCTAAAACTCACCTTAGATGAACCGACTTTAGTGCTTCCTAAACTGATTCTGCAGAAAGCTGCCATGTTTTTCGGTTCCCTGATTGTTTTCCATCTTTTTTCTTCACAAGCAGCTGTATTTGTTTTGATATAGATGGACCATTGATGACCCTGATTGGTTAATCCAACTGTCAAGAGAGATTCACTGGTAACCAAACTCACATCTTCCTAAAGTATTGGAGCAGTGTGTGTTCTGGATCACAGGGAAATAATATTAAGGCCAGGGATTACTTATGTCAAAAAAGTGGATAAAAAGTGGATAAATCATTATACTGCCACCACTATTGAAACTGAATGAGTATAAACAAGTATTATAATGAGAACAAAATCACATACATTTCCTGATTAGTTTGGTCTTGATTGTTTTACCTGTGCTCTCTACAAAGTTTCTGTTAATGCAACACATTTCACAGCATGGTAATAATAAAGAAACTTTGATTACTATTGAAAATTACAGTTTGTTGTGTATTGTGTTATTCACAAACTAAAACTTCACATCAGAATCACAGAAAAACAAGACAGAAGACCGAACACAGTATGAGGTAAAAGCAAGGCAGGGGCAGACAGGAGCAGGCAGGTCTTCAAGGAACCCTGTCTTGAATGCCAGCACTCTGGGGCGTGGAGCTCTAAACAAGAGATGTGCCATTCCTGAATATCGATTAGAGTGCAGCGTTCGGTCAATTGTCAGAATCGTAAAAATAAATATCAAACTAGTCCACTGAAAAACAACATGTAAACATGCTCAAGGTTTCTTTTATTTGGAAATACAGTATATTAGGATGATAAATGCTTAACATTCATCACATGTTTGTGTACCTCACGGGATGTTTGTGCGGCGTTCGGATGCCGTGTATACACGCATCAAGAATCTCGGACTTCCGGTCACTGTGCAATGCACACTGGGAAGGATTTTCCGAAAAAGTGAGCATCAAACCTCCATGTTTGTTTTCCCAGTGGGATGTGTCTATTGACAAAGTCGATCTTTTCATGTCTTTTGAACCATATCATTTTTGTTTCTGGTTCTGATATTGTTATATTTTAGTTTTGGGATTCGGACATTGTAATTGTGTGGTTGTTGGATCCTAACAGCAGAAAACGACTCGAGAATTTTTTTTGCAAACTCCATAACTGCAAAAGGGAATCAGATGTGTGTGACTCAAACCTCTGTTCAAACTGTTTCCCTTCCCAACAGAATTGAAAAATAGTGAAAGGTGAAGGCGATGGGCAGGATTGATCCACAGGAAGGACGAAAAAGGAAACCATTGACTGTCAGGGGTGTCAAACTCATTTTGTTCCGGGGGCCGTATCCAACCTACTTTGATCCCAAAGGGGCCGGATCAGAAAACTCATGGCATATAAACCCCAAAAATAACAATAAGTTCAAATATTTGTGCAGAGAAACGCAAATCTATTACAGACATCATTTTTAATTGATGAACTCTTTCTTATTATAATATTATAATATTATGAACAATCTGAAACTTTAAGAAAAATTCAATTTCAACACAATGTTTTAACATGAACTTGTATGCAAATAGGAATAAGTCAATTTTTCTTGGAAAATCCTGCACTCGGCTCCACTTTTCTCATGTTGGACATTTTTCTGATGAGGGTGTCACGGTCAACAGTCAAAACGATCGTCCTTTAAGAGCGTTTGGAAAGAGACAAGTCTTCATTTGTGCTGCTCTGGTGGGAGGGGCCACGTACAGAGACGCTAGAGACGCTGCTATGCTAAGCACCGCAGAAAATTACCAATATTTTAATAGAAAATATAATTAAAATATTTTAGTAGAAAATCACCCAAGGGCCACATTAAAGGTCTTGGGGGGCCGGATCTGGCCCCTGGGCCTTATGTTTGACACCTGTGGTCTAATCTTTATAGTTTTCTATGTCTTTGTTCATGTGTGGCCAGTACAGTAAAGCTATTTCACATCTTTTTCACTTTTCTATGCTTAAATATCCTTTGTGTGTGAGTTGAAGCATTTGTAAGTGCATTTCTGCAGACATAACAATCTGTTTCCCTTTGTGTAGCACTCCTTGTACCACAGACAGTCCCTCTTTGAAGTTTTGATATGGGTGGATCAGCTTTTTCTCACCTGGTTGATGGATCTGGTTTATCACGTTTTGCAGCTTTTTGAATCTGCAATTTGTTTCCATTTATCTTGTGACACAGGCATGCACTTCTGCATTGCATCCACATGCACTTGCACATCATGGTTCAGTCTTGCTTAGTTCTGTACAGTTCAGTGAAGCTTGACTCAGTGTGTCTGTCACAATGAGCTGTTTACCTGGTGTGAACTCAAATGTTAAACTGTACTTTTGCAGGCTAAGCAGCAGGCATTGGATGTGAGGTGATGCCTCTCCAAGAGGTTTGGTGGAGATTACGATCAGTGGTTTGTGATCGGTCTCAAGCATCACTTCTCTGCCATAGATGTATTCAGGAAACTTTTCACATTCAAACACTGTCCCTAGTGTCTCTATTTCTATCTGTGTATACTTTCTCTCGGTTATGTAGTTTACTAAGCCAGGTGCTTTTTGTAAGTCTGTTTTGTTTAGTTTTCTGGTATGGGCATGTGTGTTATTGCTCTTACTTTTTCAGGGTCTAGTTCAGGGGTGTCAAACTCATTTTGGTCCGGGGGCCGTATCCAACCTACTTTGATCCCAAAGGGGCCGGATCAGAAAACTCATGGCATATAAACCCCCAAAATAACAATAATTTCAAATATTTGTGCAGAGAAACGCAAATCTATTACAGACATCTTTTTTAATTGATGAACTCTTTCTTATTATAATATTATAATATTATGAACAATCTGAAACTTTAAGAAAAATTCAATTTCAACACAATGTTTTAACATGAACTTGTATGCAAATAGGAATAAGTCAATTTTTCTCAGAAAATCCTGCACTCAGCGTCCACTTTTCTCATTTGTGACATGTTTCTGATGAGGGTGTCACGGTCAACAGTCAAAACGATCGTCCTTTAAGAGCATTTGGAAAGAGACAAGTCTTCATTTGTGCTGCTCTGGTGGGAGGGGCCACGTACAGAGACGCTAGAGACGCTGCTATGCTAAGCACCGCAGAAAATTACCAATATTTTAATAGAAAATATAATTAAAATATTTTAGTAGAAAATCACCCAAGGGCCACATTAAAGGTCTTGGGGGGCCGGATCTGGCCCCCGGGCCTTATGTTTGACACCTGTGGTCTAGTTGTATCCCTGCTGTGGATAGCTTGTCTCCTAGGCAAGTAATCTCACTCACCTCAAACTGACATTTTTGTCTGTTCAGTTTCAGTCCCGAATGCTTTGCTGTTATGACCACATCATCAATACTCAGACTCCTTCCATTCCATTGAACATGTGCTATACAGTCCTCTGAAATACTTACGGTGCTGAAGCAATCCCGAAAGGCATGCACAGAGAACAGTGTCTCCCAAAAGCTTTGGCTTTCCGCGTCCATTTCGATTTGGTAAAAGCCTGATGAAGCATCCAGTTTGGAAAAATAGCATGCCCCTGCCATTGCACTTGTTATGTCAATTTTTGTGGGCAATTTGAAGTGTTCTCTTTTAAAATCCACTTGTTCAGATCTCTCGGATCTATGCACAATCTCAGATCTCCATTTTTCTTTTCCACAATCACAAGAGAATTCACCCAGTCTGTTGCTTCCTCAATTTTTCTAATGATCTTTTTTTCAAGTTTCAAGTGTCTGTAACTCTTTTCTGGCTGGGTGTATCACTGGTTCAGCATTGTCTATTAGTTGTATTTTATATTTGTTTGGTAGACAGCCAACACCGTGAAACATATCAGTGTATTTTTTCACTATGTTGCTTGTTGCCTTTGTCCACCTAAAGGACAAAACACCAAGCCCCAAACAAAGCAATGTGGTCTACTCCATTAAGTGTAGAAGACTGCAATGAGTGCTACACTGGAGAAACTAAACAGCTACTTCACAAGAGGATGTACCAACACAGACGAGAGAACAATAGTGGACCTTAGTCCGACATACAACTCCATCTAAAAGCCTAGGACCACTCCTTTGAGGGTAGTGAGGTACATATCTTAGCCAGAGAAAATAATTGGTTTGAGAGGGGAGTTAAAGAAGTGATTTTTGTTAGGAAAGAAAAGACATCATTGAACAGAAATGGAGGCCTCAGACACCATCTATCTCCTATTTACAACTCCATCCTTAAACCTAAATCAAAACAAACAAGAGAACAACAGGTGTATCCAGGTCAGGTCCAGAGGTGTGGAAGAACCCATCATGACCCTGAATGATTCTGCTAATAAGACCCCACACTCAAGAGGCCTAGCTAACTAACAGAAACTGTAAACAAGTAGGTGTGTTAGTTTCAGAGTAGTTTCAGAGTAGTTAGCTCCTCTATTCAAGAAGATATAAGGAAGTGTCCACCAGTATTCTGACCAAAACTGAAGAAGCAGCTTGGATGAGCTGCGAAATGTATTTGACCAAATAAACTTTTGTCCAGCTGACAAACTGAATTTCTCTTTTTGCCATAAATGTGTTAACATTCAGGCATCCAGGCAACACAGTAACATCTCCATGGAGAAAAGCAGGTGACAGAAACCAGCCAGCTACCTCTCCACTATAACTTGCACTATATAACTTTTCTGGTAGAGAGACCTGTTTGTCACCATGGAGATTTTGCTTTGCCTAAAATGTTCCACAGTATGGCAACAGACTTCCAGGTTCCATTTGATAATAGTAATATGTTTTATTTTTTATGCACTGCATTTTAAGGAAAATTTCAGACTACATGGTTAAAATGTTTTTAGTGCTAAAAAAATATACCTTATAAGTATATATTTTTTTTACTTTGACGAAACATTTTTTGTAAAAGGGCTGTATGCATATATTTAGAACTAGGCATTGGGAATAAAAATATTGTATAAAAACTAAAATAAACCTAAAAACACTGTCTGAACTGGAGTAACCAAAAGGCCATACAATGACGTTTATACTGAACAATTGTGCCATCTAATGCCTAACAACAATAACCACCAAACTGTTCCGTTCTACAACAGTAAAATATGTCTTCTGCACTCTTGTGGCAAAGAGGGGAATTGCACAGGCCACCAGAATTACCAAAACTCATAAAGAAGAGGACAGTTTCATATGAACCTGTTATTGGTTACAAAACAATACAACAGAGGAAGCAATAATTTATAATATGCTGAAAATAAATGCAGCAGCCGGATTATGTCTTCTGCTGTTTAATGTGTTCTTTTGTGTAGAGTTTTGTCTGGAGGCAGTTCTCTGTGTGTAGAGACGCTCTATCGGTGTTTTGGTGAAACATAACAAACATATCCCTATTCATATCATTCACATCACATATTTTCAATACAAAGGACAATATTATAATTCCAGGTACAAGGAAAAATACTTATAATATAACTGTGCCAAAGAGCTCAGCAGAGTGTTTCAGTATATTTTTACTCAATCATTGAAAACACAGCATGTCTCCATCTTTTGGAAGGATTCTATTGTGGTCCCAGTTCAAACTGGCATTGAAAAATAGGACAAAAATTAATCAAATCATTAAATGGTCAAGCAGACTGATCGGTGAGTCTCAGCGGAGTCTGTTATAGTGTTCCAGGTTTGTTCCTTCAGAAGCTATCCTTGTGAACAAATCTTAGCACTTTATTGTTCTGGCAATTTTAAAGGTGCATTGTGTAACTTTTCTAGTGGTTGGTTCATCAAAGGCTCTTTTATGGTGGCCAAGGGGCACCAAACGCACTACAGTGGCCCAATGCGTCTCAGTTAGAAAACAACTTCCAAGTACAGAAACGATTGCAAATTCACAAAGTCAAACACAACAAAGAACACGGTGCAAAATGAAAAAACGCACTGCAAGAAACAAAACAAATGTATCACCATCCAATGCGCTGCAAATAGAGAAACGATACAACGATCTGCAGTGAAAACTAAGAAAACACCCGCAAAAGTGAAAAGTGGACCTTGGAGCTAAAATTTGGCTACTAGTTTGTAACTAATGCGATGAAAAGTGCACTCAAACTTTCATATTTGGACAGATTTCCATCAAACACTAATAATGTTTTTACTGTTAATGGAAAAGAAGACCACAGAGTGATTAATGAAGCTACAAGGAGGAAATGCCACATTTTCACAGACATAGGACTAAATCTGTAAACACTTGGCCAGTGTAGCTCTGAGGTAATTTAAAAACACGCATTATTTCATTCATTAAACTTAAAAAAGACACAGTCTGACTATATCAAAGCTGTTCTGTCTTTCAGACATTATTTAGTTAATTTTAATGCATATAGTTTTATTCAATTCATGCTTTTATTTTGGTACTTCACCCCAGTCCATGGAACCGGAAGTATGAAAATATGTGAGAGATGAGAACACATGTTGGCAACAAGAGGCAACAAAGAGGCAACAAAACAGACTCATACCGCTACAAATCAAACTTGAATCTCGCAACTTGCAACTCCTACAGAAGCAGCGCCTTTTCATTCTGCATTCAAACGATGAGCATTAAATCTGAAAACTACAACTGTCTCGTCATCAAATCAGAGTTTAGCTCGCTGTCAAGCTGGAACTGCTAACATCTCAGTGAGGACAGTACAAAAGCTTATATTTACTTGTTAATCACGTTATATTAGCCTCCAATGCATGCATTTCATTCTGGGAATACATTATCTGTTTTTTACAGTCCGTGCATGTTTGTAAAGTGAAAAGTAAATAATACTGACTGGACAGGTGAAATTTAAGATGGACATTAGGTTCATTTAACAGATTTGTGCAGATACTGATGTAGCTACTACCTGTGTCTGTTAGGCCTATCACATCTAATATCATGCACATGATTCATGAAATGGGTCAAATGCAGACGACAAAGTAAAGCGAACACTGCACTGGAGGTGTGCCAAGCCAGACTCGTGCCACCGATTGCTCTTGGTTTAATCCTGGTTTAGATCTGCTTTAGTCCTGGTTCAGTCCTGGTTTAGTCTTGGTTCAGTCCTGGTTTAGTCTTGGTTCAGTCCTGGTTAAGTCCTTTTTTAGTCTTGGTTCAGTCCTGGTTTAGTCTTGGTTCAGTCCTGGTTTAGTCTTGGTTTAGTCCTGGTTAAGTCCTGTTTTAGTCCTGGTTTAGATCTGGTTTAGTCCTGGTAGAGGCTCCGTGGTTAGAGCAGTGGTCGCCCAACCAAAAAACCTGAAAGACTGTTGTTGTTTCCTTAGGCAAAACACTTCACCAACATTGCCTGGTCAGAGGGGCTGATGGTGCAGCTGGGAAGTCTTACTTCTGTCAGTCTGTCCCAGGGCAGCTGTGACTATAATGGTAACTGTAATTGTGGTCATACCTTCTTGTCAAAGCCTGGTGTTTCAATCCTGGTCCAGTCCTGGTCCAGTCCTGGTCCAGTCCTGGTCCAGTCCTGGTCCAGTCCTGGTCCAGTCCTGGTCCAGTCCTGGTTTAGTCCTGGTTTAGTCCTGGTTTAGTCCTGGTCCAGTCCTGGTCCAGTACCTTCTCTGTGTCTATGCCCTTGGACATGGACCAGGTGGAGACGATGTAGTCCATGACCCTCTCGCTCAGACCTTTGGGGACCTGGTAGAGTTTGAGGAAGTCTCGGACGTTGTTGAGCATCTCGTGGTAGCGGTTGGTGTTGGCGTACATCTGCTGGAAGATGGTCGTCACGTTTCCAAAGATGGTGGCATAAAGCAGAGCTGCAAAAGAGACAGAAGAAAATATTTATTCTGGAATTTAATTTAAAGGTCTAATATTACACAAAGTCGACTTTTGTGAGCTTTAGGCCATGTTACAAAGTTGTTCCCTCTTCAGAAACACACCTGGAGTTGTGTTTTCGTTTCATTCACATGTTTGAGTAACACTTTATTATTAGTCTGTCTACATCTTTAAAGCTCAAGATGCTGTTCCACCTTGTGATGTCATGAAGTGGTAGTTTTCAAGTGAACAGCTCCTTTTACCTCTGGAGATTAAAGTTCGAGATTTCAGGGCTGAAATTGTCGCTAAAAACATTGTATTATCATATTTTATTAGCTTCACTTCTGTTCTGGACCCTCTACCCCTCCCTTTGCTCTCCCTGTTAAGTCACTCCCCCTTCAGAGCGCTATCACAATAGAATCAGCATGCATCCCCCTCTACTCTCTCTCCTCCTTCTCTCCTTTCACCCCCTTTCTCTCGTTTCCTTCTCTCTCCTCATTCTCCTTTCTCTACCCCCTTCCTCTCCTCTCACTTTCTCTCCTCTCCTCCTTCTCTCTCACCTCTCATCCCCCCCTCCCTCCTTGTCCTTTCTCTTCTCTCTCATACCTCTCCCCTCATCCCCTTCTCCTACCCGTCTTTCCCTTCTCTCTCCTTCTTCTCTCTCTCCTCTCTCATACCCCCTCTCCCCTCCTCCCTTTCCCCTTGTCTCTCATACCTCTTTCCCCTCATCCCCTTCTCCTACCCCTCTGTCCCTTCTCTCTCTTTCTCCTCTCTCCTTTCTCATACCTCTCTCTTCTCCTCTCCCTCTCCCCTCTCTCATACCTCCCCCCCTCCTCTCTTCTCCCCTCCTCCCTTTCCCCTTGTCTCTCCTCTCTCTCATACCTTTCTCCTCTCATCCCCTCTCCTCCCCTCTCCTCCCCCTCTCCTCCTTGTCTCTTTCCTCTCCTCCCTCCTCCTCCTCCTCTCCCCTCTCTCTCCTCTCTATCATACCTCTCTCCTTCCCCTTTCTCTCTCCTTCTCCTCTCTTCTCTCTCTCTCTCTCTCTCATCTCTCTCTCCTCTCCTCCACAGATGTAATTGGGACTTTTGCAGTAATAGCCCCCCTCCTCTTCCTCTTCGTCGTCCTCCTCCTCCTCGTCGTCTGTGTTATAGATCTTATTATTTTCACATTAGGTTAAACACAGAGTCTGTTTATGGAGCGAAGAGTGAAGCAAATAAAGTTTAAAATTAGAAAAACTGTGACCTGCAAAACTCTGAGGGATCATGAGACAGAGAAACTGCAAAGTACTGGACAAAACCAGGACAAAACCAGAACTAAAACCAGAACTAAACCAGACTAAACCAGGACTAAACCAGGACTAAACTAAAAACTAAACTAAAAAACAAAAAAAGATTATCTATAATATAAATCTATCTATCTATCACCATGTATGGTAGGACTTAACCAAGCTTAAACTCGGTCTGAACCACAACTTCACCAGGTCTGAACCAGGACTAAATAAGGTCTAAAAAAAGAACTAAACCAGGACTATGCCAAGGTTTAAAATAGCATTAGACCTGGTCCTGGTTCAGTTCTGGTTCAGTACTGGTTCAATTCTGGTTTAGTCCTGGTTTAGTCCTGGTTTAGTCCTGGTTTAGTCCTGGTTTAGTCCTGGTTGAGTCCTGGTTGAGTCCTGGTTGAGTCCTGGTTCAGTTCTAGTTTAGTCCTTGATTAGTTCTGGTTTAGTTCTGGTTTAGTGCTGGTTTAGAGCTGGTTTAGATCTAGTTTAGTCCTGATTTAGTCCTGTATTAGTTCTGGTTTAGAAGAACTAAACCAGGACTATCCCAAGTTTTAAAATACCATTAGACCAGGATTAGACCAGGACAAAACCAGGATTGAATCAGGACTAAACCAGGACTAAACCAGGACTAAACCAGGACTAAACCAGGACTAATCCAGGACTAATCCAGGACTAATCCAGGACTGCTTGTGTGGATAAATTTCACATGTAAATGGTTTTATTTGAACGCAGCGTCTTCCAAATGGTTTCATGTCGTGTAATCACTATACGAGCCAATAAAGTCACTCAGCCAATAACTGTAGAACAAAAACCCTTTAATTGTTCGTTCCCAGTCTGTTTCTATTAGCTGTCTGTGCGCTCAAATCCATATTCTCCCGCTCTCTCCGTACTTTCTCTCCGTTCTCTCTCCCTCTCTCTGTGCGTCTCCTAATGAGGGTCTAATTTTCTTTTGTGATTCCTTTTATTGTTTTGGAGTAAAATCGATGTGATTCTTTCTCTCTGTGTGGAAACCAGAGCCTTTACCGTTAATTTGACGCTTTAATTTGGTCTCAGATACAGATACATGGATTTTACATTTACAAAGTCCCGAAGGGTTTAAATGGAAGAGGGAACCAGGACTAAACCAGGACTGAAACTGGATTAAACTATAGGATAACACCAGGACTAAACCAAGACAAAACCAGGACTAAACCAGGACTGAAACTGGATTAAACTATAGGATAACACCAGGACTAAACCAAGACTAAACCAGGACTAAACCAGGACTAAACCAGGACTAAACCAGGACTGAAACTGGATTAAACTATAGGACTAAACCAGGACTAAAGCAGGATTAAGACAAGACTAAAAAACAGACTAAAATCAGAACTACAAAAGGACTATGAAGGACTACAAAAGGACTAAAGCAATTTTAAACCAGAACTAAAGCAGGACTAAAGCAGGACTAAACCAGGATTAAGATAAACCAGGGCATAACCAGATTTGAAGTTAGACTCAAACCAGAATTTAACCAGGCCTCACCAAGGGATTTGCCATGTCTAAATCAGGTCTAAATGAGGACTCGGTCAAAAGCAGGTCAAAAGCAGGTCTAGACCAGGCCTTAATCAGAAGTGTCTGTTCACTTCTATTGATTCTCATGTTTTACCTTTGACCTTTTAACATTTCAATATTCTGTCTTTTGAACCAATTATCCCTGAGCACTGAGTCTGGGGACATCTGCAGAAAAGAACCCACTGGAGATCAGAGAAGAACCTGTTACAGTCCTGGTTTAGACCTGATTTAGACCTGGTTTAAGCATAGTTTAGACCTGGTTTAGAACTATTTTAGATTTGGTTTAGACCTGGTTTAGACCTGGTTTAGACCTGGTTTAGACATAGATTAGTCCTGGTTTAGACGTAGATTAGTCCTGGTTTAGTCCTGGTTAGGGATGGGCATGATTAATCGATAATTGATCATTAAGAATTTCATCGATTACGTTAATTTTAATCGACAAACCGAATGTAGGTTGCTGTCCGAAGCGTGACCAAACAGGGGTCCGTACATGTGTCTCTCTGCACTCAGAAGGAGCGAGCAAACACAAACAGTAGGTCAGTCTGCAGCGTACCGAAGCACAAATGTGTATTTAACGATGATTTGTACAAGAAATTCCACACTTTCCGTTGCGTTCGGGACAAGTGGGAGTCCATGTGCACAGTCCATGTGCACAGTCCATGTGCACAGTCCATGTGCACAGTCCATGTGCACAGTCCATGTGCACAGTCCATGTGCACAGCGTACAAAGCGGGAACATATGTTTCGGTGTCCAGTGGGAAAAAGTTTTACCAGGTGAGAGTCGCGCAATGTCGATGACGAGTCCCCACCTCCCTCCCCCCGTACAGTGTCCTGGTTTTGACAAACGCAAATCTGGTCACACTAACCTGTATTCCACTGAATCATGTCTTTTAATCCAACAGAAATTGAACCTGAAGAGCTGTAGTTTTATCTTCGCTGAGTTTATGCAAATTAGCGATGCGGTTTTAAGTTTCTTTTCTGTGAGAGTTGCGCAAAACTGAATTAAACAAATTATAATGTCAAACGGATTGATGTGGCTCTAGAGTCGTTACGGTTTATATGTCGTAAAGTT
>NW_026570971.1:32658490-32700704 GCF_026225935.1 Boleophthalmus pectinirostris | reverse complement strand
TAAGAAACATATTATTTTTAGGGTTTTTGTTTAGGGTGACAATTTCATTTGATAAACCCATTATTTTTCATTGTCGTGGATTTCTTTTGGTCCCCGTAATCTGAAATAATTACGTTCCAAAATGTGTCTAAAAATAGAACCTCATAGTAACCAAAACTATCTGTATTATAGTATTCTGGTGTTCCCTCTCGTTTTAGCCTGGTCTCTCTTTATATATAAGTGTGATATTTTTAGCTTTGGCCCGTGCGTTTTCTCCTGTACTGTTTAAACCATTTGCTGGAGGCGAACTATCTTTCCCAATCGGAGCTTTTGTTGTCATATTTACCTCTCAAAGTGCTGCGTAGTGAAGTCTTTAGATGAACAAAAGGAGATTATGTAATAGTATCATGTGGAGGTGACAGGTTCGCTTACGTTAACATAGTTTTAACTGCACACAGATGGTAAACACATGTAAGGCTGGTAAATGTGTTCAAGAGCAGTGATAGAAACGCTGTATGTGCAAACTCAACTCAGCAGGGGGGCTGTTTAAAGGTGCATTGTGTAACTTTTCTGGTGATGGGTCCATCAAACGCTTTTCTTCATGGAAATGTTACTGCTTTATCTGGAATGTTTCACAGTATGGCATTAAATTAAATGTTTCTATCTTCATGCAGACCAAACCAAGTTAACCACCTGTAATTTGATAAATGTAAGTTTAAAGTCACACTGTGGAACATTCCAAGCAGCATTATGATGTATCCATGGAAACAAGCAGGTGACGGACCCCCAACCAAAAAGTTACATAATGCACCATTAACAAAGATCTCTGTTAAAAAGTAAGTAAGTTTTTATTCATATAGAGCTTTTCTCAGACATATGTCACAAAGACGCTTTACAGAGCATTATTCATTCACTTCAGACCTGGTGAAAGGAAGTTACTACTGTAGCCACAGCTGCCCTGGGGCAGACTGACAGAAGCGCAGCTGACGGTCTCTGCCATTGGTCCCTTCGACCACCACCATCACTCATACGCTCCACTTTCATATTAAGCAATGTGGGTGAACACATCGCAAAGTGGACAAAACTCAACATGAATTTTATGTATTTACAATTATAAACCTGGTTTGTTTGGTTCTGTTCTAATCCAGGTATAATTACAAACTTAAATGGTCCAGTACTCTATTTTCCCCCCATGTATTTTTGAGCAAAATGTGCCTTGCCAGTAGGAGCGTAACAGTACAAAAATCACACTCCTGTACATACCTCAGTTTTGAGGTCACAGTTCTGTTCATTTTCGATACAGTATGGAACAAAATGCAAAACCATTTGTATGTTTATTAAACCAACATTTTTTTTATTTTTTTTTTATTTATACAAATGGGAAAATAAAATAAATGAAAAGTGCTGCTTGGTAATACTAATAAGTTAAATAAAAATATGTACAAATAAGCAACAAATGTATGAAATATCATGAAAATAAATTCCTTTTAAACAGTAAACAAAGTTTTACTTTTACTTTTATTTACAAGTTTTACTCAGTCTTTATATTTTAGGCCTGAAAAACCAACTTGTCCACTTTGTCTGTAGTAAGTGCAGATCTGCTGCAGTTACAACGTCCCCAGTGACTGTAAATACACTTTTGCTGTTCTGTGTCAGCGAAAGGCAACGACAGTAGTTTTGCGAGGATTCCCGTGGCTCCGAGGGACATAGTCAAGGTGAGGGGCAATTGTTGTCAAGGTGACCGTCCTAACTATAAAGCGCTGTGAGACACTCTGCCTCAATCACAGATGAGTTCTCTCGTGAATATTAAAGATCTGAGCCTCTGTGTAGCTGCACATGTAATGGCCGAATGTAAACACACAAACTGCACAAACTCACTCGCGCGAGCACAGCCCTGCACCCAACAGAACATCCTGTACTAAAACTGTTCAGCACAAATACATGTACTGTTACAGCCCAACTTACCAGAGTACAGATACAAGCAGCTCTAAAGATCGAAACAAGTCCACTGTGTACTGTCTGCATCGAATTACATATTTCATTGTCTGAGAATCAGTACTCTAAGTGCACGGTTAGCATGTTAGTTGTTGTCAGCATTACAGTGAAATGCTGAACGTTGTTGTAAAAAAAAGCATTTTTTTACTCATCATGTTGAATCATTAGAATGCTCTTAATGCATTCAAAGAAAAAAAAAGCTTGACCAAAATGTGAGATTTAAACACTTAAATCGATCAGAAAATGACTGAAAAAGGAGTGAAATGATCTGTCCATGCAGCAAAATCATTTTACTTGACAAGTTCTCTTAAAATAATGAAGCAGCTTAGAACGAGTAAGTAGATAAAACTGAAAACAATATGAATAATCTGATAGAAGTTTTAAAATCTTGGCCAGATCAGGGAAATTTGCCGTGTAAGGGAAGTGAAGAGAACATGGAAACAGAAAGTTAAAACCATACTTATATTTTCTATACCGACACATACATTTTATGCCATGAGGAATATGATGAAATTTCTAAACAGACTAACAAAAGACCATAGACCTCCATACGCTCCCATATAGACGACATGACTCAGTCTTTGTCTGCGTTCTGAGCCTGAAGTGGAGCTCTGTTCACCTCCACTGAAGCGTACGGCCATTTTAAACTTATATCCCTCTATACGCGACCCATAATGCACCAGGACCTCAGGGGGGAGAGGGAGGGGACAGGAGAGAAAGAGAGAGAGAGAGAGAGGGGGAGAGAAGTGTGAAAAAGAAAGGGAGAAAGAGCATATAGAAGAGAGTATGGGGGGAGAGAAAGAAACAGAGAATAGGGAAAGAGGGAGTAAGGAAGGAGAAAGAGAGAGAGAGAGGGACAGGAAGAGACACAGAGGAGAAGAGAGGGAATAGTGTGGGGAGAGAGGAGGGAGAAAGAGAGAGAAAGGGACAGGAAGAGAGAGAGAGGAGAAGAGAGGGGAAAACGTGGGGCGAGAGAAGAGGGAGAGGAGAGAAAGGGAGAGGGGAGTAAGGAGAGGGGAGAAGTGAAGAAGAAGAGTGAGGGAATATAGTAGAGAAGAGAGAGAGAGAGAAAGAAAGAAGGAGCATATAGAAGAGAGCATGGGAAGAGAGAGAGAAGAGAGAATAGGAAGAGAGGGGGTAGGGAGAAAGAAAGAGGAGAAGAGAAGGAATAGAGTATTGAGAGAGAAGGGAGAAAGAGCGAAAAAGAGAGACAAAAATGTCAAATAGGAGAGAGAGGGGTAGATGTGGTAGACAAGAGAGAAAGAGAGAGAAAGGGGGAGGAAGAGAGAGAGAGAAAGAGAGAGAGAGAGAGAGAGGGAGAAGGAAAGAGAAGAGGTCGAGGAGAGGAGCAAAAAAGGAGGGGGGAATAAGGTAGGGGAGAAAAGTGAAGAAGAAGAAGAAGAAGAAGAAGAAGAAGAGGAATAGAGTAGGGGAGAGAGAGAGAAAGAAAGAAAGAAAGAAAGAAAGAGCATATAGAAGAGAGCATGGGGACAGAGAGCGAGAGAGAGAGAGAGAGAGAATAGGGGGATCAAGAGGGGGTAAGAAGGGAGAGAGAGGAAAAGAGAGGGAATAGTGTAAAGAGAGAGAAAGAGAGAGAAAAAGACACAAGTGAGGAAAATGTCGGATAGGAGAGAGAAGAGTAGATGTGGTAGACAAGGGAGAAAGAGAGAAGGGAGAGAGAAAGAGAAAGGAGAGAGAGGGATAAAGAAAGGGAGAGATGGGGTGAGAGGAAAAGGGGAGGAGGATAAAGAGGATGAGGAGAGAGGATGAGAGGACAGGTCGATAAAAGAGTCTCACAGCTCAGCGACTCGAGACCTGAGGCTTAAACAAGGACCAAAGCCCAGCTCCCTGCTCCTGTATTCTATTATTCTGTTTTGTGTCCTTATGCAAGACACTATCTCTCTAGTTATCTTTTTATCTATTCATGTCTTCGTTCATTCATTTAGAATTTGCTGGGTCAGGTTTGTGTTGTGTCACTCATCATAGTTTCAAATGAGCTGGAGAACAGGTCAGAATTGGTCAAGTTTTCTTCTTGTTTATCCCGTGGTGCATGAGACAAACATCTGATGACTTTATATTTGGTGCATTATGGTAACGCTAACACCAACTAGAATTCAAATGTGCCCTTCCTGAATATCAGACAATAAAACGCTTTAGGGTGTGTCATGTTGCATTTAGAGTTTGTATCGTAAATTCCAGCGCTCACGAGACAATCTCCTGTGGCCACGTTTGACCTTTAACCCTGTCCTCCTCCTTCCAGTGAGATCTGTGAGGTCATGTGACACACGATTACATCTGGGAGGGCATCTGACACACCACAATGTCTGGGAGGGCATCTGACATTTGGGCAAAATATGTGAAAAATGTTCAGTTATAAACTCATCGTGGTGAATAACATAAGGCCAGTGAGGAAGAACTTGCACTGCAAACTGTTTACAATGAACTACTTCTGTTTTTCACCTTTTTAAAACAGTAAAAACAAAGTGCACAAACATTAAATCTCAATGAAAAGTAAATAGTACATTTCCTTTCACACTGTCCATCTGATGTTGAGTGATACAAACACGTCCAGATGTGTTGTGATGTTAGATTATTGTCACTTGGAGCAGTCAAAGGTCCTTTAAACCCACAGGCTGAACTTCATGTACTATAAAACTCTACAGTACACGCTACTGCAGTACTGCTCTGTGCTGCCATCAGCACGTGTCACTGATTGATAAAGACACTTCACCTTCAAACGCAGTTTTATGTACACGAGAAGAGTGTTTTTACTGTCAAATAAAAACACTTGTTTTCATCAAATCAATACAGTAGTGCATACAGTACTGCATGTTGCAGTAGTAGCAGCAGTAGCAACAGTAGCGGTAGGTAGTAGAAGTAGTAGTAATATTAGCAGCAGTAGCAGTAGTAGCAGCAGCAGTAGTAGTAGTAGTAGTAGTAGTAGTAGCAGTAGCAGTAGCAGTAGTAGTAGTAGTAGTAGTAGTAGTAGTAGTAGTAGTAGTAGTAGTAGTAGTAGTAGTAGCAGTAGTAGCAGAGTAGCAGGTAGTAGTAGTAGTAGTAGTAGGCATTAGTAGTAGCAGTAGCAGTAGTAGTAGTAGTTGCAGTAGTAAGTAGTAGTAGCAGTAGTAGTAGTAGTAATAGTAGTAGTAGTAGTAGTAGTAGTAGTAGTACTTATAGTAATAGTAGTAGTAGTAGTAGTAGTATTTATAGTAATAGTAGTAGCAGTAGTTATAATAATAGTAGTAGTAGCAGTAGTAGCAGTAGTTATAATAATAGTAGTAGTAGTTGTAGTAGTAGTAGCAGTACTTATAGTAATAGTAGTAGTAGTTGTTACCTTTGGTGTTCTCGTCCTCGATTGGCTGCTTGAACAGGGTGATGTCTTTAAAGGTGCAGAGGAACAGAACCACTTTGTCGTTCTCGTTTCTGATGGGAGCCACTTGCATGTAGAACCACACTGGACTTCCTGTGGGGACGACACGGATTGGGCAGGGTCAGAATAACAAACTCATTATAAGAAACAAGAACGTTTCCATGAAGACGTTATTACTTTGCCTGGAATGTTCCACAGTATGGCATTAAACCTATCTCTCAACATACAAACAAGCACACCAAGTTACATGTCAGATCTGTGGAGAGGTGACCCCGCTCACAGAAACAATACATGTTTTTCATGGTCTTTTATAGTAATAAAAACACCTGCAATTGAATAAATACAAGATAGATTAGTTCAATGCCTTCCTGTAGAATATTTTAGCCGCTATCATCTACTTGTCTCCATGGAGACAAGTAGATGATAGACGCTTAGAATAGTAGATCTCGCATTGATTACCGCTGAATATTGGAACGAATGTGTCAGCAAAGCCACCATCTTGGTACTGGGTATCACTGCTTTAAATGAATGAACATCAATCAGGCACAAGGTGATAGCAGTGTTTCCCACAGACCAGTAGCACTATAGCGCAACCAATATTAACTTGAAATGAATAGTGTAATGTAACAATTATACAATAATACTAATTCAATAAATCCACCAGTCTTTATTCATGCTAAGATCCTTAAAATCACACATTAAATATTAAATATTGGCTTTATCAAGGTAGATTTTCAAAAAACTTGATGCAAGGTAATTTGGGCTAATTCACCTGGAAGCCAGAGGGCCAAGAAAAATTTGTCTGAGGGCCACATTTGGCCTCCGGGTCATAGTTTGGACATGCCTGATATAGACTTAAGAAACTATTAAAAGGTTCAACAATTCAACTAAATGAAATACTGAAACAGCATTAGCCTTGGTGCATATGCATGTCCTATCAGAACACCTCATTTGCTTTCTGAAAAATAACTTTGGGTTCTGGCTAAGTTATATTGCAGGGGGGGAGCCCGGGCCAGGCTTCTGAGTGTCGGGACGGCCTGGAGATGTGCCCGCATAGACAGTCGGGTGACTGCGGGCAGAGTTCCACGGGGCTAAGCACAGCCGTCACTCAATCTCATTTTGCGGACACCTTGCTCCACGGGCTCAGGTCTCTCGCTCCTTCTTTCTCTCTCTCTGTCTCTCTCTCTCTCTGTCTCTATCTCAGTCTTGGTTCAGTCCTAGTTCAATCTGGGTTCAAAACAAACATTTAGTATCACAGTCCTACAAAACAAAATCTATGAAATGTTATTGCCTTGCTCTTTTGTCTTTTTGTATGCGGCACATAAGTCCAGCATCTTTGCTCGCTGATACTGTGAAAATCTTTACCTTAGACCACTGAAGCCCAGTACCAAGATGGCAGCAGTATTATCATGCCACAAGGCTGAACGCTAGATCTACCATTCTATATATCTATGGACCCTCCCCTAGAAAAGTTCCATAGTGATTCTTTAAACCTGCTGTGTAGAGGAGAGTGCATTCAGGAACAGTTACTTTGAGCATCTTTTCCTCTGACACTCGAAATACAATGATTGGTTTTAACAGACTGTCTCTCTGTATCTCTGTGTGCGTGTCTCTGTGTGTGTTTGTGTGTGTCTGTGTGTATCTGTGTGCGCCAACAGAGCAGCCCCATCAGCAGAAAATCCCACTGTAAAAGAAGACCTTAAACGCACCGCTCGCTCAGAATGCACTGTAAAACCAATCCAAGCAATCAATCCGGCAACACTGCAAAAACACCGAGATCAATCCTGAGAAGTGCTGACCGACCGCAACGCCACACAAGAACGACAATAAAACGGATAGAACGAAAGAGAAACAGCGGAGAGGGGAGAGCGAGAGAGAGGGAAGAGTGAGGAGAGAAAGAGAGAGGGAGAGAATTGGATAGAGCGGGGACGGAAAGAAAGAGACGGAGAGAAAACGTGGGAGAAGAGGGAGAAAGAAATAGTGTGAGGAGAGAGAAAGAGCGGAAGAGCAAAGGAGGGATAGAAAGAGAGAGGAGAAAGAGAGAGGACAAAGAGAGGGAGCAGGATGAGAAAGAAAGAGACTAAGAGATAGAAAATGAGAGAGAAGGGAGCAAAAGAAAGAAAGGGTGAGAAGAAGAGAGCGAGAAAGTGAAAGAGCAGAGAAAGGACAAAGAGAGAAAGGTAAACAGGTGGGCAGAGGAAAGAGAGAGCAAAAAAGAGGGAGAGGAGGGAGAGAATGAGAGAATTGGATAGAGCAGGGACAGAAAGAAAGAGACGGAGAGAAAACGTGGGAGAAGAGGGAGAAAGAAATAGTGCGAGGAGAGAGAAAGAGCGGAAGAGCAAAGGAGGGATAGAAAGAGAGAAGAGAAAGAGAGGACAAAGAGAGGGAGGGGGTAGAGAAAAAGAGACAGAGTGATAAAAAATGTGGGAGAAGGGGGCGAAAGAGAGAGTGAGTGAGGAGAGAGACAGAGAGAGAGAGAGAGATTGAAGGGTGAAAAAGAGAGAGGGGAAGAGCAGAGGATGGACAGAAATTGAGAGATAAACAGGTGGGCAGAGGAAAGAGAATGAGCTAAAGAGGGAGAGAGAAAGAAAGGGAGAGGAGAGAAAGAGAGAGGACAAAGAGAGGGAGAGAATGAGAGAATATGATAGAGAATGAACAGAAAAAAAGACAGAGAGATAGAAAGTGGGAGAGAAGGGAGGAAAAGACATAAAGGGTGAGAAGGAGAGGGAGAGAGACAGAGAGAGTGAGAAGGAGAAACACAGACAGAGAGAGGGAAGAGTGAAAAGAAAGAGAGAGGGGAAGAGCAGAGGGGAGATAGAAAGAGAGAGGAGAGAAAGAGAGAGGACAAAGAGAGGGACAGGGTAGAAGAAAGAGACAGAGAGATAGAAAATGTGGGAGAAGGGGGTGAAAGAGAGAGTGAGTGAAGAGAGAGACAGAGAGAGAGAGAGAGAGCAGGTGAAAAGAAAGAGAGAGGGGAAGAGCAGAGGAGGGATAGAAAGAGAGAGGACAAAGAGAAGAAAAGAAAGAAAGAAAGAAAGAAAGAAAGAAAGAGAGAAGAGGGACAAAAAAGAGAGACGAGGGAAAGAGAGGAAGCAGGAGCAGAATGAAAGAGCGAGAAGGAGAGAGAGGGAAGAGTGAAAAGAAAGACGGGAAAGAGCAGAGAAGGGACAGAGAGAGAGATAAACAGGTGGGCAGAGGAAAGAGAGTGAACAGAAAGAGGGAGAGGGAGAAAGGGAGAGGAGAGAAAGAGAGAGGACAAAGAGAGGGAGAGAATGAGAGAATTGGACAGAGCAGGGACAGAAAGAAAGAAACAGAGAGATAGAAAATGGGAGAGAAGGGGGCGAAAGAAAGAGACAGCGAGAAGGAGAGAGAGGGAAGAATGAAAAGAAAGAGAGGGTAAGAGCAGAGAAGGGACAGAGAGAGAGAGATAAACAGGTGGGCAGAGGAAAGAGAGCGACAGAAAGAGGGAGAGGAGAGAAAGAAAGAGAGAGGACAAAGAGAGGGAGAGAATGAGAGAATTGGATAGAGAATGAACAGGAAAAAAAAGACAGAGATAGAAAATGGGAAAGAAGGGAGGGAAAGACATAAAGGGTGAGAAGGAGAGAGAGAGAGAGAGAGAGAGAGAGAGAGATGAATGAAATAGAGAGGAGAAGAGAAGAGGAGGGACAAAAAAGAGAGAGGAGAGAAAGAGAGGAAGCAGGAGTAGAAAGAAAGAAACAGAGAGATAGAAAATGGAGAGAAGGGAGTGAAAGGCAGAGAGAGCGGGAAGGAGAGAGGGAAGAGTGAAAAGGGACAGAAAGAGAGAGATAAACAGGTGAGCAGAAGAAAGACAGAAAGACGAAGAGGAGGGAAAGAGAGAACAAAGACAAAGAGGGAAAGAATGGACAGAGCAGTAAAGATAAACAGGTGGACAGAGAAAAAGAGAGAAAGAAGGAGGGAAAGAGAGAGAAAGGGAGGGAACAGCTTGGGGTAAGAATTATACGGAGATAATGACAAAGGAGAGAGAGAACGGGTGAAAAGACAGAGAGAAGAGCAGCTTTGAGAGGGGGAGAGTGGGAGCTGCTGTCTCAAAAACTTTAAATTGTTTAAATTCAGAATTTAACCTTTTGATGGGAGTATTTCAGACATGTTTGGAAGGATTTATTGTTTACAGTTTGAATATTTCATTAAATGTATGTGTGACTGGGAGCTAGCTGCGTCTTAATTAAAAGCATTATCAGCCACAAAGCAGGCCCACCGTCAGCAGCTTTGGTCTCTCAAAATGCTTATAAATCCATCGTAGTGAGTAATTAGGTTGCTTTGATTACATAAGAGAAGAGAGAGTGAATTTTTAAAGGGTCCATCTGATGCAAAATAACTCTTTCACGTTGTATCTTCTGCACATAAACAAGCACTATTTGGGTTTTGGAACATCCATTACACTATAGAGGCTTTGCACCGTCATGTGACCCCTATAGCAACGGTACCTACGTCGCCATGACACCAGGCAACACTATGTCATTGACTTCAGCAGCATCAGAGAAACATGGGCAGGTTTTGTTGTGTATTTGGTTGTTCTAGATTCTCTGAGAGGGATAAAATGATTCGTTTCTTCACTGTTCCTCTGGAAATGACTCATCAGGATCAAACAAGGGAATTATCGGAAAAAAAAAAACAAAAAAACGGGAATTATGTCTAGAGAACATAAACCACGAAGAGATTTCCTATGGTCCCATCAAGACACACTCACGTCACTTTCATCAAGGTATTTGCTATTTAAATAGTTTCATAGTTTATTTAATGAGAGAAGCACATTTACTGAACTAAAATGTAAAAAGAAAACATTTGCAGTGTGAGTGGCAGTAGAAACTGCATCTTCCAGCGCACATATAAACATGTCACTCATCGTGGGACCCTTGTTTTCTTTATTACCACAACTATGTCTTATAGAATTAATCACTTTTTGCGAGCAGATCTTTCTAACGTTCGCAAGGATCTTTTCATGGCCGTTTCTTTCGAGGTTCATCATGTTGATCATAAGAGTCCAAAGTGGGTTCGTTGAATCATAAACTAGTGTGGGTTTTTCTGGATAAATTTATGAAATTTTAGTTCAGTAAATGTGCTTCTTTCATTAAATAAAGTATGAAACAATTTAAATAGCAAATATCTTGATGAAACTTCATGTGTCTTGATGGTACAATAGGAAATCTCTTCGTGGTTTATTTTTGCTAGTCGTAATCCGCGTCTTTTTTTCGATAATTCCCTTGTTTGAGCTCCTGATGAGTAATTTCCAGAGGAATAGTGAAGAAACGATTTGTTTTATCCCGTTCAGAGCGTCTAGAACAACCAAATACATAACAAAACCTGCCCATGTTGTGAAGCGTTTTCTGCTACGTCAAACGCGTCAAAGGTGTAGCTGCCGCGTCATCGTTGGAGCAGCTTTAGTTCGTTGTCACGTGGGAGGGTGGCAGAAATACGCTGCAATTTGTTTAAAAAAAAAAAACACCGAATCAATCAAAAAACCACTTCAGTGACATATACAAGGCCCACACATCACTCTTAGAAGGTAGAAAGCTCTGAAAAGTTGATTTTGCATGAAATGGGCCCTTCAACACCCAAAACTCTCAACCCTTCTCGGTGGAGCTGTCCATGGTGCTGAAATAACACACTCGTTAAATTGTGTTTGTTTTTATCTTCAACTGTGTCCTGTAGTTTTAAAACAGACCCAGTGTTGTGTTTTGTTTCATTCACACGTTTGAGTAATCCTAGTGTATTAGTCTGTCTGCATCCCCAAAGCTCAAAATGCTCTGTTCCACCTCGTGATGTCATGTAGTGGTAGTATTCAAGTTCACAGCGACTTTTACTTTTTTCAGATGTCAGGAATTCCAGGGCTGAAATGACCCAAATGATTCTAGTGAAGGTGTGTGGATCTTAAAAAAACAGTGGAGCATTTCTGTATAACCACATGACATCACAAGGTGGAACAGAGCGTTTTCAGTTTGACAGAAGAACTAATATAATATAATATAAATGTAATATTGGCCCTTAAATTGATTTGATTTATTTAAAAGGTACACTGTTTAACTTTGTGCTTGGGGGTCCATCACCTGCTTGTTTCTATGGATACATCATTGCTCTGCCTGAAATGTTCCACAGTATGACATTAAACAGCCCTACTTAACATTTATTCAGTTACAGGTGGTTTTACAGCTGAAAAATGCCTCGAAAACAGACATTCTGACTGTGAGCGGGGTCGCCTCTCCATAGACCTGACCTGTAACTTGGTCTGGTTTGGTCTGCATGAAGATAAAAAGCTTTAATGCCATACTGTGAAACATTCCAGCATCTAATATCTCCATGGAGAAAAGTGTCTGACAGACCCTCCACTTGAAAAGTTACACAATGCAGCTTTTTCAGTCTGAACTCGTCCCACAGACACAGAGGAGTGACTCACGGTTCTTTCGGTACAGCAGGATCTCAAAGCAGTCGGACTCGTAGTTATCAAACGCCTCACGCACTTTGTCAATGGTCTTTTTATCGGTGAGTTCGCCGTACATGAAGCTGAGGAGAAAGAAACAGGTGAAAACAAAACAGGTGAGAAATTACACTTAGGACACAGTAAACAAGAACAAGACTCAGAGAATTAAAAATCATATAAAAGTCAAACTTATAATACATGTTACTATGTTGTTTTTCGGTAAATATAACATTTTCAAAACAATAAAAGGTAACATGGTGATCTAAATATGTTATGGGTTAGCAGTTTATACCAGTGGTGGGCCTTCTCTGCTGGCCTAAAACAATATCTGAATCACAGACTGATGTTAATTATATTATTATTAAATAATTCCAAATGGTCTGTCCGCTTCCAGGGCTTTTCTGATGCTTGTGCTGCTTCCACACATGTATTTTCATATTAAAGCATTTGACCAATCACATTTCAGCCGTCACTTGATGCTAGGCAGAGTCAAAGTCAAAGAAGTGTCCCTGAGGCCTTCACAATCTGCTCTGCAGGCTCTTGAACACAAAATAAATGTCCATGAAACTGTTGCTTCCCAATCAGATTTTGAGTTGGTATCACCAGGGCCTTCTAGCAGGCGCAAGACGTCACCGGATTCACCAGTGATTGGACAGTCAGAGAGTGAACCAGCCAAAGCAGCAAACTGTATCTGTAGCAGAACCAGGACTAAACCTAAACTGGACTTGAGTGAGAGAGAGAGCAAGAGAGAGAGTATCTGCAAAGCGCAATCGGGCGACAGCTGCACTGAGCCCCGTGCAGCTCGGAGCACTGGCCCCGGCGCAGCCCTTTCGTCTGCGGTCATCCGACAGTAGCCCATGTAGACTGTGGGCGCACCTTCAGGCCAGTCCCGACAAACAGTCCTGGTTTAGTTCTGCTTTAGTTCTGGTTTAGTCCTGGTTTAGCACCCCGTCGCTCTTCACTTCTTTTTCGTGCACCGCACACCCCCCCTCCTCACTTCTCCATGCACAGAATCTCCACGGCTCTTTATACTGTGTTTCTGTATAATAAGATACTTTTATAACCATAAAATAGTTATTGAGGAGTGGATTGTTACAGACAGAGCATTACTGAAGGCCTAGGTGTTAAATGCACGCTCCGCCACTGGTTTATACCCCATAGCAGTAAAATACCTCCTCTTGAATAAACACATTTATTTATGAGGCGCCTTTCTGGACACTCAACTTCACTTTACAACAATAAACAAATACAAAAGTATCAACAAAGCTAAATACAATAATGACAATTTTATTATCATTATAAAAAATAAACAAATAAATTACGACTGGGTGAAATGAAAACTGAATGTGTTTTTCCCACATTTGGTTTAATTGTGATTTTGACTTGGTCTTATTAAACAGAGCCTTGCCTCAGTGCAGACTCACATACATCACATATGACAGTGTATTCAGTTACTCACAGATTGTGCCTCAGGCCCCATTTCAGCATAATGTGTTTTTAATGGCACCATTTCAAGTGGAATTCATAAAAGTGTCGCCGAAACAGCCTCAGAATCCCACACGACAAAAGTACTATTGTTTTATTTAAATTTTGGGGAAGTTAGCGACAAAAAGTGATTCTATATTTGTACATTTGTAGAACAATCTACACAGTTCTTGTTTTGGTCCTATAGTCTTAATTAAGTCCTTGTGTAATTTTGGTTTAGTGCTGCCTTGGTCCTGATTTTGTCCTAGTTAGTGTTCGGTTAGACCTGATGTAGACCTTGTTTTTTGTTTGTTTAGTCCTGTCTTAAACCTGATTTACTATAGGTTTAGCTCAATTAGAGCCTTAGTTTTGTTCTGGTTCAGTCCTGATTTAGTACTGGTTTAGTCCTGATTCAGCCCTGGTTTAGTCCCTGTTTAGTCCTGGTTCAGTCCTGGTTCAATCCTGGTTCAGTCCTGGTTCAATCCTGGTTTAGTTCTGGTTTAGCCCTAGTTTAGTCCTTGTTTAGTCCTGGTTTAGCTCTGGTTTATTCAGATTTAATCCTGGTTTAGTACTGGTTCAGTCCTGGTTCAATCCTGGTTCAGTCCTGGTTATTTCTGGTTCAGTCCTGGTTTATTTCTGGTTCACTCCTGTCAGTTGATGTTACAGTTTGTGTGTTGCAGTTGCGTGCTTGTACCTGCAGGTGGAGCTCTTCTGCATGACCTCTGCCCTGTGGAACCCCGACAGTTTACAGAATCCATCGTTGCTATAGACGACGGGCCACTCCACGATCTGAGCGTTCCCCAACAGGAAGCTCGTCTCTGCGGAAGACAACACACACAACAGCTCAAAGAACGTCCTAAAGCTGCAACGCAACACTTGTCTCATGGAGGGTCTGCCACCTGCTTGTCTCCATGGTGATACTACAAGTTTGCCTAGAATGTTCCACAATATGGCATTAACCCTACCTATTTCCATTGAGACAAGCAAGTGACCCTACAAGTGATTAACAGGTTTCTCAAAGCTTCTCAAAACTCTACATTGGAATTATTCATTGACTTCACACTCAGTAATGTAAGCAAATAGCCACAGCTGCCCTGGGACAGACTGATGGAGACAAGGCTGCCAATCTGTGAATCTGGTCTGAGCGGGAATCAAACCTCTGACCTTCTTACTTGTGGACGAGTGCTCTACCCACTGAGTCACTGTTACTAAACCTAATTAAATTTGGATTTATCAGTAAGAAGAGAGATGCAGGTGGGGACTTGAGATGAACAAATAGTAATTTTCTGAACTCTGACGTCTCAAATGTAGGAAAATACAGAATCACGCAAACACTCAAACCTCAAACCTCAAGAAAAAATGCAAAATGGATTTAAACAGTACATTTTCAGGAGCCTGTGATGATTAAAAGTGTTCACAGTCCTGTTTAGGTGTTTTTTGGTTGGTTTGATTTAAATAAATGATCAGTAAATCTTGACAAAATGAAATTTCTGATATTTAGTAATAACAAAATAAAGAATGATATTAAATTAAAATGAATGAACATGAAATAGAAAAGGTACATTATATCACATTTCTTGGAGTGATTACATGGAGTGCGTATACATGCACATCAATAACCTGGTTATGATCGGGTTTTTTGAGTATCCCGGTTTCTTCATGGTGCATGTAACCCGGTAACGCAGTAACCCGGTTTCAGTATCTCGGTTATTAGAAACCGGGTTACTGCAGCTGGTTTATTCCGATAGTAACCGGGATACTTGTAAACGCAGTACCCGGTTACTGCAACATAAAGTTGAGTGCACACTTGGTAAATGGTCACATTTTTCTATAGCGCTTTTCCACCTTCAAGGCACTTTACAACAAGGAACCACTCACTCATTCACACACCAGTGTATGCAGACACTGTGGGCAAGGTGGGTTAAGTGTCTTGCCCAAGGACACAACAGCAGCATTCATCTGTGGGAGCTAGAATCACACCAGCCAACCTGTGGGTCAGTGGATCTGACCGCTCAACCTGTGATGTTCATGTTGAGAGTGGGATTCAAACCGCCGACCTTCAGATCAGTGGGTGAATGCTCTACCAACTGAACTACTGCCGCCCACTTTCCAGTCTTTTCACCACAACAGTAGCGACATAAATAAACTGACCAACATAAATAAAGTGACCAACATAAATAAAGTGACCACATGAGTAAAATGTAGCTGCGCTAAACCTGCACATGTACAATCTGCACTCGTATAACGTGCACTCGTGTGATCACTGAAAAGCTAAAACATGAACTATCTCCTGTACTGTATACGAACAGAACAAACTTACCACCATTAACACCTCTTCTGTCACAAAAAGAACACACATAATCCACTGAGTCGTGTCATTTAGTCCAAAAGAAGCTGAACCACATCAGCGGCACAAGGAGCAGCTGTTTTTATCAACACAGTTTATGCTAATTAGCGATGCGGTCTTAAGTCTCGTTTCTGTAAAACGTAAACAAATGTGATCAGAGCTGAATGATCTGATCAAACGGGCTGATGTGGCTCTACAGTGGTTATGGTTTATATGTTGTAAAGTTGAGTTTATTTATGCAGAAGATTTTAATGAAGAATCTGTTGGTTTGATGTGTGCAGTGGATTGTGGGAGATCTCGTAGCTCCTTAGCTTCTTATGCTAAAGGAGCTCACGGTTTGTATTTTTCCTGGTTTATTAAATTGATTTAAGTACATTTTTGTGATTGCGCATTTGTAAGATTATGTCAAGAAACCGGGATACTCCATTTGATCATGTATACGGGGATATGAGTGTCCCGGTTTCTCAGTGCGCATGTAAACACAGTAACACGAACACTGACAGAACCGGGATATGGAGAATAACCGGGATACTGATGTGCATGTAAACACACTCCATACAACAGAAGAAATAAATAAATAAATGACGGTATATTCTGAATAAAAATGCATTGCATCAACTTTATTGTTCTCTCATCATCACACCTTACCTAGAATGTTGAATGAAGAATATGGCCTTGAAATTTGGGGAAACACATATAAATCTAAAACTAATCCAGTCCTTCTACTGCAAAAAAAGCCATTAGACTCTTGAACCATGCACCCAGAACTCATTGTTCATCCTATCAAATGTCCTATCAAATTGCTCTTTCTTTGCAGGCAGTGTTCACTCAGAGAGACAGTAAATATAATCTAAGAGGTACATGTGTGTTCCACAGGCTGCACACTGTTTATCAAGCAAACGAGCAACTGTCAAGCAACTAAAACAAACCAAATTCTCTTTTTTAATTCAAAATAACTTTTAAGAGAATAGCAACAGAAAAATATGTGAAAGAATAACGTTAGTAGATATTTTTTGTTATAATTAGAATAATTGTTGATTTTTCATTATGATGACGTATTAATGTCATATTAATTTTGAGATGAAAGTCCATGAACGTGCTGTAGTTGGAGATAAGCGGAGGCACAATAAGCTTCAGCTTCTGCCTACACCTGCTCACTGACTTACTCAGTGTTTCATTTGATTGTTCTACACTGAATATATTTTATTTTATGACATCAGATTGAATATAATGTATGTAGACTGTAATGAGTTAAACATTGACCAAATCAAAACACGTGAACATAGAGCTGTTCGATTAAGGAAAAAAAAATCATTATCACAATTATTTTGGTCAATATTGAAATCACGATTACTCATATGATTAGTTTTTAGTTACATGATGCATTTATTTAGCATTTCTCTCTCTAAAAAAACAAAAACGCTTTGTTATTGATTATTTACACAAAACTTTCAAATTGAAAATAAATATAGGCTACACATAAAGTATGTAGCTTGTATGTGTATCCCAAAATAAACTTTGTAAATCATTTCAACTCGATTATGTGAGTTTGTTACACAAATGGAAATCGCGATCAAAATTCAATGAATTGCACAGCCTTACATAAACATGAACATGAACATGAACATAAAGATGAACATGAATGTGAACGTGAACACGAACATGACTTGCAGCAAAAAGGTGAAAGTGACTGAACACTGAAAAACTGTTGGTTAATGCTAGCTAGTTTGCAATGTGTAATTTGAGGGACTTGTTTCACAGCACAAATCTGCTCATCTGTTGTAGCTCCAGTGAAGTTCCTCATGGTCAGATTGTGTTGAAATAAAACTCAGATTAAAGTCTAACAGAGCTTCAGACAGAGCAGTGCCTCCAGTTAGCTTCACACCCCTGGGAAAGTTGATGACATCAGCTTCAAAGTATCAAAGCATCCTTTAAACCAAATGAAAAAGTCCTTGTTTTGAGCTGTGGCGTTCAGATGAAGCTGATAAAAGTGTATTTGCCCAAAGCAGAGATCAGAGGCAGTCAGAGGCACTTTGACTCGCACTCGGATACAGACAGACTATATTTAAACTTACACAGACTGGAAGTGAGATCAATGCAGCTTTATGGGAGTCATTAAAGGAGCACTGACGGACATTAGCAAGACCACATCAAACTGCAGGGGGGGCTAAAGTCACTAATGTGATTTTTACTTCTAAACACAGTAATAGCAGAAGTAGTGTTTGTTCAAGGGTTGTCAAAAGAATCAAAAATCTGATGCTAATCGATACTAAACCTAGTATCAAAACTGGATTTTCATTTTTCACAAGTATCAAGACTAAAAAAGTCACAATCACAGGACAGAAATGAACCTTTACTTGAATAGCTTTAGAATGATCTTGAGCTGTATCAGAACAAATACATGTTTTTTCAAGTTTGAGCAATAAAACCCCTGTACTGGCAGATAAATAGATATTAGCTAGATATGTTTAATGCCATATTGTGGAATATTGCAATACCATCTCCACAGAAACAAGCAGGTGGTGGACTCTACACGGGAAAAGTAACATGGTGTGTCTTTAAAGAGGTGGTATTATTTATGCAAAATCATTCTTTTTCTTTAGCTTTCCACCATGTTATAACTTTGTTCCTTCATCAAGTCCATGCCTGAAGAGATTTGAAATGTCATCCATACATGTGTGAGTAATCTACTGAATGAATAATGGCCTTTATTGCCAATTTCTTCACATGTACTGAACATACAAAGGAATCAAAATTGGACCTGTTACCCTGTCTGTACATTACAAACACACAATCCAATATGACATGGGGAAACTAGATAAGGACCAGACCAGGACACAGGGAGAAAATATGAATAAACAATGCAGCAAACATGAGGATATGGGGAGGAGGAAAAAAAAAAGAGGAACACCCCCAGACCATGCACCTATTGGAGCATAGTATGGCAGAGTACACAATAAAACAACAACACCTCCGCGACATGAGCAGAGAGTCAAAGCACAGTACAAACATTTCCACAGGACTAGGAACTGGGTAGGGTGGGGGTGTGGAAATAACCCAGTGTAGGCAGGCAGCCATCTGGATCCCGCAGACATCGGCGCTGGATCTCTCCCTATTCAAACCCTCCTTACACCAGCCGTAAGATTCTGTCCAATGCTCCACCCACAAGTCTACGTCACCCATGCTCCCACACGACAATTCTCCATAAATATACAAAAAAGTTTAGCAGTGCAGAATGTTCAGTCAAATTAGAGTCTGGTCCAGTCTGTCCTGAGGTCTGCTCCAGGTCCAGACTAGAGCCTCGAGCGAGTCTCAAACACATGTCCCTCTGTCACACGGAGAAAGAGACCGTGTCCTCCACATATCCAGAAATGTTTTTTTTTTCCCCTGATTGTTTCTATAAGTGACAAGGTCCATTCTCCTGCCGTGTTTATCCACACACACCACAACATCTGGGAGGGCATCTGACACACCACAACATCTGGGAGGGCATCTGACACACCACAACATCTGGGAGGGCATCTGACACACCACAACATCTGGGAGGGCATCTGACACACCACAACATCTGGGAGGGCATCTGACACACAAGGATACATACAAAAACATGATACAAAACTGTACACAAGAACCTGACAAACTTGATGCGACGTGCAGTAGTTTCAACAGTGGGATGCACGCTGAAAGTTGTGACAACGTTCTGAAGGGGCAGTGAGTTAGCGTGGGGAGCAAAGGGAAGGGAGACTTAAAGCATCAAAAACATACATAAAACATGCAAATATGTTTGTTTGTTTTTTTGGTGAATACAGCATTTTCAAAACAAGAAAAGATAAAATGGTGATCTAAGTATGTTATGTGTTAGAAATATATGTAAAATACCTCATTTTAAACAATATAAATTCATTTCATTGTATTTCATTCACTTTTCTTCTGAGCCATATTTAAATCTGAACACATTTACAGACACATTTCTGATTCACTGTAAAAAAAAAAATAAAAAAAAAAATTCATCTGGAAGAAATTTCTATTCTTTTTTGTCAATTTGGCCCACGCAGCAGTTAGACGAAGCAGTCGCAGGAGAGGTATAATGAATTGGAAATCCATCATCTACCGTATAAAAACACTATAAATTGGCAGCAGTGGTTTAACTCAATAAAAGTCTAACCATTAAATGAACACGGCACCAAAGCATTGTGGGATATGCGGTTTACGGGGGTCAGACCGCGAAAGGAAAGAGCCGATTCAGACTATTATCTAATGACCATCTCTCCTCGGAGTAAATCCTTGCTGGATCCAAGAGCTGACACAGACCCGGGCAGTTTCCTCCTTTCCCCTTTCATCTCCGACCAATTACTGACACAGTTGAGCCAAAATGGCCGCCCGTGGGTTAAACCAGGGTTAGAGGGACAAGAGGAGAGAAGGAGGAGAGCTTTTTAAAGAAAGGAGCAGCTCATATTCAGTATTTCTGTGGTTAGGACAATAAAACGTGTTATTTCTTTTATTTTAAATGTGCATTGTGTAACTTTTCTGGTGGAGGATCCGTCAGATGTGTTTCTCCTTGAAGATGTTTCTATTCTTTCTATCGCCATGGAGTCCAGATCACATTACAGGTCAGATCTGTGGAGAGGCGTCCCCACTCACAGTCAGAATGTCTGTTTTTCTAGATATTTTTGAGCTATAAAACCACCTGTAATAAAATAAGTGTAAGGTAGAGATCTTTAATGTCATACTGTGGAACATTCCAGGCAGAGCAATGACATATCCAATTAAAAAGTTACACAATGCACCTTTAAGAATGCCTTACCAACATAACACTAAGACTAAAAACATAATTAAAGACAAATATTACATTATTTTCTGACCTATGTTCTAATGTAGTTTCCTCATCACAAACAGACCTGGAGTTGTGTTTTGTTTCATTCCCACATGTTAAACACACAAACTCTGCACATTGAGGCTGAGTTCTTCTCTCAGACAAACTTCTCTCTCCACCTTGTGATGTCATGTGGTAATACAGGAAGTGCTTCAGTGTGATTAAACTCCATACACCTTCACTAGAATCATGCGGATCATTGGAATTGCCAAACTCTACTGAACTAAAGGTGAAAGGAGCTGTTAACTTGAAAACTACCAGAATTTTGAGCTTTGGAGACAAAACACAACTCCAGGTTTGTTTTTGACGAAGGTAACAACATTCTAAAATGACTAAAAGCTCACAAGAGTCCATTTTGTGTAATGTAGGACTTTTAAAACAAAGGTTCGATCAGGATTACATTAGATCTAAACAAGGACTAAACAAGGTCTAAACCAGAATCAAACCAGGACTATAGCCACGCAGGACTAAATAAGGACTAAGCCATGACTAAACTAGTGGCTAAACTCATTCTAAAGCTACCTCCAGGAGAAACATTAACCACTCTGCCACAAACCTGCGCTGTATTTACAGTTGAAATAAAGCATGACTCAGCAGATTTTCAGCTGTAAACACAAGTCAGCACAAATGGAAATGAGGGAACGCCACACGAGGAGAACGCTAATTAAGAGACAATTATGAAACATGCTTTAATAGGACCATTAAACCAGGACTAAACCAGGACTAAACCTGGACTAAACCTAAACCAGGACTAAACCAGGACTAAACCTAGGACTAAACCTGGACTAACGGACTAAACCAGGACTAAACCAGGACTAAACTAGGACTAAACCAGGACTAAATCAGGACTAAACTAAACCTGGGCTAAACCTGGACTAAACTAAAGGAATAAAATAGGACTAATCCATGACTAGAGAAGACTAAACCAGGACTAAACAGGACTAAACCAGGATTAAACAAGAACTGAAACCCAGACTAAATCAGGGCTAAACCAGGACTAAAGTGGAACTAAACCAGGACTAAACCAGGGATAAACAAACACCATATCTGGACTAAACAAGAACTAAATCTGGACTTAACCTAAGTCTTAACCAGGACTAAATTGTGATTTAAACCAGGATTAAACCAAGACTGAGATGATACTAAATCAGGACTAAACTATAACTAAACCAGGATTAGGTCCAAATCAGAACTGAACTCTGTTTTCCAGACTTGTGCTTTAATATACTGGCTAAACTAAGACTAAAACAGATCTTTGTAACACTGCAAAAACACTGCACTAGCAAAATAAATAACTCTGTTTTAAAGTAATATTTTCTTACATAAGTACTACAAGTAACATCAGCACCTCTAAGGTAACTTGAGCATAGTTGGATTTTCATATTTGGCAGCTGAAAACACTGCTTCACAAACCCTTTTTATCAGCAGACTAAAACCACAAATAAACCACGACAAAACCAGGACTAAACTAAGACTAAAACCAGAATTAAAACAACACCAAAACTAAACTAAGACTAAAATCAGGATTAACCAGGAAAAAAACAGGACTAAACCAGAATTAAATCAAGACTAAAACCAGGATAAAGCCAACACTTAAACCAAGACTAAACCAGGACTAAAACCAGAACTAAACCTAGACTAAAAAAAAGAGACTAAACTAAGACTAAGACCAGGACAAAACCAAGACTAAAACAGGACTGAAGCAGGACGTAAATGAGGAAAAAGCACTGGTCCATGTCTTACTGTCACTGTAGCCCTATGAGACATGTGGTACATGCAGTTTTACACTGCAGCATCTTTGGTCCAATTAGAGTCTGGTCCAGTCTGTCCTGAGGTCTGCCTCAGGTCCAGACTAGAGCCTTGAGCGAGTCTCAAACACACGTCCCTCTGGCACACGGAGAAAGAGACCGTGTCCTCCACGTACCCACAGATGTTTTTTTTCCTGATTGTTTCTATAAGTGACAAGGTCCATTCTCCTGCCGTGTTTATCAAACCACACCACAACATCTGGAAGGGCATCTGACACACCACGACACCTCAGTCTAGCACTACAGGGATACAGGAGGATGGGAGAGAATCTGACATAGGGATATATGCCGATGGGAGGGCATCTGATACACAAGAATACAGGAGCACACACAGGCATAAACTGAAGGGGGATGGGAGGGCATCTGATGCACAGTGATAAATATAAATCCAGAACTGAAGCACTGGTCTTGAAACTCACATTTCAAATTCATAATACAAGTTCACTTAATTAAATAAGATGTTTTAAAAAAAAATAAAAAATAAATAATAATAATAATAATAATAATAATAATAATAATAATAATAATAATAATAATACTTTGTTTCTTTGTTACTTTGTGTTCTGCCTGCATGTCTATGGTGGAATGGTGAGTGGGATTGACAGAAAAACTGTTGGCTAAAGCTGCCCAGCTTGTGACATGTGATGTTATTTGTTACTTGTTTAACAGCACAAATACAAAGCACAGACTCAAGTCTAACTTGAGTAACAGAGCTTCAGTCAGAGAAGTGCCTACAGTTAGCATCACATCCCAGGGAATGTTGATGACATCAACTGAGGTTTAAGTATCAAATAACAGTAAAATTACACACAAAAGTGCAGAAATGTACCTTAATAAACTTTAATTTACGATATTATTTCATTTTCAGTTTTAATCAAATCTTTTTGTTGCATTTTTACTGTAAACGACAAACTGCATATTTGAATTTTGCATAACTTCAAAACAATCTGATCTGTATCTGTATTTCTCTGCCCACCTCGGAGCACTCGTGGTGATCACAAGAAAAAAATTGGTCCAGAGTTTTTCATTCAGTTAAATGAGAGGTTAATTGGTGACAACTAGATCTTAATATAACCAGGATAACCAGGTCTTTAGAAATCCCAAGTGATTTAAAATGGGGGAGACCGAGGATGGCTCTAACAGTTTTTTACTTGAGCAGGTATAACTGATAATATATTAGTTGTTCTGAATCAGAGTTAACTTAGAAAATGTGACAACTTCTGTTAATTTAATTAAACCCAACCAACCGATAACGGTGCGTAAAACGACCCGTTGCGCTCGACTAAACTCTGTTATAGACTCAAATCCAAGAGGTAAAATGCCTTCACAAATAGTCCTTTTAAAGGCTCGAGTCTGTAATTTAGCCTATCTAAAGGTTGAATCACTATTGACTAGAATCCAATTATAAAAACAGGATTTAGCCAATAGCCACAGAATAGGTAAGTCATGTTATTGTAGGTGATTTTTTTGTTTCGTTTTGACCACAGAAATGCGTCAAAACGATTCTGCAAATCATCTAAATATTAAATCATTATTGTTGTCTGCACGCTAGCAAGTTTCTCACAGATGTTCAGTTCGTAGGAAACAGTTGCAAGTTACATTTTTAAGTTGATAAATTATAGGCGAACTGCAAAGAAAGTGTTGCCGCTATGCACTTGTCTCATAAATCACAAAGTTTTCCATTGTCTTACACCGCTTCAAAACCAAACCTGTAGTAGTCTTCTCAGATGAAAGCTGTTTATCCAAGGCAAGATTTTAGTCCAAGGAAAATAAACATTAAATTGCTTCCAAAATCCCCCAAAATAAACGGGTACATCCGCGTGAAATCTCGTGCGTAAAAAGCTTATTGCGGACGTTAAATCCTCGTTAAATCCGTCCGGTTTTCGTCTCCAAACAAACTCACCGCTGGACCTCCTCACGATGTTCTCCAGGAAGGTGTTCTGCGGCGCCACCAGCCCGCGTTTCCCGCCGGGCATCGTGCTTCTGAGGCCGGCTGCTGAGGCTGAGGCTGCTCGCTGTGCGGAGACCCAGAGCGCATGGTACCGCGAGCTCCAGCGGCTGCACGCGACGCACTGACGGAGAGGCGCGACAGCAGAGGAGAGCAGAGAGGAGGGAGAGAGGGAGGGGAGAAAAGCACTGTAGATGGAAAGGAGGGAGGGAGAGAAAGAGATGGGAAGAGAGCAGAGGTAGGGAGAGAGAGGAATACAGAGGGAGGGAAAGAGGAGGGAGTGAGAGATAGGAGGAGAGAGGGAGGGAAGCAAAAGGAGAAAGAAAAGCAGGGAGGGAGAAGAAACAAACAGGTGCATGTGAGTAGATGCACTGTAAAATCTAATAAGTTAGTCTTACTTGAAAAAGTCCCTGCTTAAACTGCTGCCCTTGCAACCCGGGCCCAGATAAATGGGAGAAAATGGATGGATGGATGGAGGACTACACCAGGTCTAAACCAAATCTAATACATGGACCAAACCAGGACTAAGTCTAAACAAAATCTTTAAGTAAGTAAATGGTCCCTTTTTTCTATAGCACTTTTCCACCTTCAAGGCATTCAAAGCACTTTACAACAAGGAACCACTCACACATTCATTCATACACCAGTGTATGCAGACACTGTGGGCAAGGTGGGTTAAGTGTCTTGCCCAAGGACACAACGACAGCATTCATCTGTGGGAGCTGGAATCACACATCAGCCAACCTGTGGTCAATGGATCTGACCACCTGTGATGTTTATGTCGAGAACTGGATTCAAACCACCAACCTTCAGATCAGTGGGCGAATGCTCTACCACCTGAGCTACTGCCACCAAGTAGAAGCAAACTGAAGCCTGTAAATGAATGATACTGGATTCCAGCATTAGGAATGAGGTTATGTAAATGAATATGAGCTTTAGTCCTGGGTCTGTTCATTTTCTCATGGTCTTGTCCTGTTTAGTATGTGGTGTTGGTTTGGCTCTCTCGTGCAGCATACCTCGATCCACAGGTCTCGAAAAGTAAACAGTGGCCATAACAAAAGACTGAAAAAATCCACTGTTTAAACATGACATTTTTGTTCCTAATCTTAACCTAATCTGAATAGCAACACACGCTGACAAACTACATCTAATACTCCCTTGTAAAAGTAGGTCTATGTGTTGAAAGTTAAATAAGGGCCCAGTCAAGCAGAAGTAAACAACAAGGCCAAAAAATCAAGTTAATGCATCTGATATAAAAATGTATTGAACAGATACATATGTACTCTAGTTTATGAAACTGTTGACCTTTTTTCTGTACCATTTTTGGTTCTAAAGTTCCATATGTTTTAAACAGACCATGTATGAAACATGGAACAAAAATTATTTCCCAAATTTCAAAGACCTGCAAATCATGTCAATAAATGGATGTATTTCATCATATCTTGTGTTATTCCATCTTTGAACTGTTGATGAAGGTAAATGATTTTTTTTTTTAAATGTATTTAAAATGATAAAAATTTGCTTGGAAGGACTGACATATTTTATAGAAATAGTTTCCTTTCATTTTGAAGTAATATTAAAGTATTCGGAAGAAAAAATCCTGCACCTTCTACTTGTTTGCACAATTTTCCCTCCGTTACTTTTCCCTCCGTTACCATGACCTTTCTTCATAAAAAATCTCATGAGTCAAAAAGTAAGAGGTTTTTCAACCTAATCTTGTACCATATGGTAGAAAACTATATGAAGCAAATATTCAAACCAGTTTGTTAAGGATATGGAAGTGAGAACCAAGAGTTATCACTGTTTGGATTTATTGCCCAAAAAAGTGCTGCATATTTCATTCCCTCCGTTACCGACATGAGTTTTTAAAATTTTTTTGTCAACAACTTGAAAGAATATCACAGGTTTAACTTGACCCTGTTGGAGTGTAACTCTTTCCTACATTCTGATACTTTACTTATTTCAATAGTCCCTCTAGTGTTCTGAATAAGAGACATTTGAATGTCACAAATCTGCCCGTTTCCCTCCGTTACCACTTGACCGAACCCATAAATGTTTTTGTGTTTAACTAAATTAATTACCATGTAGAGTAGATACAACACAAAGCTAATAATTTATTTCAAATTAGAAATGATTGATTGATCAGTGATAAAATGTCTTTGAAAGGGTGTTTATCACCTTTAATGACCTTTAATAAACTTTTAAAAGGCAAGATGTTGGTGCGTGGACAGACTGTAGCAGAGTCACAGCACACACATAATTCAAAATCATAATAGAATCTTTTGAATGGGAAAAAGCTCTCACTGCTCACAAAATCCTTGAAATCTGGAAAAAATTACCCAGCCACAGATTGGGTGCCACTGTCTGTCAAACTGCCACAGGGCGAATGCGGCACAGATGTTTACTTACACTAATAGATAATAATAATAATAATAATAATAATAATAATAATAATTACACTGACTGTGAGAAATGACTAGAGAAATTTGTGGTGGAGTATAGACTTGTCCTACCAATCCATTAGTCGAATAAAAAGGGAGCTATTCCTTATCTCTTCATATCTGACCCAAACTGTATTCACAAGACTGCACCAAGTCTTAGGAAACAATGTGTTTATAAAAAGACAGATTAAACCTTTGAATCATGAGTTTAATCTGACTTTTTACAGTTAAATACCAAAACTTCAGCTCACTCCTTATTGTCTAAATGAAATAACTAGTCGACTAATATACATTTTGGTTGACTGAGACTAAAGGCCTACAGCCCTACACGTCTATAGCACCGTCTGGTAAAAGTACAGAGTCACTTGGAGCTGTCTCTGGGCTCTATTATTTTGTGTCTATGGTAAATGCCAGTGTTTATTTGCCCCTGCGCTCTGCCCCAGGAGACCCCTCTGATCCAGGCCTAATGGCACCCAAGGGAGTCACACCCAACGGGACCCACCTGAATTATTCACAAACACTCACTGGTATTTAGACTGTATAAAACCTGATTTAGACCTGGTTTGGATCTTGTTTAGACCTTGGTTTAGATCTGGTTTAGTCCTGCTTTCGAGCTTGGCTTTCCTCCTGCCACAGATCTGCTGACCCTCCCTGACCAGTCCTCCTGTGAAACTGCACTGAGACCTTTGACTGAGACACAAAGGCCACTGAGACACACACTGTAAATGTTACTGCAGTAAAACTTGACTTTCCCTCTGAATCAATAAAGTCTCTCTCTGGTTCCTTTAAACCTGGTTTAGACTTGGTTTAGACTTGGTTTAGACCTGGTTTAGACTTGGTTTAGACTTGGTTTAGACTTGGTTTAGACTTGGTTTAGACTTGGTTTAGACTTGGTTTAGACTTGGTTTAGACTTGGATTAGAACTGGTTTCTCTTTCATTTTGGAGGTATTTTCATAACTTAATCATTTATAGTTTCTAGACCCAATCATAACCTCATATCTATTTATCAGGCAAATAATGACTCCTCCTTTTGCTCCATGTGTTAAGTCACTCCCCCTTCAGAGTTTTACAATTGTATCTTGCTTTTGTACATTTATGGAGAGTTGTCATGTGGGAGCACGGATGATGTAGGCTTGTGGGAGGAGCATTGCACAGCATCTTACAGATAACTGTAAAGAGAGTTTGAATAGAGCCTTGGAGAGATTACTAAATTACTCAAACATGCATGGATGACGTCTAAAGGCCCATGTATGCACCACTTTCATATGTAAATATCTATACATTCTAAGAGTAGTAAACGTCACTGCATTAAACTTTTCTAATGTCAAGGTTGTGTTCTCTTAAACAATCACTAGAGGGTGCTAAAAGTCTATAAGTGAGAATTTACCAAAATGGACAAAATAGAGCAACAAATAAAAAACAACATGAAGGCGCCCACGACAGGTTTCAGAGCAGATATGTTGGAAAAGAGTCTAGATAAATGAGGTAAGGGAAGAATGTATTTGTTTTGCAGTTTGTTTTAGTCACTTTTTGAAATGTTTGGCTTTCACTGTAGAGCTGTGTTCATTACTGACCCCAGTGGTTAGCTCATGTACAGGTCTGTTGCTAAAATTCCAAGGAGATGAACCAGATTATGGACACGTCCATTTATATCCATATGAGTCTAGAAGGTAGCATAAATGAGCCTTAACATCTCTTCAACATTATGACATGGCAGAACGTTAAACTAAACAAAACAAAAAAAGATAACACGTTCTTCCTCTTTGTGGGCAGATTTGAATGTTGTCAAAACAAATTTGTCCACTTCCAGTTCATATCAGTGGGTGTGGTTCATTATAGAGGTGACTGAGCACTCATCTCTCAGACTTCAGACTGGAAGATCAAGGTATGATTTTATTTCAATATTTCTAGGCATGTTTTTTAGTAATTGATAAAAAAAAAAAAAAAAAACATTATAATTTAGAAAACCTGAAAAACCTGAATGGAAAACAATGAAGCGAGAAGAGCAGGAATTGGTAGAAAGGGACTTCAAATTAAACATAACTGTAAACACATCACAGGACATCACCCTCAATAGGCTGATCTAATCTTACTGTAAAGTCAAATTGTGACATTTCTAGATAGTTAGGTGATGGAAATGCGATGTAACTGTACTCTTGAGTGTATGGTAAAAGAGGATTCAGGTCTGTTGAATTTTCTGTTGATTGCTCCAAGTTTAAAATCTGTTGCCTGGCAAATCCAAACTGATGTTTCTCTGTGTTGTT
The DNA here is from genome assembly GCF_026225935.1 of Boleophthalmus pectinirostris. Taxonomy (NCBI): domain Eukaryota; kingdom Metazoa; phylum Chordata; class Actinopteri; order Gobiiformes; family Gobiidae; genus Boleophthalmus; species Boleophthalmus pectinirostris. The sequence goes on along the minus strand of NW_026570971.1, from coordinate 32,671,757 downwards.
TGTACAGACTGATATCAGTCTGGTTCCCACTCCCTCCACTGTGTCTAAACCCTGCCAAACATGTTTGGGTAATCAGATTTTTTTTTTTTTTCAGTGACACAAACAAAGGAGGTCATTGGTCACCTATGTTTTATGAATAAATAAAATTTATCTCACCTCAGATTAACAGAGTTTAGTGATTGTATTTTGTTAAATATTATATTCTGTTGTCTTTAATAAAAAACAAAAACAGAAACAGAAAAGAGTTTTAAGTCTGAAAAATCTAGAAAAAAAAAAAAACAATCTGTTGTGGTCCCAGTTCAGACTGGCAGTGAAAGACAGGAATAAAGTTGCTAAACATGGCACTAGAAATATCTGTAGCATCAGGTTTGCATTTTTATTTTAGGTTTGCATTTTTATTAGACAATGCAGTGGTTTCTCTTTCATTATGATGGTCATGTCAAGGGCCATCCCTGATATTTTCATAAAAAAAAACAAAAAAAAACCCAAAACATTTAACTTAATCTTTTATTTCTGGAACCCAGAGCTTTTTACATAACAACAAAAATGTGAATAAAAATTTGACACTACAGGTTTGATTCTCAGTTAGATCAAGTTCCGTCATTGTGTCCTATGAATGTGGTGTCTGTGTGAGTGTTAGTCGGAGGGGGCAATGGCGCAGAATCATCTTCAAGTAATGGCGAGGAGAAAATTCAGTTTGTCGACTGGACAAAAGTTAGTTTGGTTGAAGACGTTTCGCAGCTCATCCAAGCTGCTTCTTCAGTTGTGGTCAGACGCTGGTGGACACTTCCTTATATCTGCAGGGAGGAGCTAAACTACACTGAAACTAACACACACATTTGCTTACAGTTTCTGTTTGTTAGTTCGGTCTATTGACCTGTACAGGGTGTGGGGTTTAATTAGCAGAACAATTCATGGCCATAATGGAGCTTCCACACCTCTGGACCTGACCTGGACTACACCTGTTGTTCTCTTGTTTGTTTTGATTTAGGTTTGAGGATGGAGTTGTAAATAGGAGATAGATGGTGTGAGATGGATCTACACTGTAAACCCAAATTAGTAATCATTACTAAAACCGCGCGTGGTAAGTGATTGCACTGGGATGTCTAGTTTTTACAATATCAAAAACTAAACAAATCAAGCTCTGTTTACATAAAGTCTTCTGTCCAAGGTAACCCATTACTAAAGAACTTAAGTTTCTAAAACTAATGTAAGTAAAAGTAATTAACTAACCATTACTTGTGTATTACAGTAATCATTACTTATTTTTATCAGTATGTATTTCTCATATTTATGAGTATTTATTGATTGTTTATTATTTATAATAATTAGATGCAAATTATAAATCATCATATTTTTTTAAATAATTGACATAAAATGACAATTTTTTTCTCACAAATTTATTGCAAAAATAGTGCAATAATAACATGCTTAAACCTGAATAAAGTGCAGTCTTCTGTTTGTTCCCTGTAACAGCATTTGCTTTTGTGTTTTACATTTCACAATTCAAACAAGGGCTTATAAGGGTTGTCAGCTTGTCCATAACAATTTCACCCTCAATGATGATTTTCAGACTTGCTGGGGGAAGATCTGGTGTTGGAAGAGAGACACCTTCAGATTTACTAACAAGATCCCAATGTCCATTTGGCGAAAGGATTCATCACCATCCTAAAGAAAAACAAAAACATTAATGCCAGAAACATAACCATTAGTGAATGAAATTACTGAACTACAACAGACTCAATAAGAATGACAAAACATAAATTGTATGAAATTCAATTTATGCTGACATGATAACTATTTGGTCAAGCATTTTCAAATGTTCAAACAAATATTTGAAAATCAATAATAATCTGACTTTAAGATAAATAATATTTATGGAATGGCTGGAGCTCGTAATGTATAGACTACTTTGTCAGTTTTGGCATATTCAAATTATACAATAAATGTCACATTCTAAAAGTTTCACATTACAAACAAAATGTGCACTTACAAAGCTTCTAGATTTGAAGAATTCAGTGGGATTGTCTCCGAGTAAGTAAGGAAGCCCTCTTAGTGTGACTGTCCTTTTTTCAGTAGAATCCAGTGACTGTAAGACAGAAAATGGATACTGTATGATAAGTTAAAAGAAATATACAGAGACGCAAACACTTCTGTAAATATACATTTAATCATTAACATGAACTATGTATTTTAATAAAAATTAATTATCTTTTTATCCATTTTAGATTAACTATGTTATGAACTTATGCTTTTACTGCACATGTATTTTTATCCGGGTTACAAAAGTTTTACCTGCATTTGCTGCAAAAGCTGTGCCAACTGTCACCCACGTTGCCCCTCTTAGCTTTAAAACTTTCAATAAAATGGGTAGTGTGGTTATCAAGGGCAGAATAAAATTCCTGGTGCAGGTCTTTTCCCACAATCCTTTTGAATTTCAGACAAATCTAAAAAAAAAAAAAAAAAAAAAAGAAAAGAAATTAGTGTTCTGTAGTGTCTGAGGTAGTAACCTCTCTTATCACAGCTGAACTCACAGTATTTACAGCTCCACAGCATGTTGGGTAGTCACCTGTAAAACACAAAATATGTTTTAGTGTTTAATTCCAACCAAATCTTATATGCAATTTTGTGGTGATGATCTAAAAACTTGAACTCCAAACTCTCCATTTGCATCTGTTCTGTCCTCTAGTTTTACAGAATGAGCAGATTTGAATGTTGTGACGTCAAAACCAACTTTATTTGTTTGATAGGTGTGGATAAATATACGCAGACTTTAGACTCTTATCTCTCAAACAGAGAAAAGGTGACTGACTGGCAGGATCAAGGTAACACAGTGATTTACTTTTATATAATTAGACATATACTTTAACAGAAAATATTAAACAGTTGAAAACCATCAAATTGGCTTAAAAAAGTTGGTAAACATGACACTATATTGTTAATGTGGACAATATGAAATTATTTGAATATTTGTGTCTTGCATCGCTCTTCCAGAAAGTCGCTCTTCCAGAAAGTCGCTCTTCCAGAAAGTCGCTCTTCCAGAAAGTCGCTCTTCCAGATAGTTGCTCTTTCAGATAGTTGCTCTTTCAGTTAGTTTGTCTCATTTTTGTGACTGAAAATAGTATTGGTAGTTTTTTTTTAATTAAGAGCTCCAAAGAACAGTAGTGCAAGTGTATTTATTTTCTTTTGTTATTAATTGAAAATGCCTGGCTGTGTTATGTTTATTTTAAGCAAACTTAAGCAAACTAAAACAATAGTTTCAGGGGTCGTCCCCCCCTCCAAGTTAGGCAGTATGCAACACTATGGTGTTCACTGTAACTATCTTGTCTAGGAGGTTAAGTAAACAAATGAGTTGGGGATTTACACTATAAATAGTAACTAACATCAGACAAAGTCAAAATAGTAAAGTGTGAGAACTGGTAATAACAAAGCCCTGTAGATGAAATAAATATAAATATTTGCCTCACTGCAACAATAGAACAAGTTAGATAGCATTCCTTTTCAGTGTATGAATTCTTTCATTGTGTGTTACAGAATACTTAAGATTCACATGGCTCCTTTTTGTTCTCAAAAACAACTTAAGGTTAAGGTTGTGGAGTTCTAACATTGTTCTCAAGTGCCCCATGTGACTGTCAAGTTGACCTTTTAAAGATTTTATAGATTTTTGGTGTATTTTTGGATTCTGTTTAGTGCAAAAGTATCCTTTTCCAGATCATGATAATTTTATGCATGTTTTACACCTCAAGCTTTTGCATGAATGAGTTTTAGCAGAAGTTTTAGAGGCTAAATGGACCAAGCAAAACTGAAAATAAATTATCAAGAAGCAACAAGTGTAACAGCACACAACTGTTACGAGCGCCTCATAAACTACATTTTAAAACAACTACAATAACTTACTGATAAAGCCATAGAAACTTTACTGTTTCATAACATTACAAAAAACTAAGTTTTTAAGCACATGCGCGTGAGCACGTGAAAAGTGCAATATTTCAACCTTATGTCCCAATAGGCCCAAAAAACTCTCATAGACTGTTCACAGGCATTCGTAAAGGTCACTGTGATAGAGCTTTTAATTATAACTTGCTTAGGTCTTATCATCACAAGAACATTATATAAATATCAGACCATCGTTTTGCACAGTATATCAAACCATCGCTCCACACAGTGTATACGACCATCGTGCCGTGCAGTCAGACCATTGCTCCCTACAGTCAGACTATCTCTCCATACAGTCAGATCATTGCTCGCTATAGTCGGACCATTGCTCCATCCAGTGTATCAGACTTTATCAACTTTTATAAAATTACTCTGAAGGGCTAAAAAGGCTACAATGGCTAAATGTTTTTTTTTTTTTTTTCTGTCATGTCATCTGCAAATTGTATTTTTGACAGTCTCGTGGCCACAAGTGCAGCAGGTGAAGAAGAGCAGTGGGGAAAGAACACAGTCTTGAGGTGCCCTAGTGCTGTCAGAAGTCAAACATGGAGCTTGAAGACTGGGTGGATGGTACTGAGGACAGTAAAATGATGTTAAATGATAATCATATAACTCATTATAATTGTTGATTATCATTTCTTTTTTCAGTGGCAGTCATGGCTGAACAGTGGAAAGAAGAACTTCAATCTGATCTTCAAAACAATGACCAGGCTCTAGCAGCTGGAAAGGCTTTGAACTATTTAGAAAAGCTAAACAATCTTCCTGTGACCATTGCGATCACTGGAGAGTCAGGCTCTGGTAAATCTTCTCTGGTGAATGCTCTGAGAGGAATAAAAAACAAAACACAAGGAGCAGCACCTACAGGTGCAGTGGAGACCACGATGGAGCCCACAGTGTACCTCCACCCACAAAACCCAAAGATTAGAATATGGGATCTGCCCGGGATTGGTACCACCAAGTTTACAGCTGACAAATACCTGCAGCATGTGGGGTTTGAGAAGTACGACTTCTTCATCATCGTTTCCAGTGATCGCTTCAGAGAAAATGATGCAAGACTGGCTCAAGAAATTCAGAGGATGAATAAAAAGTTCTACTTTGTTCGATCCAAGATTGACCACAGCATAAGAGATGAGAAGGACGGTGACCCAGACATGAAATGAGGAGGATCTCCTTAAAACCATCAGAGATGACTGCATTAAAGGTAAGCGTCTTTGTTTGTTTGGGTCTACTCTACATGTTCATCTATCTTCTGTTTTATTTTGATGCAGGACTTCAGGACCTTGACATTCAGTCTGCAAAGGTCTTCCTGGTGTCCAGTCTCAGACTTCACTTGTATGAATTCAATCTGCTGTGGAAAACCTTAGAGAAAGAACTTCCTAAACACCAACGAGATGTGCTGCTGCTCGCTCTGCCAGTTATCAGTGCAGAAGTCATTGATGAGAAGAAAAAAACTTTAGGGAGCAGAATAAAATGGCTCGCTTTAACATCTGCAGCTGGAGCAGCTGTGCCTGTCCCTGGTATTTCTGAGGGTCTTGATCTGACCATGATATTAGGCTTTAGTGTTGCATGTCTGAATTCACTGGGTCTTACTCTTGATTCTTTGCAGAAAACTGTCGGATGTTAGTGGGGTGTCTTTAGATGATCTCAAGAAAGAGCTAAAATCTCCTTTGGCATCAGCAGATCAAGTAACCAGAGATTTGGTGCTAAGAGTGCTGTCCATGTCTGCCACTCACATCACAGCATCAGCTTTAGAGGAAGGGGCCAGGTTTGTCCCAGTTATTGGAATACCAGTTGCAATGAGTCTTTCAAGTTTTACAACCTACAGAGCACTTTATTACATACTAAACTCACTGACAGAAGATGCACATCGTGTTTTCATGAGAGCTCTGGGGTTGAACACAGGTGTGTAAAAAAAAAAAAAAAAAAGTAGATTTGCCAAGATCTTAATGATCACAATAATTCAGGTTTTATGCAAATTGTTTTAAATTATAAATGTTGTGAAGTTCTAGCAATTAGCTGCTGTGGAAGGATGAAAAATACATTAACATGAAATATGAGCAGACAGTCTATGCTGTGTTAAAAGTAAATAAACACTGCAAAGACTACTTAAGACTAGGAGTGGGAAGAGAGGCAAGACGAGACATGAGATTTTGGAATAATTTACTATATACTGAAATAATCGGGACAATGACATGATTTTTTACTTAATTTCATGATTTTTAACCTGAATTGTTATTATTATTTAGTTGTGATTGTATTTTCATGCATTATTATAAACTTATACATCATAGCCTAAATGCATTTAAGGCTTTAACACAAACTTAATCAATATTTCTTTATCTGAACACTGTATATAATAAAGAAAACATTAGAAATTGAGAAATTGTATTATTTTACACGTATGTAACACTTTAGTCAATATTAGTATTAGTTTGATCATTTGACCATTAGTTTATACTATATCAGTACAAAAATGCAGAAAATAACAGTGAATTAAAGTTCAAACTGTCATATCTGCAGCCCGTGTCCAACCAGGAAGTACAATTTAAACTAAAAAAAACAACAACAAAAAAACAACAACAAAAACAGACTTTAAGTAAAATAAAAACCAGACTTTAAGTAAAATTGTATTATTGTAATGGGATGTTTATGGGTATTAGAACTAGAAAACATTTTAAAAAACTAAAATAAACAAAAACAAACAAAAAAACGCTGTCCGAAATGAAGTAACCAAAAGGCTAAGGCAAAGAAATTTATACAGAACAATTGTCCATCTAGTGTCTAACAACATCAACCACCAACGCTGTCCCATTCTGTAACAGTGAAACATATCTGCTGCCCTCTAGTGGCAACGAGGGGGATGCACAGGTCACTACAATTAGCAAAACTCAACTTATGCAATTAAACATCACTACATAAATAAGAGAATGGTTAAACATAATGGTTTGGTATAAAGCAACAGAACAGTGAAAACAAGTAGCTGCAGGAGTACATTTATAATATGCTAATAAGACAGTTGTAAAAGCCACAAAATGGGATGTAAACAAGAGAGACAAATGTGTCAGTGACCACAGAAAAACATATGGGCTAAAGCTTGACTAAACATGGTTAAAAATCTGGACTACATCAGGACTAAACCAGGATTATAACTGGGCTAAAACTAGGAGCAAAAATAAAACACAGACTACTTAAAGTTAAAGAGTTAAATCTGTTTGTTTGGGACACAAAGTAGGAAAAGTAATTTTGTAGGCCGATACTACATGTAAAAGGAACTTCTAACTTCAAAATAATGTTACATTCCCAGTACAACAAGCACAATAAACATGCCTGCCACTATGTTGCACTATGGTTGCCCCCTGCTCCTGACAAGTTTAACTGGAGAGACTGAAGGATGGATCAAATGCAGAGGACACATTTCACTACAACAACAATAAAGTATACCTTACATTAACACTAAAACTGCTTCACAGAATAATAATCATACTTACATGAAGATATTATGCATAATAAATAATGAAATAAAAGTAACAAAGTAAAACAGAAACATGTGAGAATGCAGAACAAGTAGTAAAATACTTCTGCTGTAAAGACCATCTGGTTCTGTGTAGTTAGGTTGAAACACAAAAATGTTAATGATACAGGAGAGTTCCAAACTACAGTAGATAGAACATGTGGAATCTGGACTCTCTTATGCCCTCTTATGGTGGCCTTCACTTGGTGGTGGTGTAACACCTCCTAAGGGCTTCACACCGAGCACGACAGGTAGGTTGGATCACCAGAGGATTGACTATAGACAGCAAAGTTCAGATTTTATTACAATAATCTACAGCCGGTTTAAAAGGGACTGAACAGGTCAGGAGTGGGAGAAGTCCACTGAGTCTATCAAAAGGGTTAAAAACTTAGACATAGTCCAGAGGTCGGGGCATTCGGTCAGCTAACGTTACTCCATGGCAGGCAATGATGGCTGGCACAGCTGGTGTGGCACTTTGTCCCCAGTGTGCCCCAATTTCACCCACGGAGTGGCCGATATGTCTACAGACTGCCCAGGACCTCCTGAACAGACGACAACCAGGTAGAAGAGAAAGCATTCGGTTAGACAAAAGGAGACAAGTTAAAGCCAATTTAACCTTAACCCCATTATTTCTAGTGCATCCCATTGCCATGTGGTAAGCTGCTTTGTACTGACCTGAACAGGTGACAACCAGGTGTGAGAGAGTTGTCACCTGGTTTGATTGGACTAACAGAGTCTAATCAAACAAATTCATAAGATTAATCAAATTTGGTGCTTATATTCCATCCCCCTCAATACAATATAAGCACACTGAGTGGTCTTGATGTAGAAGTGAACAGCAGGATGGGTCAAGATCAGAAGGGAAAAGCCAGATGGTCCCATGTCAAGGCCATTTGATTGAGAAGGGAAACAAAGATGTCCTTCCTCATCTGTGACCTGCAACCTGGACACTGCACTGACGTCCAGATGAGAGCCATATTAATTCTGGGAACATGGGGTGTGAGGAGTCCTGAAAGATCTTGGTGGCTCTCCTTAGGATTTGTTGCTCACAGAATAAAGGAAAGAGATTTTACATGGATTTGGTAAACCATCTTTACAATGTTCTGCAGCCTGCTTTTATTCTACACTAAGATGCAAGTTGGAAGTTGTACCAGCAGATGAAGGAGAAAGTAAGAGTGGTCTCAGTGAATGAAATTGTAAAAGATGGACATTGATGTGATGGCGGATATTGAAGGAATTCAGCTTCCTTAAGAGATAAAATACTGTATAATATAGTTTGTTCCTTGGTACTTTTTCTCTTCTGCTATTTTCACAAGGTCACCATGGATAGTTGTTGTCTTTTCTACAGCCAGACCTCTTTGGACATTGGAAAAAGTAATTAATATAACATCACAGTTTGGACCATTCAGGTACTGAAATGCACAGGTTTCAAAATAATAACAAATTAGGACCATTACCTCAGCCATTAACAATTTAAAACAAGATATTATAGCTTTTGAATAAGAAAAAGTACAAAATGTTTAATGCTCAAAAAGTAGATGTACTTAATTAACCTAGCTTGCGGTGACCAGATTTTCAAAATCAAAAACTGGGACACTCCCAGTTTGTGGTGGTTGGTAATAATAAATTGTGAAAGAAGTGTGTAATTACAGAAAACTGTTCTGCTGTTCTGGCTCATTCATGACTTATTCACCACCATTTTCTTTGTGTTTTGGTCATTTTAAAGCAGCTTTTCTGTATTTGACCTAAACAAATGACAATTTATTCCTCTCTTTACTGTTGGCAGGTGTTAAAATTGGTTAAAAACAGGGACACCAGGGACATTTCTTGTGTAAAACGGAATTCATAAAATGGGAAGTTGGGGAGTAGAGGTGTAATAATGTAGTAATCGAAGACTCTGTTTTCTTTATAAAAAATTGTATTATTAAGACGGATTGACCCACCTGTCCCTTCTCTCCTAATAAATCCATGCTTGTGTCCCACCTTCTGCTTTAATGCGGAGGAAGTGAAGTTTTGTCGGGGTAAAAAGCGCAGCTCCCTCCCTCTCATCTGTCAGAGGCAGCGGGACATTGGACATAACCACCACGTTTTTATAGTTCAGTCCTGGTTCAGTCCTGGTTCAGTCCTGGTTTAGCCCTAGTTTAGTCTTGGTTTAGTCCTGGTTTATTTCTGGTTCAGTCCTGTCAGTTGATGTTACAGTTTGTGTGTTGCAGTTGCGTGCTTGTACCTGCAGGTGGAGCTCTTCTGCATGACCTCTGCCCTGTGGAACCCTGACAGTTTACAGAATCCATCGTTGCTATAGACGACGGGCCACTCCACGATCTGAGCGTTCCCCAACAGGAAGCTCGTCTCTGCAGAAGACAACACACACAACAGCTCAAAGAACGTCCTAAAGCTGCAACGCAACACTTGTCTCATGGAGGGTCTGCCACCTGCTTGTCTCCATGGTGATACTACGGGTTCGTCTAGATAGAATGTTCCACAATATGGCATTAACTCTACCTATTTCCATTGAGACAAGCAAGTGACAAGTGATTTACAGGTTTGTCAAAGCTTCTCAAAACTCTGCGTTGGAATTATTCATTGACTTCACACTCAGTAATGTAAGCAAATAGCCACAACTGCCCTGGGACAGACTGATGGAGACGAGGCTGCCAATCTGTGAACTTGGTCCGAGCGGGAATCAAACCTCTGACCTTCGTATTGGTGGCTCTACCCGCTGAGTCACTGTTACTAAACCTAATTAAATTTGGATTTATCAGTAAGAAGAGAGATGCAGGTGGGGACTTGAGAAAAGAGCACATGGTCATTTTCTGAACTGTGACGCCTCAAATGCAGGACAATACAAGATCATGTGAACACTCAAATCATGCTGGGGGTGTTCTACATGTCTCTCTATGGTGGAATGTTCAGCAGTTACCATGGAGACACAATGCACGTTGCAAACACTGTCAAAATGTTTTAGGTGTAAACTAAAGAACTGGTTTGATTTAAATAAATTATCATTGGGCCCGGTCAAGCAGAAGTAAACAGCAAGGTCAAAAATTCAAGTTAATGCATCTGATATAAAAATGTATTCAACAGATACATATGTACTCTAGTTTATTAAACTGTTGACCTTTTTTCTGTACCATTTTTGGTTCTAAAGTTCCATATGTTTGATCTTGAGTACTGCGACCGCTGAAGGAAGGACCATGAGACACTGGTGACCACTGGATACACTTTTACTGGTGGTTCTGCACAAATGAAAGAAAAATACAAATCCTTGTCACATGTTTCTCCATGTACGCAGCTCATCAGTCCTCTCCTTAGTAGCATTGGGCAGACTGCGAGCTCATACACTGCATATGCATTTGACATACTTAAACCTCTTTAAGCATTTTAAACCTTTTTTACATAAAATAAAACATGAATTATAGTATTTTAAAATGTCCCATAGCACATGAATTAACATCTTAAACACAATGCACATACCTGCACAAATTAAATAAAAACACAAATCCTTGTCACATGTTTTTCCATGTATGCAGCTCATCTGTCAGCAGGAAAACACACATGGTGAAGGCTGAAACTAGCTCTCAACTACATGTGATTACAGTAAACTTGAACAATACAAACATGAAATTACTCCTACATGGTTCAAATTATACAAGTGGATTTGTAAATGATCAGTATTTATGTTGTACTATGAATTTATATATATATATATACATTGGGAAATAGGCTAAAATCTGTCTGAAACCATGAAATAACAATAGAAATTGAATTGAAGTGAAGGATTTGGTGAAATTCAAAATAAAAACAAAAGTAAATTTTCCTTACATGTTACATTTACAACATACAAACCATAACTACATCAGCTGTTTGATAATATAATGCAGGTTTGACACATTTGTTTACGTTTTACAAAAACAAAACTTAAAACTGCATGACTCAGTTGCATAAACTGTTAGCACTGATAAGCTCGCTTCTTGTGTCCTGATGCAGTTCAGCTTCTGTCGGACTAAAGGACATGTGTCAGTGGAATAGATGTGTTTCTTTCTTTGACAGAGGAGGTGTTGATGATGGTGAGTCTGTTCTGTTCATATTGTAGGAGATATTTCATGTTTAACTTTTCAGCGACCATACGTGTGCAGGTCATACAGGTGCAGATTAGTGTGCAAGTTTAGTGCAGTCACTCATGTATAGTCACTTTATTTATGTTGGCTACTGTTGTGATGAAAAGACTGAAAAGTATTTGTCTTTCAGACGCATTCGCACTCAACTTTACATTGCAGTAACCGGGATAGTGCGTATACATGCACCATGACAAAACCGGGATACTCAAAAAACTCGATCATAACTGGGATACTGATGTGCATGTAAACGCACTCATTATAAACAATGCACACCACACCAAATATAACACGCTTGTATATTGGCACGCTGGCACTGTTCCGTCCTTGCGCTGGTCATTGTTTTATCTCTGGGGACACATTGAACAGAAGTAGATCTGCATCTTCTACAGTTTTTGAAATAAAGACAGACAGGAGGAGACTGTTGATAATAATATCCTGAAGGAGAACAGGACTTTCAGTGCTTTAAAATAGTCACTGTAAGTTTTTTTTTTTTTTTTTTAAAGTATTTTATTAATTAAATTTTCAGTGTTTTCAGAGTAATTTCAATAAAGAGTAAACACCGTGGGACTTGAAAGACAGATATTATGATGTAATGCTTTGTAATGACTTTCAATTGAAATTCAAGCACAGGTTTTCTACATATCCCAGGTTATTTTTTCTCTCCAGTCCATCCATCTGCTCTTGGTTCCGCCCTTCCGTCAAATTTCAGAACCTTTTGTGACCAACGAGCCAAAACGTTTGCCCACCCCTGGTCTAGAACGTAGCATAAATGAGCCTTAACACCTCTTCAACATTAGGCCTATAACATGGCAGAACGTTAAACTAAACAAAAAAAAAAAAATAATAATAATAATAATAATAATAACACGTTCCTCCTCTTTGTCGGCAGATTTGAATGTAGTCAAAACAAACTAGTCCACTTTCAGTTCCTATCAGTGGGTGTGGTTCATTGTAGAGGTGACTGAGCATTCATCTCTCAGATTTCAGACTGGAAGATCAAGGTATGATTTTATTTTAATATTTTTAAGCATGTTCTTAGTATATATAACTTTATTTACAGACTCAGGGTTAGTAATTGATAAAGATATCAAAAGTTAGAAAACCTGAAAAACCTGAATAGAAAACAATGAATCGGGAAGAGCAGGAATTAAGGGACTTAAAATTAAACGTGGCTGTAAACGCATCACATTAAGGTTTGTCCGCTGGCCCGGGGCAACTAAAAGTTTGTGCGTTCGAGTGCTTTCCTCTGCCTAGTTGCCCGAGTGGGCAAGTGAAAATACAGCGACACAAATCTATTCCCTTTTTAATACTAACTATTTATTTGGTTGAAAAACGAAGAGGCAGGTTGTCTAAAAAAAAATGTGTTACGCTTTTGTTTTTTTTTGTTTTTTTTCCGTGAGCTGTACTTAGACACTCCCTCTCCCACTGAGACCCACTGAGGCATTTCCCCTCTCTCCAGTAGTGCCACACACATTAATTATGTCTCCTTAACCCATCACGGAGCGATGACAAGCGCGAACAAAGAGCTAAATTTAAACAGTCCAAACTATGTTGTAGTTTTCTTCATAAATGCGTAAGTTTTCTTCATAAGGGTATATTTCCAATTTATTGATATTTTTATGTAAATTAATAACCAATATTATTAAGAAAATACTTTTCAATCAATGAATTACTTTATATGTATGTTGATCCATATTTTAAAACA
>NW_026570971.1:32413988-32657990 GCF_026225935.1 Boleophthalmus pectinirostris | reverse complement strand
ATCATTACTTATTTTTATCAGTATGTATTTCTCATATTTATGAGTATTTATTGATTGTTTATTATTTATAATAATTAGATGCAAATTATAAATCATCATATTTTTTTAAATAATTGACATAAAATGACAATTTTTTTCTCACAAATTTATTGCAAAAATAGTGCAATAAGTAACATGCTTAAACCTGAATAAAGTGCAGTCTTCTGTTTGTTCCCTGTAACAGCATTTGCTTTTGTGTTTTACATTTCACAATTCAAACAAGGGCTTATAAGGGCTGTCAGCTTGTCCATAACAATTTCACCCTCAATGATGATTTTCAGGCAGCTGAAGATCTGGTGTTGGAAGAGAGACACCTTCAGATTTACTAACAAGATCCCAATGTCCATTTGGCCAAAGGATTCATCACCATCCTAAAGAAAAACAAAACAATTAATGCCAGAAACATAACCATTAGTGAATGAAATTACTGAACTACAACAGACTCAATAAGAATGACAAAACATAAATTGTATGAAATTCAATTTATGCTGACATGATAACTATTTGGTCAAGCATTTTCAAATGTTCAAACAAATATTTGAAAATCAATAATAATCTGACTTTAAGATAAATAATATTCATGGAATGGCTGGAGCTCGTAATGTATAGACTATTTGTCAGTTTTGGCATATTCAAATTATACAATAAATGTCACATTCTAAAAGTTTCACATTACAAACAAAATGTGCACTTACAAAGCTTCTAGATTTGAAGAATTCAGTGGGATTGTCTCCGAGTAAGTAAGGAAGCCCTCTTAGTGTGACTGTCCTTTTTTCAGTAGAATCCAGTGACTGTAAGACAGAAAATGGATACTGTATGATAAGTTAAAAGAAATATACAGAGACGCAAACACTTCTGTAAATATACATTTAATCATTAACATGAACTATGTATTTTAATAAAAATTAATTATCTTTTTATCCATTTTAGATTAACTATGTTATGAACTTATGCTTTTACTGCACATGTATTTTTATCCGGGTTACAAAAGTTTTACCTGCATTTGCTGCAAAAGCTGTGCCAACTGTCACCCACGTTGCCCCTCTTAGCTTTAAAACTTTCAATAAAATGGGTAGTGTGGTTATCAAGGGCAGAATAAAATTCCTGGTGCAGGTCTTTTCCCACAATCCTTTTGAATTTCAGACAAATCTAAAAAAAAAAAAAAAAAAAAAAAAAAAAAAAAAAAAAAAAAAAAAAAAAAAAGAAAGAAATTAGTGTTCTGTAGTGTCTGAGGTAGTAACCTCTCTTATCACAGCTGCAGTATTTACAGCTCCACAGCATGTTGGGTAGTCACCTGTAAAACACAAAATATGTTTTAGTGTTTAATTCCAACCAAATCTTATATGCAATTTTGTGGTGATGATCTAAAAACTTGAACTCCAAACTCTCCATTTGCATCTGTTCTGTCCTCTAGTTTTACAGAATGAGCAGATTTGAATGTTGTGACGTCAAAACCAACTTTATTTGTTTGATAGGTGTGGATAAATATACGCAGACTTTAGACTCTTATCTCAAACAGAGAAAAGGTGACTGACTGGCAGGATCAAGGTAACACAGTGATTTACTTTTATATAATTAGACATATACTTTAACAGAAAATATTAAACAGTTGAAAACCATCAAATTGGCTTAAAAAAGTTGGTAAACATGACACTATATTGTTAATGTGGACAATATGAAATTATTTGAATATTTGTGTCTTGCATCGCTCTTCCAGAAAGTCGCTCTTCCAGATAGTTGCTCTTTCAGTTAGTTTGTCTCATTTTTGTGACTGAAAATAGTATTGGTAGTTTTTTTTTTATTAAGAGCTCCAAAGAACAGTACTGCAAGTGTATTTATTTTCTTTTGTTATTAATTGAAAATGCCTGGCTGTGTTATGTTTATTTTAAGCAAACTTAAGCAAACTAAAACAATTGTTTCAGGGGTCGTCCCCCCCTCCAAGTTAGGCAGTATGCAACACTATGGTGTTCACTGTAACTATCTTGTCTAGGAGGTTAAGTAAACAAATGAGTTGGGGATTTACACTATAAATAGTAACTAACATCAGACAAAGTCAAAATAGTAAAGTGTGAGAACTGGTAATAACAAAGCCCTGTAGATGAAATAAATATAAATATTTGCCTCACTGCAACAATAGAACAAGTTAGATAGCATTCCTTTTCAGTGTATGAATTCTTTCATTGTGTGTTACAGAATACTTAAGATTCACATGGCTCCTTTTTGTTCTCAAAAACAACTTAAGGTTAAGGTTGTGGAGTTCTAACATTGTTCTCAAGTGCCCCATGTGACTGTCAAGTTGACCTTTTAAAGATTTTATAGATTTTGGTGTATTTTTGGATTCTGTTTAGTGCAAAAGTATCCTTTTCCAGATCATGATAATTTTATGCATGTTTTACACCTCAAGCTTCTGCATGAATGAGTTTTAGCAGAAGTTTTAGAGGCTAAGTGGACCAAGCAAAACTGAAAATAAATTATCAAGAAGCAACAAGTGTAACAGCACACAACTGTTACGAGCGCCTCATAAACTACATTTTAAAACAACTACAATAACTTACTGATAAAGCCATAGAAACTTTACTGTTTCATAACATTACAAAAAACTAAGTTTTTAAGCACATGCGCGTGAGCACGTGAAAAGTGCAATATTTCAACCTTATGTCCCAATAGGCCCAAAAAACTCTCATAGACTGTTCACAGGCATTCGTAAAGGTCACTGTGATAGAGCTTTTAATTATAACTTGCTTAGGTCTTATCATCACAAGAACATTATATAAATATCAGACCATCGTTTTGCACAGTATATCAAACCATCGCTCCACACAGTGTATACGACCATCGTGCCGTGCAGTCAGACCATTGCTCCCTACAGTCAGACTATCTCTCCATACAGTCAGATCATTGCTCGCTATAGTCGGACCATTGCTCCATCCAGTGTATCAGACTTTATCAACTTTTATAAAATTACTCTGAAGGGCTAAAAAGGCTACAATGGCTAAATGTTTTTTGTTTTTTTTTCTGTCATGTCATCTGCAAATTGTATTTTTGACAGTCTCGTGGCCACAAGTGCAGCAGGTGAAGAAGAGCAGTGGGGAAAGAACACAGTCTTGAGGTGCCTCAGTGCTGTCAGAAGTCAAACATGGAGCTTGAAGACTGGGTGGATGGTACTGAGGACAGTAAAATGATGTTAAATGATAATCATATAACTCATTATAATTGTTGATTATCATTTCTTTTTTCAGTGACTGAAGAGTGGAAAGAACTTCAATCTGCTCTTCAAAACAATGACCAGGCTCTAGCAGCTGGAAAGGCTTTGGAACTATTTAGAAAAGCTAAACAATCTTCCTGTGACCATTGCGATCACTGGAGAGTCAGGCTCTGGTAAATCTTCTCTGGTGAATGCTCTGAGAGGAATAAAAAACAAAACACCAGGAGCAGCACCTACAGGTGCAGTGGAGACCACGATGGAGCCCACAGTGTACCTCCACCCACAAAACCCGAAGATTAGAATATGGGATCTGCCCGGGATTGGTACCACCAAGTTTACAGCTGACAAATACCTGCAGCATGTGGGGTTTGAGAAGTACGACTTCTTCATCATCGTTTCGAGTGATCGCTTCAGAGAAAATGATGCAAGACTGGCTCAAGAAATTCAGAGGATGAATAAAAAGTTCTACTTTGTTCGATCCAAGATTGACCACAGCATAAGAGATGAGAAGGACGGTGACCCAGACATGAATGAGGAGGATCTCCTTAAAACCATCAGAGATGACTGCATTAAAGGTAAGCATCTTTGTTTGTTTGGGTCTACTCTACATGTTCATCTATCTTCTGTTTTATTTTGATGCAGGACTTCAGGACCTTGACATTCAGTCTGCAAAGGTCTTCCTGGTGTCCAGTCTCAGACTTCACTTGTATGAATTCAATCTGCTGTGGAAAACCTTAGAGAAAGAACTTCCTCAACACCAACGAGATGTGCTGCTGCTCGCTCTGCCAGTTATCAGTGCAGAAGTCATTGATGAGAAGAAAAAAACTTTAGGGAGCAGAATAAAATGGCTCGCTTTAACATCTGCAGCTGGAGCAGCTGTGCCTGTCCCTGGTATTTCTGAGGGTCTTGATCTGACCATGATATTAGGCTTTAGTGTTGCATGTCTGAATTCACTGGGTCTTACTCTTGATTCCTTGCAAAAACTGTCTGATGTTAGTGGGGTGTCTTTAGATGATCTCATAGCAGAGTTGAACTCTCCTTTGGCATCAGCAGGTCAAGTAACCAGAAATTTGGTGCTAAGAGTGCTGTCCATGTCTGCCACTCACATCACAGCATCAGCTTTAGAGGAAGGGATCAGGTTTGTCCCATTTATTGGAATACCAGTTGCAATGAGTCTTTCAAGTTTTACAACCTACAGAGCACTTCATTCCATACTAAACTCACTGACAGAAGATGCACATCGTGTTTTCATGAGAGGTCTGGGGTTGAACACAGGTGTGTAAAAAAAAAAAAAAAATGTAGATTTGCCAAGATCTTAATGATCACAATAATGCAGGTTTTATGCAAATTGTTTTAAATTATAAATGTTGTGAAGTTCTAGCAATTAGCTGCTGTGGAAGGATGAAAAATACATTAACATGAAATATGAGCAGACAGTCTATGCTGTGTTAAAAGTAAATAAACACTGCAAAGACTACTTAAGACTAGGGAGTGGGAAGAGAGGCAAGACGAGACATGAGATTTTGGAATAATTTACTATATACTGAAATAATCGGGACAATGACATGATTTTTTTACTTAATTTCATGATTTTTAACCTGAATTGTTATTATTATTTAGTTGTGATTGTATTTTCATGCATTATTATAAACTTATACATCATAGCCTAAATGCATTTAAGGCTTTAACACAAACTTAATCAATATTTCTTTATCTGAACACTGTATATAATAAAGAAAACATTAGAAATTGAGAAATTGTATTATTTTACACACGTATGTAACACTTTAGTCAATATTAGTATTAGTTTGATCATTTGACCATTAGTTTATATACTATATCAGTACAAAAATGCAGAAAATAACAGTGAATTAAAGTTCAAACTGTCATATCTGCAGCCCGTGTCCAACCAGGAAGTACAATTTAAACTAAAAAAAAAAAAAAAAAAAAAAAAAAAACAGACTTTAAGTAAAATAAAAAACAGACTTTAAGTAAAATTGTATTATTGTAATGGGATGTTTATGGGTATTAGAACTAGAAAACATTTTAAAAACTAAAATAAACAAAAACAAACAAAAAAACGCTGTCCGAAATGAAGTAACCAAAAGGCTAAGGCAAAGAAATTTATACAGAACAATTGTCCATCTAGTGTCTAACAACATCAACCACCAACGCTGTCCCATTCTGTAACAGTGAAACATATCTGCTGCCCTCTAGTGGCAACGAGGGGGATGCACAGGTCACTACAATTAGCAAAACTCAACTTATGCAATTAAACATCACTACATAAATAAGAGAATGGTTAAACATAATGGTTTGGTATAAAGCAACAGAACAGTGAAAACAAGTAGCTGCAGGAGTACATTTATAATATGCTAATAAGACAGTTGTAAAAGCCACAAAATGGGATGTAAACAAGAGACAAATGTGTCAGTGACCACAGAAAAACATTTGGGCTAAAGCTTGACTAAACATGGTTAAAAATCTGGACTACATCAGGACTAAACCAGGATTATAACTGGGCTAAAACTAGGAGCAAAAATAAAACACAGACTACTTAAAGTTAAAGAGTTAAATCTGTTCGTTTGGGACACAAAGTAGGAAAAGTAATTTTGTAGGCCGATACTACAATGTAAAAGGAACTTCTAACTTCAAAATAATGTTACATTCCCAGTACAACAAGCACAATAAACATGCCTGCCACTATGTTGCACTATGGTTGCCCCCTGCTCCTGACAAGTTTAACTGGAGAGACTGAAGGATGGATCAAATGCAGAGGACACATTTCACTACAACAACAATAAAGTATACCTTACATTAACACTAAAACTGCTTCACAGAATAATAATCATACTTACATGAAGATATTATGCATAACAAATAATGAAATAAAAGTAACAAAGTAAAACAGAAACATGTGAGAATGCAGAACAAGTAGTAAAATACTTCTGCTGTAAAGACCATCTGGTTCTGTGTAGTTAGGTTGAAACACAAAAATGTTAATGATACAGGAGAGTTCCAAACTACAGTAGATAGAAGATATAGAATCTGGACTCTCTTATGCCCTCTTATGGTGGCCTTCACTTGGTGGTGGTGTAACACCTCCTAAGGGCTTCACACCGAGCACGACAGGTAGGTTGGATCACCAGAGGATTGACTATAGACAGCAAAGTTCAGATTTTATTACAATAATCTACAGCCGGTTTAAAAGGGGACTGAACAGGTCATGGCAGGCAATGATGGCTGGCACAGCTGGTGTGGCACTTTGTCCCCAGTGTGCCCCAATTTCACCCACAGAGTGGCTGATATGTCTACAGACTGCCCAGGACCTCCTGAACAGACGACAACCAGGTAGAAGAGAAAGCATTCGGTTAGACAAAAGGAGACAAGTTAAAGCCAATTTAACCTTAACCCCATTATTTCTAGTGCATCCCATTGCCATGTGGTAAGCTGCTTTGTACTGACCTGAACAGGTGACAACCAGGTGTGAGAGAGTTGTCACCTGGTTTGATTGGACTAACAGAGTCTAATCAAACAAATTCATAAGATTAATCAAATTTGGTGCTTATATTCCATCCCCCTCAATACAATATAAGCACACTGAGTGGTCTTGATGTAGAAGTGAACAGCAGGATGGGTCAAGATCAGAAGGGAAAAGCCAGATGGTTCCATGTCAGGGCCATTTGATTGAGAAGGGAAACAAAGATGTCCTTCCTCATCTGTGACCTGCAACCTGGACACTGCACTGACGTCCAGATGAGAGCCATATTAATTCTGGGAACATGGGGTGTGAGGAGTCCTGAAAGATCTTGGTGGCTCTCCTTAGGATTTGTTGCTCACAGAATAAAGGAAAGAGATTTTACATGGATTTGGTAAACCATCTTTACAATGTTCTGCAGCCTGCTTTTATTCTACACTAAGATGCAAGTTGGAAGTTGTACCAGCAGATGAAGGAGAAAGTAAGAGTGGTCTCAGTGAATGAATTGTAAAAGATGGACATTGATGTGATGGCGGATATTGAAGGAATTCAGCTTCCTTAAGAGATAAAATACTGTATAATATAGTTTGTTCCTTGGTACTTTTTCTCTTCTGCTATTTTCACAAGGTCACCATGGATAGTTGTTGTGTTTTCTACAGCCAGACCTCTTTGGACATTGGAAAAAAAACTTTGGACCATTAAGGTACTGGAATCCACAGGTTTCAAAATAATAACAAATTAGGACCATTACCTCAGCCATTAACAATTTAAAACAAGATATTATAGCTTTTGAATAAGAAAAAGTACAAAATGTTTAATGCTCAAAAAGTAGATGTACTTAATTAACCTAGCTTGCGGTGACCAGATTTTCAAAATCAAAAACTGGGACACTCCCAGTTTGTGGTGGTTGGTAATAACACATTGTGAAAGAAGTGTGTAATTAAGGAAAACTGTTCTGCTGTTCTGGCTCATTCATGACTTATTCACCACTATTTTCTTTGTGTTTTGGTCATTTTTAAGCAGCTTTTCTGTATTTGACCTAAACAAATGACAATTTATTCCTCTCTTTACTGTTGGCAGGTGTTAAATTGGTTAAAAACAGGGACACCAGGGACATTTCTTGTGTAAAACAGAATTCATAAAATGGGAAGTTGGGGAGTAGAGGTGTAATAATGTAGTAATCGAAGACTTTGATCTGTTTTCATTATAAAAAATTGTATTATTAAGACGGATTGACCCACCTGTCCCTTCTCTCCTAATAAATCCATGCTTGTGTCCCACCTTCTGCTTTAATGCGGAGGAAGTGAAGTTTTGTCGTGGTAAAAAGCGCAGCTCCCTCCCTCTCATCTGTCAGAGGCAGCGGGACATTGGACATAACCACCACGTTTTTATAGTTCAGTCCTGGTTCAGTCCTGGTTCAGTCCTGGTTTAGTCCTGGTTCAGTCCTGGTTCAGTCCTGGTTTAGCCCTAGTTTAGTCTTGGTTTAGTCCTGGTTTATTTCTGGTTCAGTCCTGTCAGTTGATGTTACAGTTTGTGTGTTGCAGTTGCGTGCTTGTACCTGCAGGTGGAGCTCTTCTGCATGACCTCTGCCCTGTGGAACCCTGACAGTTTACAGAATCCATCGTTGCTATAGACGACGGGCCACTCCACGATCTGAGCGTTCCCCAACAGGAAGCTCGTCTCTGCAGAAGACAACACACACAACAGCTCAAAGAACGTCCTAAAGCTGCAACGCAACACTTCTGCCACCTGCTTGTCTCCATGGTGATACTACGGGTTCGTCTAGATAGAATGTTCCACAATATGGCATTAACTCTACCTATTTCCATTGAGACAAGCAAGTGACAAGTGATTTACAGGTTTGTCAAAGCTTCTCAAAACTCTGCGTTGGAATTATTCATTGACTTCACACTCAGTAATGTAAGCAAATAGCCACAAGCTGCCCTGGGACAGACTGATGGAGACGAGGCTGCCAATCTGTGAACTTGGTCCGAGCGGGAATCAAACCTCTGACCTTCGTATTGGTGGCTCTACCCGCTGAGTCACTGTTACTAAACCTAATTAAATTTGGATTTATCAGTAAGAAGAGAGATGCAGGTGGGGACTTGAGAAAAGAGCACATGGTCATTTTCTGAACTGTGACGCCTCAAATGCAGGACAATACAAGATCATGTGAACACTCAAATCATGCTGGGGGTGTTCTACATGTCTCTCTATGGTGGAATGTTCAGCAGTTACCATGGAGACACAATGCACGTTGCAAACACTGTCAAAATGTTTTAGGTGTAAACTAAAGAACTGGTTTGATTTAAATAAATTATCATTGGGCCCGGTCAAGCAGAAGTAAACAGCAAGGTCAAAAATTCAAGTTAATGCATCTGATATAAAAATGTATTCAACAGATACATATGTACTCTAGTTTATTAAACTGTTTACCTTTTTTTCTGTACCATTTTTGGTTCTAAAGTTCCATATGTTTGATCTTGAGTACTGCGACCGCTGAAGGAAGGACCATGAGACACTGGTGACCACTGGATACACTTTTACTGGTGGTTCTGCACAAATGAAAGAAAAATACAAATCCTTGTCACATGTTTCTCCATGTACGCAGCTCATCAGTCCCCTCCTTAGTAGCATTGGGCAGACTGCGAGCTCATACACTGCATATGCATTTGACATACTTAAACCTCTTTAAGCATTTTAAACCTTTTTTACATAAAATAAAACATGAATTATAGTATTTTAAAATGTCCCATAGCACATGAATTAACATCTTAAACACAATGCACATACCTGCACAAATTAAATAAAAACACAAATCCTTGTCACATGTTTTTCCATGTATGCAGCTCATCTGTCAGCAGGAAAACACATGGTGAAGGCTGAAACTAGCTCTCAACTACATGTGATTACAGTAAACTTGAACAATACAAACATGAAATTACTCCTACATGGTTCAAATTATACAAGTGGATTTGTAAATGATCAGTATTTATGTTGTACTATGAATTTATATATATATATATATATATATATATATATATATATATATATATATATATATATATATATATATATATAACATTGGGAAATAGGCTAAAATCTGTCTGAAACCATGAAATAACAATAGAAATTGAATTGAAGTGAAGGATTTGGTGAAATTCAAAATAAAAACAAAAGTAAATTTTCCTTACATGTTACATTTACAACATACAAACCATAACTACATCAGCTGTTTGATAATATAATGCAGGTTTGACACATTTGTTTACGTTTTACAAAAACAAAACTTAAAACTGCATGACTCAGTTGCATAAACTGTTAGCACTGATAAGCTCGGCTTCTTATGTCCTGATGCAGTTCAGCTTCTGTCGGACTAAAGGACATGTGTCAGTGGAATAGATGTGTTTCTTTCTTTGACAGAGGAGGTGTTGATGATGGTGAGTCTGTTCTGTTCATATTGTAGGAGATATTTCATGTTTAACTTTTCAGCGACCATATACGTGTGCAGGTCATACAGGTGCAGATTAGTGTGCAAGTTTAGTGCAGTCACTCATGTATAGTCACTTTATTTATGTTGGCTACTGTTGTGATGAAAAGACTGAAAAGTATTTGTCTTTCAGACGCATTCGCACTCAACTTTACATTGCAGTAAACCGGATAGTGCGTATACATGCACCATGACAAAACCGGGATACTCAAAAAACTCGATCATAACTGGGATACTGATGTGCATGTAAACGCACTCATTATAAACAATGCACACCACACCAAATATAACACGCTTGTATATTGGCACGCTGGCACTGTTCCGTCCTTGCGCTGGTCATTGTTTTATCTCTGGGGACACATTGAACAGAAGTAGATCTGCATCTTCTACAGTTTGTGAAATAAAGACAGACAGGAGGAGACTGTTGATAATAATATCCTGAAGGAGAACAGGACTTTCAGTGCTTTAAAATAGTCACTGTAAGTTTTTTTTTTTTTTTTTTTTTTAAAGTATTTTATTAATTAAATTTTCAGTGTTTTCAGAGTAATTTCAATAAAGAGTAAACACCGTGGGACTTGAAAGACAGATATTATGATGTAATGCTTTGTAATGACTTTCAATTGAAATTCAAGCACAGGTTTTCTACATATCCCAGGTTATTTTTTCTCTCCAGTCCATCCATCTGCTCTTGGTTCCGCCCCTTCCGTCAAATTTCAGAACCTTTTGTGACCAACGAGCCAAAACGTTTGCCCACCCCTGGTCTAGAACGTAGCATAAATGAGCCTTAACACCTCTTCAACATTAGGCCTATAACATGGCAGAACGTTAAACTAAACAAAACAAAAAAAAAAAAAAAAAAAAAAAAAATAATAATAATAATAATAATAATAATAACACGTTCCTCCTCTTTGTCGGCAGATTTGAATGTAGTCAAAACAAACTAGTCCACTTTCAGTTCCTATCAGTGGGTGTGGTTCATTGTAGAGGTGACTGAGCATTCATCTCTCAGATTTCAGACTGGAAGATCAAGGTATGATTTTATTTTAATATTTTTAAGCATGTTCTTAGTATATATATAACTTTATTTACAGACTCAGGGTTAGTAATTGATAAAGATATCAAAAGTTAGAAAACCTGAAAAACCTGAATAGAAAACAATGAATCGGGAAGAGCAGGAATTAAGGGACTTAAAATTAAACGTGGCTGTAAACGCATCACATTAAGGTTTGTCCGCTGGCCCGGGGCAACTAAAAGTTTGTGCGTTCGAGTGCTTTCCTCTGCCTAGTTGCCCGAGTGGGCAAGTGAAAATACAGCGACACAAATCTATTCCCTTTTTAATACTAACTATTTATTTGGTTGAAAAACGAAGAGGCAGGTTGTCTAAAAAAAAATGTGTTACGCTTTTTTTTTTTTTTTTTTTCCGTGAGCTGTACTTAGACACTCCCTCTCCCACTGAGACCCACTGAGGCATTTCCCCTCTCTCCAGTAGTGTCACACACATTAATTATGTCTCCTTAACCCATCACGGAGCGATGACAAGCGCGAACAAAGAGCTAAATTTAAACAGTCCAAACTATGTTGTAGTTTTCTTCATAAATGCGTAAGTTTTCTTCATAAGGGTATATTTCCAATTTATTGATATTTTTATGTAAATTAATAACCAATATTATTAAGAAAATACTTTTCAAGCAATGAATTACTTTTATATGTATGTTGTTATTTTAAAACAGCGTAGGCTACTATACGCGGTTCAGTCATCAGGATGACTGACATGCGCTTAAGTTTCACTTTTGTTTCTTGTTTATGACACTTTATATCAAAGGCAGCGCATGACGCGCGTGCTCTTAATTTGATGAATAACTTTACACTTTTACTACGCGGCTACCTGGATGGAGGAGAATTATGGAGAACTTTACGCAGACTCGTTTGGATACATCATTACGCACACGCCTAAAAAATAAAGATAACCCATATGGGTCTGACAACCTGAGGCACATTGTGTATGAACTCTTAGATCGCTGGTCTTTTCATGCAATTTTTCTCTCTTGTATCCACTCCAAGAAGTCAATAGAAAGTCACCTCTTTCATCTGGTATACATACAAGTTTGGACACACTTTTTCATTTATGTTTCTTATTTATTTTTTCATATATTTACACTGTGTAGTGAAGTGTAGTATGAAATGGTTTAAACTAGTTTTATAAATTTGAGATTCTTCAAAATAACCACCCTATAAAAAGAAAAAAAAAGTATGACTACATTCCCTGCCCTCTCAATCCATGTAGTCATTGTGGTCATGTTATGTTGGTATCCATATGAAATTGAGACGATTTGAGACCAAGACCTGTCCAAGACCACAGGGTCCCAAGACCAGGACAAGACCAAGACCTCTGAGAATTCTGAGACAAGACCAAGACACACACACACACACACACACACACACACACACACACACACACACACACACACACACACACATATATATATATATATATATATATATAAAATATACTGCACAAAATGTACTGCACTGAATGCTGCTCTTTTTTGGACCCTCACCCACAGTTTGAGAACCCCTTCTTTAAGAGAACTTCCACTGGCACTTTACAGAAAAATTTGAAAAAAGTGATGAAAGTGTGTAGGGTTTTTTCAAGTTCCTAACTGGAGTTACATTCTCTTACTGGTTTTGCAGTGGGATTTAACAGCCTCTGCACATTTACCAAATGCACGCCATGACAAATACAGATGCATTTGTGCACTTCTATTAGGCAAACTTCAACCACATGTAGCTTTGTGCCAACAATGTAACATAAATTTAGATTAGTTTTTGCTTCGCATTTCATCTTGCTCTTCTAATCAGCGCATTGAGGGCGGAGCCTGTGTGCGTGTGTGTACTCAGGGAGGAGTGAGAGTGTGAAAAGGCGAGGAGTGGTGCGCTGACGGGAGCCAAGTGGACAGGTAAGATGTTTTAAAACGTTTAACCTGCGCTGTTTATTGCCAACAACAGCGGCCGCAATGAAATATGATCACACATGTCGGGTGTCAGACCTCGAGTCCAAGATAAGACTGATTCCAAACATGGTTGAGTCCGAGGTGAGAGTAAAACCGTAAAAGATCGGTCTCGAGGCCGGTCTCGCGACCAAAACCGGTCTGGAGTACTACGACACTAACTTGCCCATATATTTAATAAAATATAATTAACTGAACACTAGTTTGTTTTCACGGGCAAGTAGATCTGGGTGTCGGGCAAGTAAAACGTTATAGCCACTTGCCCGGTCAAGTACTTCTAAATGTTTAATGTCAAGCCCTGTCAGGGCATATAGTGTCAGGGAATTTACCACGACCTCAAATATTAAAGAACACACCAGAGACACAGTGATTCGTTTTACTTGCGCAAGGAGTAGGAGAGAGCTGCCTGTCTCATCCTAACTGAAGCTCTCTTCTCTCCAACGCCCTTTTATTGTAGAGAACTCAATTATCATACAGTAGGTTACTTTGAATACAGTACCTATTGTTCACATGTTATCTCATGACTGACAAGCTTCCACTGACACAGCCCCCCATTATACACAGATTTCACATTCCAGGTGGTAGATAGCCTCTAGCAATTCCCCAGAGTTCTGTGTTACGAACCACTGTGTCTCTGGCGTGTTCTTTAATATCTGAGGTCGGGGTAAATTCCCTGACATATAGACAGGTCTTATTTTATCGTAAAGTTAAATGATGACATTTTTAGATAGTTAGGTGATGTAACAGTACTCATGAGTGGATGGTAAAAGAGGATTCAGGCCTGTTGAATTTTCTGTTGATTGTTTCAAGTTGTCTAAAACCTGCCAGACATGATCAGGTAATCTAATTTAAGTTGCTTTTTTTTTCAGTGACATGAGAAACAAAGGAGCTCATTGGTCACCTATGATTAATAAATACAATTTAGCTCACCTCAGATTAACAGAGTTTAGTCATTTCTGCAGAAATCAGTGCACACATTAACAAACACAGACAAAACAGTTTAAGTCTGAAAAATCTAGAAAAAAAATACAAAATGGATTTAACAAATTTTCTGGGGCTTGTGATCAATACGAGCGTTCATGGTCTTGTTTCGGTGTTTGATTTTCACAAAAAGGTGAGAGGGACTAACTGAAAAACTTCCAGCTATGTCAGTGCTTTTTGGTCAGATTGTGTTAAAATAAAGATCAGATTAAAATCTAACTTGAGTAACAGAGCCTTTAACAGAGAGTAGTGCTTCCAGTTAGCTTCAAACCCTCGGGGAATGTTAATGACATGAGCTGTAAAGTATAATAAAATAAAGAATAAACTCTATACATTTGTCATGCAAGTTTAGAGGGCTCAAGATGGAGAGAACAGATACATGATACAGTATTATAGTTGGGGATTTACTATGATTATACAATAGAAACAAATATAGAAAACAAAGACATAACAGGAGATTCACTTGAGGAGATTTACCTCAAACCTAAAGTGAACTACTCATTTTACTAAGACACACTTAAGATCATTACATTTATGACTTAAACTCATAGATTATTTTCCCAGTTTGGCAAATTTTAGTGTACAAAGTTTACTTCCTGACAGAGCCACTTACACTTTAATATGGTTTGGGTTGGGACATTAAGGGTGCCTAACCCACCCCGAGAATACATAGAGCAAGTATGGATTTTAAGCTATGGCAATGAAGTAATTCAAATCAAACTAGACAGAGAGTGCAATGAAAGAAGCCTTTGACATACAAATAAAGCTGCAGTTTACCTGCCGGGCTGTGGAGTTTGGAAACATCTGCTCATGCAACCAGTGTTTGTATGACAAATCTGTATGAGGTGTTTAAGTGCCTATGACAGGCCAGAGTACTTTTTCACTGAAACTACTACTAGTTTTCATTACCAGTTTTGTCTCTTTGTTTTTTAATTCTAGTGAACTTTTTAATTTGACTTCCTGGTTGGACACGGGCAGCAGATGTAACATATAATTCCAGGATTATTTCAGAACTCAGTGCTACTTCATGTATTTTTTTTACTTTCCTTCTCACCGCGTACTAGAAAACTATGATAAATATTAACCACAGGTACTATGTGGCTCAGTGGGTTTACTACAATAGAATATAAAAAACCACAAGATAAAAATGCCCACAAATATTAAAGTTTTTGGATAAAAATACTAAAAGTCAATAAAACTGTGGGCTAAAAATGGCTAAAAGTTTGTTTAAAAAGCACCAATCTGGGGTAATGCAGTGCACATCTCTCCGGCAATGAGCAGCTCCTCTCCTCAGGTCCCCCTCACTAACACACACTAGGTCACCTATGACATATAGAACACACCAGAGAGTATGGGGCATCTAGACCTTAGGCTACATTGGTGGAGTGATACTACAGTACTCAAGGCTGGTTTATAGTTCTTGCTCAGCTGAGAGCAGACGTCTTTACACAGAACTCAACCATACAAACTTCTGCAGAGCTCATCTGGGCCCAGTTGCATTGTGGGAATCCAAACTATTTAATTTGAATTAATTAATTTTATTTATTTACTGTGGCAATAAACAATCATGGGTCTACTCTGGATTTCTCTGTGCCACATTTAACTTGGTGCCTTATGTTTTGATTGGGACAGGTGCCCTCTACTAGTGTCTGAGGTCATGGGTTGGGCCTGTGCTTAAACTTCAGAATAAAATGTTCCACACCAACATCATGCAAATGAAAACAAAAACACACAAATAGGTCCCACCAAACCAAATCAGAATTAGAAAAGGTAAATTAGGTAAATTAGATTAAAAGAAAGAAATTAGAAAAAAAATGTGACTTTTAGTCAGAGGGATGATCTGTGTGGCCATTTCCTTAATGCAATGTCTATGAGATTTTTGCTTGGTCATGGTAAAAGCAGTAAATCAGACAGACCAGACAGCGGTCAGGGAGCTGCAGGTGGATATTACTGACAACATGTCAAAATCATGCTTACCATTTCCTTGTGAAATACTTGTTTTATGCACACATCACATTATAATGTTCTATTTGTACACTACTTATTGGTGTCCACAGGACGTGTGTGACTTGATTTGTGTCTTGAGTGTTTGTACGAGTTCAATTTTAATAGGTCCTTCACCAACTTGTGGCTATTCTGCCTAATAAGATATAATAAAAATGTAAATAATAAAGTAGACTTTGAATATATATGTTACAGGCAAATTTGATAATCCAGGCAATGATGGATTATAATATATATTAAATGGGCATAAATGTTCAGTGCAAGTAGATTAATTACGGTTCAAGTAATTTGGCACCGTAGAGTGTAGAGGCACAGGGCACCATGCACTGTACAGGGCATTTATTCAGTGTCATGTTCACTATTCACTGAACATTTTCTATGTGGTCTGTTTAATGGGAGTGGTTTAAAATGAACAGAAGTAGAAGTTTATTAATTATGGATTTGTAATTATTATTAATGATGGGGTATTGCACTTCTATGGAGCTCAACACATATTCTCTGTATTCTTTTATTAACAGGATTACTTCACTGAGGCATACACCCTCTGAACTGCTTGTCAGAAGACCAGTAATTTTGGGAACTCGTCTGAGACTAGCATCACCTGCTGTCCAGTGCTAATCATTGAAGAACCTGAGCTGATCACCCAAGCAACAGAATCCAGAGAACAAGCCATGTCTGTGCTACATGACCTGAGATGGGAGATCCAGCAAGAACTTCACCAGCTGACCTGTTCCCACAGCAGAGACCTTCTCTACAAGCTGGCAGAGTCTTTCAGAAATGAGGTGGAAGAAGAACTGCCAGATGCAGAGTCTACCGAAGTGGAACTCTTCGACTTCATTGTTGACTTTCTGAGAAGTCCACAACTGAAGCGTCTTAAGGACCAGGGGATGTCCCGTCTGCTTGCATTCCGTGACCTCATCAGAGAACTACAATCACCACCACCAGCTGTGATGCAGGCTTCTGTGGGACAGGGCCCTGTAGAGCAGGGTGCCGTGGGAGAGGCTGCTGTGGTGTTGCCGGCCAGTGAAGTGACTGATGTAGCTCCTGTTATCAGTGAGGAGAGTGCACCTTCAGACATCACAGTAATGTCGTCATCACCATCAGTAATCGCTGATCCAGTTACCGGTTAGTCAAGCTGTCTTTATACAATGTATATGGTCCAAACTCAAATTGCTTTTACACAATTCATGATGGCCAAATTTCAGATTTTGATTCTGATTTGAGTTGCAGATTGATCAAAGGCTAAATGAAGGGTTCAGAAATAATCAAGCCTGGTGCCTGAGGCAGACATCTGAATTATTTCAATCTTTTATTTCAGAGATCATGGTCGACCAGTGCAAAGAAGAACTTCAAACAGCTCTACAAAACAATGACCTGTCTCTAGCGGCTAAAGAGGCTCTGAAATATCTGGACATGATAAATAATGTTTCCTTGAACATTGCGATCACTGGAGAGTCTGGCTCTGGTAAATCTTCTATAGTGAACGTTCTGAGAGGAATAAAAAACAAAACAGATGGAGCAGCACCTACGAGTCCAGTGGAGACCACGAAGGAGCCCACACCGTACCCCTACCCAAAACAAGACAACATTAAAATATGGGATCTGCCTGGGATTGGTACCATCAACTTTAAAGCAGATGAATATCTACAGCAGGTGGAGTTTGAGAAGTATGATTTCTTCATCATTGTTTCCAATGATCGCTTCAAAGAAAACGATGCAAAACTGGCTCAAGAAATTCAAAGAATGAACAAGAAGTTCTACTTTGTCCGATCCAAGATCGACCAGAGCATACAAGGAGAGATAGAGTGTGATCCAGACCTTAAGGAGGATGATCTTCTTAAAACCATCAGAGATGACTGCATTAAAGGTAAGTGTTAGGGCCGACCAATATATTGGTTGGCCAGTATTGTCTGCCAATATGGCCACTTGGAGACGTATCAGCTGTCAGCCTAAATCTAGCCAATATGGGCCGATAGTCCAGACAGTGCGGGCATGTCATACGGCCTTGCTTTTGCTTACACCAGCGCGCTCTGAGGCAGCATGAAGGTGCTGACTTTAAATGCTGCTGTGTCTGATCTAAGATACTGATTATAAATAAAAGTGAACTTCAGTGCAGTTTAGGCCAGCACCAAAAGTGTTGCTTATAAAAGTGTGAAGAGAAGAAGACAGACACAGTAACTGACAACATCTCCAGGAACCCCTTTTGATGATATAAGAAGGTGAATAGTAAACCAGATGTTCAGCTTTGAAATCTACTCAGTCTACAACTATAGAGTGTACTTTAAAATCACACCCATGCCAGGTAAGGCTCATGTTTAATCTGATTAGTTTTAAGATAAATAATTGGCTACGACTTTATTTCAAAAATTTAAGACCAAAAGTGAATTTGGTGCCATTCATTACGGCTAATTCACCACTGCCAACATGGCATCCCTGTCAGATGTAGTCATGTGGGTACAGGAGCTCTATACATGTTACTGGACCAGCATTAATATATGTAAATGTGTTGTGAATAGAGATGCGAATGGTCCACATTTACGAATATTATTTATTACCGCAGGACGCACGCATTTCTACTAACCACTAAAAAATAAGTGGTAGTTAATGTACTTTGTTTACTGACTCGAATGTCATGTAAAAATGCAATTAGGTCTACCTACTGTCTTAAAATATAGAGACAAAATAACCTGACCTAAGTTTTATAATCAGCTAAAAATTTACAGTGAATTTTACATCACTATATATATCAGTTGTTATATCGGCTACCGGCACCACCAAAGCCCATTTTATTATATCGGATCTAAAAAAAAAAAAAATCTATATTCGTCAGGCCCTAGTAAGTGCCTTTGTAAGTTTGGGTCTATTTTACATGGTCATTCATGTTCATGTTTATTATGATGCAGGACTTCAGGACCTTGGCATTCAGTCTCCAAATGTCTTCCTGGTGTGTGGCCTCAAACGACATCTGTACGACTTTGAGAATTTCTGTAAAAAATTTCAAGAGGAACTTCCTGAACGCCAACTAGATGCACTGATCATCGCTTTGCCAGTCAACAGTATTGAAGTCATTGAGCAGAAGAAAAAAGCTTTAGAGAAGAAAATAAAATGGTACATATTAGCATCTGCAGCAGGAGCAGCTGTGCCCATCCCTGGTATTTCTGAGGGTCTTGATCTGAGCATGATCATTAAATTCACCATAGAATGCCGCAATGCACTGGGCCTTACTCCTGATTCACTTGAGAAGCTGTCCAGTTTAAGCAGTGTGCCTGTGGAAGATCTCAAAGCTGTGGTAAAATCACTTCTGTCGTCATCTCAAGTAACCAAGAATCTGGTGCTAAAAGTGCTGTCCACGTCTGCTATCTACATCACTGCAACATCTATTGAGGAAGGATCCAGGTTTATCCCACTTATTGGAATACCAGTTGCAATGAGTCTTTCGAGTTTGACAACCTACAGAGCACTGAATTATGTACTAAACACTCTGACAGAGGACGCAAAGCAAGTTTTGAGAGCAGCTCAGAGGGGGAACAAATCTGAATGAGTAAAATCGCTATTTACTCAGCATTATCAGTCACAGAAATCCACCGGCCTTATAAGTGGATGTGTCCAACTGGTCAACAACGTCCATATGCATTTATTCAGTTAAATCTGTTGTGTAACCAACAGACAAGTGTCTTTCTGTAAACTAGGGCTGTGCAGTTAATCATTCTTAATCATTCTTAATCAAGATTCAGTTAGGACTTTTTAATAGAGAGGTCTACAGTGAAGCATGTTGTTTGGAGAGGACTTTGGACGATGGAATATAACTATTTTTGTACTAAATGGCACTGATTAAAAGCCTGAAGTATTTCTGTTTAGAAAATTGTATATTGTTGAAATTGTAGTACAAATAAAATTGTGAATAAGGACAAATCATTGTTTCTTTATTAAATAAACCATCGATGCAAATATGTACTTTACTCTGTAATTTGCACCCATAAAATAAAATATTACATTACAGTTGGAGAAAAAGTTTGTTTTTATTTCACAGGCATCATGTTTCCAGATCATTTCAGGTCATTAAGTCCAATGTCCAACACTTTATTAATTAGAATCAAAGTCACACTGAGAGACTCAAATGATCAGAATCAGAACTAAACCAGGACTAGAACAACATACCAAGGTAAACTAATGAGAAATATATATTCTTGGCTTCTCATTGGATAAGGACTAAACCAGTACTGAGCTACCACATAGACTAAACAGGACTAAACTAATGGAGCTCAAAAGTACATTTTCCATATTTTTTCCCCTTAGACATTGAAGGTATCATGGAGGCTAATCAGCTATCGGTGCTAACCAATATCCATAACACTGTTTTAAGTGCTAAAAGCATATTTAAAACACAAAATAAAAATTTTACATAAAATATAGCTAGTAAAATATAGTTAGTTAGTTAGTTAGTTATAGCTTATTAGTTACTACAGAGCTGATTAGCCCAAAACATTCAAACTTTAAATATAGGGTTTTTTATGTTTTTTTGGTTTTTTTTGGAAAAACTATGGGAAAAATGAATAAGAAACTTAATTCTGGAACCAGGGGTTGGGTGGCCACTTTTGAGTTGTTGAAATCAATGTGGTCTATTCTCTTTAAAATAACATCCGTGCCAGGTTAAGGGTAACTAAGAAAGTAAAGATATTTGTCCATAATAGTCCATGTGAAGTGGTTCCAGTTTCTCACTTGAAGAGGAGATGGAGGGTTAGAGGATCCTGCTTCTTGCCTCCATGGAGATGTTATTAACAGTGCACCTTTAAAATGATTTCTGAATAATTTTGACAGAAGTATTTGCTAATAGAATCTTATCTCACCTGTTTTATAAGATGACACCACAACATCTGCAAATTAACTAAAGACATATGAGCTGCCCCCATCTCACATAAACTATTGTCACTATAACTAGCACTATATAACTTTTCTAGTAGAGGGACCGCCACCTGCTTGTCACTATGGAGATATTTTTGTTTTGCCTAAAAAGTTCCACAGTATAGACTTATCCAGGTTCCATTTGATAATAGTAATACATTTTATTTTTTATGCACTACATTTTAAGGTAAATCTCAAACTGCTACAAGGTTAAAATGTTTATAATGCAAAAATATAGAGTATATTGCCTATTCACAGATCTGACCTGTAACTTTGCATGGTGGTCGTACCTGCTTTTCTCCATAGAGATAGGTAAGTTTAATGCCACTCTGTGTTTAAGCAAAGCAACAACATCTTCATGGATGTTGTATGGAATGTGTATGGGCATTAGAACTATGCATTGGGAACAAAAAAGTATGATATAAAAACTAATAAACCTAAAAATACTATCTGAACTGAAAGGCCATTAAATTAAGTTTATATTGAACAACTGCGCCATCTAGTGCCTAACAACATCAACCACCAAGCTGTCCTCTTCTACAATAGTAAAACATATCTGCTGCACTCTTGTGGTAAGGAGGGGAATGCATTGGTCACTATAACTAGCAAAATTCAAGTGATACAATCAAATTTCACTTAATTATGAGAATGTTTTCAGATAAACATGGTTGGTTATAAAGCTTTGGGGGCAGGAGTGCTACTTGGATATGCAAAAAATGTGCAGAATTGTTCTTTTGGTGCTCTTCAGTGTAGGGACCAGTCTCAAATACAAAGTAGGAAAAAAACTGAGGCACTCAAAAAGTACAAAATAATTAAAAGCCTTTAATACCACATGGCAGATAAAGTTAAAATATGCCAACGCGTTTCTGCCCTTCAGCCTTCATCAGGGCAAAATGGTTGGTTATAAAGCAATAGAACAGTGGAAACAAATAGCTGCAGGAGTAGATTGCTCCTGAGAGGTTTAACCCACAGGTACTGAAGGATGCAGATACACTGAAGGATGGGCCCAGCGTAGGGATGGTTGGGATTGTTTATCTTGATAAAAAAGGATAAACAGTAATCATTCATGGGACATTTTTTATAATCGTGAGAATCGCCAACCAAATAATCGTCATTGTATCACCAGAACATGCAGAAAAAAACTATTTATCCTTGATCTTTTCTTTTAGATCATTTAGTTGCTTTGATAATAATTATTAATCACAATTATTTTGGCCACGATAATCGTGACAAATTTTAGTATCGTCCCATGCATAGTCCAATGCAGATTTGACCAAAGGACACTGAAGGGAGGGTCAGATGTAGGGGACACATTTCACTACAGGACAATAAGATACACCTTACATTAACATTAAAAGTGCTTTATTTTTATGCAAATCATATATTTGAATAAATGTATATGCATAACAAAAACTGAAATAAAAGTAACAAAATTAAACAGAAACATGTGAGAATGCAGTACAAGTAGTAAATTACTTCTACTGTAAAGACCATCTGGTTCTGTGTAGTTAAGTTGAAACACAAAAAATGGTAATGACACAGGAGAGTTTCAAACTACAGTCTAGATAGAACATGTGGAATCTGGACTCTCTTATGGTGCCCTACACTTGGTGGTGGTCCTGTCAGAACTGAGGTGGTCCATAAAGTTACCTAACAACAATATGAAAACACAGGCTGTTTTGTAAAGAACAATACCGTATGAGGAATTGTAAATAATTCATAATAGTGGGTGTGCTTAAAGAAGAGACCACCCAACTCTGAAAAAAAAAAAAACATTTCAATGCAAGATGGAAGAAAATACAAGCTTCACTGTTCATGTTTATAAAGTTTTGGCACTACAGCTCACAGAGGGAAGAATAAGCAAAATTATTACTGTTGTTTCAAATGTATTACTCAAGTACAAATAAAAGTATGGTGTGGTAAAACTACTTTTAGATGCACAATTCCATCAAAAACTGAGCCTCCATAACTGACTCTGAGTCATTTTGTGGCAGCCTACAGTAACTAGCTAATAGTTAAAGATGCACATATAACCTTTCTAGTGGAGAGTACACCGCCAGATTTTTACCAAGGACAGTATTGCTTTTCCTTTAATGTTCCACAGTGTAACATTGGTTTTATCTATCTCCATGGAAAGAAGCAGATGAGACCACCAGGGAATTTACAGGTAAGATCTATGGAGAGGTGAGTCCACTTAAACTGCATGTTTTTCAAGGTATTTATCAGTACTAAGATCCCCTGTAATTGTATAAAGGCAAGATGAATAAGTTCAATGTCACACTTTGGACCATTCAAGGTAGCTAAAGCAGTCCATGGGTTACAGAATGATGACAAATTAGGACCGTTTCCATGATGATTAATAATTTATAACAAAATAGTATGAATGGAAAAAAAATCCTCAAAGTGTTCATATAAGAAGAAACTGAAACCCACGAATTACATCTCCATAAAGCCCTGTAGATTATGGACTCACTTACTGCCAGGAAAGTTGTATAGTGCACCTTCAATTTGTCTAGGTTGTTTAATGCTAGACAGTTAACATTTTAACATAACAGTCTGACAGATGCAGCAGAAAATTTGACACACCCACCAACTATACTCTGGTCTGGAACATCTCTGTTTTTTGATGAGC
This sequence comes from Boleophthalmus pectinirostris, assembly GCF_026225935.1. NCBI lineage: Eukaryota > Metazoa > Chordata > Actinopteri > Gobiiformes > Gobiidae > Boleophthalmus > Boleophthalmus pectinirostris. The sequence continues at coordinate 32,634,251 of NW_026570971.1, read as the reverse complement.
TTAATGTTCCTGTACATTGTCCCATCAAATAAAGACTAAATTGCAGCCCAGTTAAGGTCACTAACTTTTTCTTTTGCTGTGACAAGTCCTACGAGGTTAAATGTACATGAATGGAGTTCTCTTTTACTGCACCAATATAATCAGTGTTGGGTTATGTGCACTGTACCAATTAATTTTGCAGCATGGAAACTTTTGTGTCTGTACAGGTGTTAGAATTTGGCTACAAATTGTGACATAAGGTTAAAGGGTTAAATCGGTTCATTTGAGACACAAAGTAGGAAAAGTATTTTTGTAGGTCAATAATAGGCTTGTAAAGAACTTCTAACAATGTCACATACCTAGTAGTACAACACACTCCTTCAGCTAGGTACTCCTTGTTCCAAGTTCTAGAGATGGGTCCCTGCTTCTTTGAACTGCGGTTGCCCACTGCTCCTGACAGGTGTAACCCAGAGGCACTGAAGGATGGGTCAAATGCAGAGGACAAATTTCCCTTCATAGACAATAAAGTACATTGCTTTAGCATAAAGAATAATAATCTGGCAACAATACAGATATACATACTATATTTTTTGGACTATAATTCACACTTTTTTTCATGGTTTAGGTGTTCCTGCGACTTATACTCCAGTGAGACTTATATATTAACATTATCACATTGTACTCCTGTACCACTGTTACTTCACTCTACTAGGCATGTCTCCTGCAGAAAAATCCGCTGTCCTGCTGCAAGTAGTGAAATATGCAGCCAAAAATGGTAATCGAGCAGCAGAAAGAAAATTTGGAGTGAGGGACTGGAGAAAAGCGGGGATGGAGAACACAGCTTCATGGTAACCAGGAGGATGCACTGTGCAACTTTCCTGGAAGTCACTGGATCAACAAAGCCTGGACTTCAGTGACACCGAAACCATCCTGTCGGGATTCAGAATGGCCGGAATAATTCTAACTGGAACTGATGCTGAGTCTAATGACAGCTACACAGAAGAGGAAGCAGCATTCCGTTTACCTCCAGAAATTCACGTAGTTGTTCAGAAGTGACACCGAGGATGAAGAATTCAATGGATTTAGTGATTTGGAGTGAGATGAAGAGTTTGTTAAACTTGTTCTGTTCTGTTGTTTATCTGAATAACTGTTCATATGTGACGTTAACATACTAGATGCCTATTCAGCCTGTTATTCTCTGTTCTATTGTTATTACTAGAACTTGACTTTCAAAATGAAATGTCGGTTCCTGGTCTCTGATTTTGTAAAATAAATTTCCTTATAGTCCGATGAAACTTATATATGTTTTTTTCTTCATTAGGCATTTTTTGACTGGTGCAACTTATACTTCGAAGCAATTTACAGTCCGAAAAATACGGTAAACAAAAAAGCAATTAAAGTGACAGAATGTGATTATATGTCAAATACGTAGTAGTACTAGCAGCAGCAGGAGTAGCGGAAGTAGTAGTAGGCCTATTAGTAGTACCGGAAGCCTATATGCTGTAATTCTTGCCCTTAGAGGTCCTTATCGTTGGGTTTAAACAAATTCAAAAATGTTAATAACCCAGGAGTGTTCCAAAACTACAGTCTTTAGAACACGTGGAATCTGGACTGCTGTGGTGGCCTCCATTTGGTGCTTATATTCCATCCCCCTTGATGCAATATAAGCACACTGAGTGGTCTTGATGTAGAAGTGAACAGCAGGATGGGTCAAGATCAGAAGGGAAAAGCCAGATGGTCAAATGTCAGGCCCGTTTGATTGAGAAGGGAAACAAAGATGTCCTTCCTCATCTGTGACCTGCAACCTGGACACTGCACAGACGTCCCGACGGGAGCCATATTAATTCTGGGAACATGGGGTGTGAGGAGTCCTGAAAGATCTTGGTGGCTCTCCTTAGGATTTGTTGCTCACAGAAAAAGGAAAGAGATTTTACATGGATTTTGTAAGCCATCTTTACAGTGTTCTGCAGCCTGCTTTTATTCTACACTAAGATGCAAGTTGGAAGTTGTACCAGCAGATGAAGGAGAAAGTAAGAGTGGTCTCAGTGAATGAATTGTAAAAGGTGGACACTGATGTGATGGTGGATAATGAAGGAATTCAGCTTCCTTAAGAGATAAAATACTGTATAATATAGTTTGTTCCTTGGTACTTTTTCTCTTCTGCTATTTTCACAAGGTCACCATGGATAGTTGTTGTGTTTTCTACAGCCAGACCTCTTTGGACATTAGAAATAGTCATTAATATAATATCACACTTTGGACCATTCAGGTACTGAAATGCACAGATTTCAGAATAATAACAAATTAGGACCATTACCTCAGCCATTAACAATTTAAAACAAGATATTATAGCTTTTGAATAAGAAAAAGTACAAAATGTTTAATGCTCAAAAAGTAGATGTACTTAATTAACCTAGCTTGCGGTGACCAGATTTTCAAAATCAAAAATGGTGGTTGGTAATAATAAATTGTGAAAGAAGTGTGTAATTACAGAAAATTGTTTTGCTGTTCTGGCTCATTCATGACTTATTCACCACTAACATGTGAGTCAGCATACTCACATTTTCTTTGTGTTTTGGTCATTTTTAAGCAGCTTTTCTGTATTTGACCTAAACAAATGACAATTTATTCCTCTCTTTACTGTTTCCAGGTGTTAAATTGGTTAAAAACAGGGACACCAGGGACATTTCTTGTGTAAAACGGAATTCATAAAATCTGAAGTTGGGGAGTAGAGGTGTAATAATGTAGTAATCGAAGACTCTGTTTTCTTTATAAAAAAATTTATTATTAAGACGGATTGACCCACCTGTCCCTTCTCTCCTAATAAATCCATGCTTGTGTTCCACCTTCTGCTTTAAGGCGGAGGAAGTGAAGTTTTGTCCGGGTAAAAAGCGCAGCTCCCTCCCTCTCATCTGTCAGAGGCAGCGGGACATTGGACATAACCACCACTCACTTCCTTTTTTACTCTTTACACCACGTTTTTATAGTTTGACCACTTTTAATAACTTTTATCGCCGTGTTTAGCGAGTTTCTACACTTTAGTCCTGTTAATTAGCTGTTAATATCGATGCAATGGTCGAGGAGCTAATGTTAGCCGGGTGCTAGCAGAGAAAGTAGCCGGGGTTAGAGCTCCATTTCTCGGCTACATGTAATCCAAAGAACCGTGGATTAAACATGGAAAACCCGAGTCATTTGGGAGGATTATTTCGCTATCTTCAAGACCCTTACCTTGTTGCTCGTTTTCAGCACATTTGTGGAGTCCGGGGCACATTTCTGAAGACCCCCGCGGAGGAGTGTAACAACAGCGAGGACAGAGGAGAATGTGACCGAAAACCAGCGCGCAGCAACGGGGCATGTCCTCACCACTCGCCCGGGGAAAGCCATGGGGAAACAGCGGGTGGTTTTGGGGCTGGAGGACAGGAGAGACGCGAAAACTGTTCAAAGGGACTTCACAAAAGATCTAAAGGTGTAAATGCATCCAAACAACCAGGGGAAGGTGGGGAAAAGTTGACCCAAAATGGTGCAGCGAACCCGGGGGGAGAGACTCCAGGCAGCGCTGTGAAACCGCTTCGGAAAAACTCGCTTACTGGGGATGCCGGGCAAGAATTTATCATTGAAAACCGCTTTTTGTATTACTTATTCACTTTTGGGACTGAACTGGGGAATGAGCTGTTTTATATCACGTTTTTCCCCTTTGTAATGTGGAATATTGATGCTTTTGTGGCGCGTAGGATCATAACGGTGTGGGCTTGGGTGATGTATCTTGGACAATGCACCAAGGATCTTCTCGGCTGGTCCAGACCCGCTTCTCCGCCCGTGGTTAAAGTGGAGATGTTCTACAACTCCGAGTACAGCATGCCCTCCACACACGCCATGTCCGGGACCGCCATCCCCTTCGCCCTCTTCTACATGACCCTCGGCCGCTGGGAGGTAGGTACAAGCCGGGTAGATTGGAACTTTAACGCACCTCCTGAGCTGGTTCTGTACAGCTTTTTTATTGTCAGACTGGGCTTGCAAAGAGAGGCAAAACATGCAATAATGCAACTAATGCAGGGTGACCAGATGTCCCTATTTACCTGGAACAGTCCCAGTTTTGAGCCCTGTGTCCCCTGTCCCAGCAGATTTATCCAAAACCAGTGATTTGTCACAGTTTTATACAAGAAATGTCCCAGCTGTCCCTATTTTTGACCAATCTGATCCCTTCCAACAGTAAAGAGAGGCATACATTGTCATTTGTTTAGGCTGAATATAGGAAAGCTGCTTAAAATGACCAAAACACAAAGAAAATGTGACTATACTGACTCACATTACTGTCGCCACAGAACCATTTTTGTTAATTACGCACTTGTTTCACAATATTATTTATTATTACCAACCACCCAAAACCAGGGATGTCCCAGTTTCTGGACTACACACTCTAGTAATAATCACTTGTAGTGGACTACAAAAATAATTCATAATTGCTTGTTGTAGCTCTATTGTCTTTATGGGGATGCTATTTCTTTGTTCGGAATGTCCCACAATATAGCTTTAAACGTATCCATGCATTTTTTTTTCAATTACAGGTGTTTTTATTGCTTAAAAAATCTTGAAAAACACATGAGCAGGGTGAGGTCATCTCTCCACAGATCTGACCTGTACCTGATAGCATAGTGTCGCCTGCTTGTCTCCATGAACATGTTATCACTTTGCCTGGAATGTTTGGCAGAGTTTGGCATTAAATGTATCTGTCATAGATTTATGTAGTTACTGATGTTTAGTAGCTTGAAAAACATGTGTGATCTCTCCACAGTACTGACCTGTAATTCAGCGTGACAGTGTTTCCTTGGAGACAGATAAATGCCTAACTACTGTGGAACATTTCAGACAAAGGGAAACCTACAAGCACATGATGTAACCGCAGCATGTATTAGTAGTTCCTCAGTGCACCTTTAACAGTGGAAAATATTATTCACATTAGACAGTGATAGAAGAAGCTGATGTTATAGACAATATCTGGATGCGATTGTATTGTTCAGAGTAAATTACACGCGTTTAACTTGATTATAACTAGGGGTGTCAAATTATCGCGTTAATTGCGATTAATTAATTACAGTCATATTTAGCGCGTTATGTTTTTTAATCGCGTTAATCAAATTTTTAATCTCTAACTTTAGTGTTTCTGTATGCGAGTTGCTTTATTATAAAACCTGTTTTTATGTGTTGTTGGGACAACCACAACACACACACACACAAAACACATTTATACATTTTTTTATTTCGGTAATTCCACTCATTGCCGGAAACCCACACAAAACGTGCGCAGTAAGAGTGACGTAAACGTCATGTTAACGTTGGCGGCGTCAGGCACAATGGACGAGGTCGAAGAGCCAGTAGAACAGAGCAGCAGTGCACAGGTAAAAACACATTCGTGTCTTGGAAATTATTCTCCCAATGTGAAATATAAAAGAAAATAAATATAAAATCGCCTACAACTTAAATGTCACTGGTGAAAACAACCTGCATAGGCTCATGATGTCTGCACTACTGTCCTATAGTGACCTGCCACATGAGGGGACACGCACACAAACACACAAACACAAACAAACACACACCTTCATCATCGTCATTAACCTGAGAACGCGCGGACCACGTTTCCTTCCATAGTTACTGCGGGGACACCGACGTGCTCCCGTGAGCCGCGTGTGGATCGTGTTTTCTCCGCGCTTCCTCCTGTGAGCCTCTAAACCAGAACTAACACCAAGACTAAAACCAGGACTAATCCAGTCCAGGACTAAACCAGGACTAAACCAGAACTAAAACCAGAACTAAAACCAGAACTAAAATCAGGTCTAAACCAGGTCTAAACCAGGTCTAAACCAGGTCTAAACCAGGACTAAACCAGCACTAAACCAGAACTAAACCAGGACTAAAACCAGGATTAATCCATTCCAGGACTAAACTAGGACTAAAGTAGGACTAAAGCAGGTCTAAACCAGGACTAAAACAAGGACTAAAACCAGTGATCTCATATATAAAGCATTTCTCTATCAATAATATTTTTAATATGGTTAAGGAAAGACTGGACTTTTTATTGTCTTTAGACAAAAGTTATTATGTTCAGATTTCCTCGTCTTTGCTACTTTACAGCAAACAGTTTCTTATTCATGGAGACTTGGACTCAACAACTAATTTGGAGAGATTTGTTAAACAATAAATGACTTTATAAAGTCACTTTTTTTTGTTCTATATCAGTCTTTTGATCTGCCACAATAATGTAATGAATTTAAATGAAAATACCTCAAATTGAAGGCTTTTCTCAGCTATTTTTAGGTGAGATTAAAATGAGATTAATTAGATTAATTAATTACAGATCACAATTAATTAATCTCTAAATTTTTTTAATCGCATGACAGCACTAATTATAACACAAGAATTGTTCAGACTACTCACAATAGTCAATTTTTAGACTGTCAAGCAAAGTGGACTGGTGGTCAACTTGATATTAAAACTTTTTTAATTCAGATATTATCTAAATAATTATCATTGTAATAGATTTGAATAAAAAGATGTTCTTGCTTGTAGTGTTGTTGCAATACTAAAATTTCAAATAAGATTTCCAGATTCATTTCTTTCTAAGGACTCGATACTCTATGCCGATTCTGAGAGCACGCGATGATAATAAAAACACTGTTTATTTAGACAATTGAACATGATGTTCAACATTAAATCATAGTTCTTTCTTTTCTATTCCTATGTGGTCTTATATGTGTGTAATCCCTCAGTGATCCATGGGTGTATACCAGGGGTCTCAGACTCGCGGCCCGGGGGCCAACTGCGGCCCGCGGAAGGATTTTTTGCGGCCCTCCACTTGATTCCAAAGAATAATGTCAGTGCGCCCGCGGTAGATGTACGCACAATCCCACCCGCCTACCGCGGGCCGCACTGACAGATGAAGCTGCAATCGGTGCCCATGCTGATTCACAACAGATTATTAACGCAGTTTACATCCCAAAACTCAATTTACAGCAGTTGTGAAGCAACGAGTCTAAGTGGATCTGTTAACACAAGTACACGTGCACATATGGCGTCACCGAAGAACCAAAACAAACCACACATGGTGGTACACGTGTGTGCACTTCACTTTACGCTCCCACAACCACAGCATCAGAGCGCAGAGGAGGCGCTGACACAATTCCCCTCTTCATAAGTATGGGACCTTTATTGGAGGGGCTAATAAGAAATAAAAAGACATTGACAGTCTGTTTACCTGTTCAACACTCGGTGCGTAACTTGCTGGCAACCCGATGACCAAACTCCACCTGTGCGTCACCGAAATCCACACGCACTCAGCGGCAAACACAGCTGTCCCATCAATATGCAAGCACCACAAAACTGCAGTGATCTATTCCAGAGGCTTGGCGACATGTTAGCAAAAAGTACGAGGCAAAAACAAGCGTCTTCCATCCATGTTTGACATACGAGAAGCAGATACACTCCAGTGTGGTCCGCTTTCACACCGGCAAACGAACCAAAACTGGTCCGATTAACGAGCCTCTGTATCCCGGTAGAACAGTGATATCTCCAGTAACCAATACTGATGTTCCCTGTTAATACCGCGGGCCGTCCTCATCTTATCACCATGAACTCATAAAACAGCAACGTAGAACTTTCTACAAACTCACCGCATCAGTTCTGAGTTCGGGTACCAGCAGCAGCCAACAGCGTTCACAGTAGCGCACAGTTCCTCAGGACGGGGCTGGGGTCTGGTCCTTGGTCTTCTGTCGTACTACAAGCGCGTTGGTCAGATGGTCCTCCATGTGCTGGTTCCAGACGGTGGCGAGCTAGACCAGTGCGCAATGACTGGGTCTGAGCGGGTACGTTCCGCCGTCTGCGTGCTGGTTCCGTGCGGGGAAAGTGAGAAGGCGCTGTGGACTACCTACAGGTCTGTGCTGCTCCTGTCCTCCGCGCTCAAGAACAAGCGGCTGGTTCCGTGGTGGTGCAAAGCATCCGGACAGAACGTGAATCCAGTTTAGTTGGTGTCCGCATTTGGTTCTTCCTGGGAAAAGCGCTTTTCACTCCCCGCTCCACGTCATCTGAGCCCGGACAGAACCGGAGCTGCTCCTGCTGGTTCGGGACTCCGGTTTGGATCTAGTCCGACTGTATTTCTCACACTAGGCTAAAAGTAGGACATTTTTTAAAGGTGAATCAATTGAATGGGCGATTGCCTATTGCCATAAATTATTTGGTTAATTAAAGCCTAAAATAACAAATGCTGGTTCCTACCTGATCACGGGGAACACCAGGACCTCTGTGCAGGTCCTGAACAGAAGTACACACCCCCATTTTTGACTCACTCTGGAGCCACACGTTCGCACGTACTTGCTCTGATCTTCGTGTGTTACATTCTCTGTATTGGCCATTGTTGGTAAAATATTTCGAAAATGAATCGCGATTGCGTCTGGACAACAATCTGTTACTGCGCTGGAGTCGTACAGCGCGTCATTACAGGCAGGAGACGCGTTTCTCCCATGATGCATCTAGAATAGTTCGTTTGGACCTGCTGTCTGTGGTTTGGACCCGGGTTCGCGTTCACACCAGAAGAACCGCACCAAAGTTGGTCATTTGGTGCAGATTCAAGCGAACCGAGACCACCTCTTTTTTGAGGTCTCGGTCCACTTGAGTTGGTCCGGGTCAGAGTCCGATTGACGCTTTCACACCAACACAAACGAACCGAGCTAACCACTTCTGGTTCGAATGGATCGTTTGGTGCGCACCAAATACTGTCGTGTGAAAGCACCTAATACAGGTCAAGGCTCACTGATGAGCATCTTCAATCTATCCTGAGGATCTGCTTCCTCCTGCAAGTCAAATATCTCTCAGCTGTACAAGATGAATCGTAGCCAGGTTTCAACCAGCAAGGAGTAGGCAAAAGAAGAAGAGTAGACGTATTAGTTTAAACTTACGTTCTGAATACATTTTCATGTTCTGAACTGTTATTAAAGATTAAGAAAGTGTGTTGCATGTTGTTCTTTCTCTCTCCTTTTTTCCCGTGCAACCGCTATTTATCGAATACTCAATGCGGCCCAGCCTCACTCAGACTTTATCTAATGTGGCCCCCAGGTAATTTGAGTTTGAGACCCCTGGTGTATACTAGTCTATGTGCTCTTACACTTGTTCTGATACAGCTCAAGATCATTTTAAAGACATTCAGGAAAGGCTCATTTCTTTCTTGTGAATGTGACTTTTTTTTATTATCGATAACTGCTCAAACTAGTATATAGCTTCAAAACTAGTTTTTGTATGAATTAATATCTTTCAGCTACTTTTGACTCTAACAGAGAAACTGGCTTGCAGCAATTTCACGTGACATCACAATTCCCAACATATAAGATGCTGACATTAGATAAGAAATAATAACTTTATTGAAGAGTAATAATAGCAGTCACACAGGCTAGATAGCCTAAGTGTCTTGGCCAAAGACACACAAATATATGCAGTTACTTAATCACATTTTGGTAGAAATCTACCTTAGACTAATCCTCTCCTGTCTTTATTGTTTTCTGTCTTTTCTCTAACATCGTGACTGAAGCAAAGTCCAGTTCCTCATTTGAAGAAGGAAGTTTTATTCGGTTTTGTTTTGGTTCCTATTTTTTGATTTCTGTCAACTTCAGGACAAATAAACGAAAACATTTTCTGTATTGATACCTGCTGAAATTAATAATTAAAAATATCTGCAGCTGTCAGCATTTTAACAAAGATATTTGGTGAAATCTGTATAAATCTGAGCCTCCAGTAGTGTCAAATGATTTGGCCTGAGGTCAAAATGAAGACAAAGATTTGGGAAAAATTTGATAAGAAATTTTAAAATGCCACCACACGTAAAGGTGTATTATGTAACTTTTCTGGTGGAGGGTTATTAAATGCTTGTCTCCATGGAGGTGTTATTGCTCATCTGGAATGTTTTACAATATGGTATTAAACTTTTCTATCTTCCTGGAGACTAAGACAAATTACAGGTCAGATCTGTGGAGAGGTGACCACGCTCACAGTCAAAATGCCTGTTTTTCTAGGTATTTTTCAGCTGTAAAACCACCTGTAATTGAATAAACTAGATCTGTTTAATATCATACTGTGTAACATTCCAGACAGAGCAAGCAGGTGTCAGACCCTCAACCAGAAAAGTTACACAATGCATCTTTAAAGCCAAAGTATTTACATCAGTATCAGAAGAAAAAAGCTGGATCTGTGCATCCCTAAGTTTAATGTAATCTCCATGGAGACAAGCATGTAACGGACTATCCACTAGAAAGGTTACATAATACAGCTTTATGTGGTGGCATTTTACAGCAGACAAGACAACCTGTGTAAAGTTTCCCTGAAACATTTTTACTGTAAATTTACTTTATGTCTTAAGTGTTTTCCATCTTTTATATAGTGGACTCCCTCAGTGCAAACAGCTCAGAGCAAACAAAAACTTTGGTCCTTCTTGAAGTATTCATGAGAAAGACGAGAGCAGGACTGAACCAGGTCTGAACAAAAAGCAGGTCTCAGACGGACTGGGGACAGAGCCAAGTCCTGATACAGATCTGGCCTACATACAAGATGCATAGGAGCACTGTTATATGGAGTCCAAGCTTAGCGTTTTGGATGTTGTTAGGATAGAAAGATAAGCTACAGAGGAGGGACTGTGAATATATGCATTTAACTTGATCTAACATTTTATGCCAGACTAAATCAGGGCTGAAACAGGAAACATATGCAAACTAGAACTGGACTCAAGATACATAAACTACTCCAAGTATAGTCCTGGTGAATTCCTGATTTAGTCATGCTTCAGTCCTGGTTTAGTCTTGGTTTAGCCCTGGTTCAGTCCTATTTTAGCCCTAGTTTTAGTCCTAGTTTAGTCCTGGTTTAGCCCTGGTTTAACCCTGGTTTAGTCCTGATTTAGTCCTGGTTTAGCCCTGGTTTAATCCTGATTTAGTCCTGGTTTAGTCCTGGTTCAGACCTGTTTTAGCCCTACTTTTAGTCGTAGTTTAGTCCTGGTTTAGTGCCTGGTTTAGTCCTGGTTTAGCCCTGGTTTAACCATAGTTTAGTCCTGATTTAGTCCTGGTTTAGCCCTGGTTTAGTCCTGGTTCTGTCCTGGTTCAGTTCTGCTTCAGTCCTGGTTCAGTCCTGGTTTAGTCCTGGTTTATCCCAGGTTTAACTCTCGTTCAGTCCTGGTTCCGCCCTGGTTCCGTCCTGGTTCAGCCCTGTTTAGCCCTGTTTTAGTTCTGGTTTTAGTCCTAGTTTAGTCCTAGTTGAGTCCTGGTTTAGTGCTGGTTTAGCCTTGGTTTAGTCCTGGTTCCGTTTTGGTTCAGCCATGTTTTAGTCCTTGTTTTAGTCCTGGTTTAGTCCTGGTTTAGCCCTGGTGTAGTCCTGTTTTAGTCCTGGTTTAGTTCTGGTTTAGCCGTGTTTTAGTCCTGTTTTAGTCCAAGCAGGGCTGCAGGAGAATCCCCACAGGCAAAAACACTGATCTAATGATGAATGACTCTTCTCCTTAAATCAAATCCAATACTTCCCCTCTGTGTCAGTTTCAGTTTCAGTTGTGCTTTTTGTGTTAAAAAGGTCAGTTTCTCATAAGGTTAAATGAACACACAGATTTGGGAGACATTTGATAAGAAAGTGTCTTTTTGGAAAGTTACAAGATCTCAGAGGAAATCCGGACTTACACTTAAGATTTACCCAGAGTTATTTGAGTTTAAACAGTTGCCTTTGGGGTTATTATCACGGAATACTTATGACAAATATTATTGTTGTATGTGTCAGATGCCCTCCCATCCTCTTGTATCCCTATAATGTTTTTCGTAATCTGTTTATTGTATTGAGAGACTTAGAAAAACATGCATCCATAATGTGAGCGGGCTCTTGTTTGTCCTGGAGGGGCCTCTTCCTGATTGTTTCCATGGCAATGTTCTTCCTTTGTCTGTTATATTCCACAGTAAAACATAAAACTGATCTATTTCCCTGAATTCTCCAAAGTATTTCCATGGAATAATGCATGACGTGCCACATATAGAAAATTACATAGTGTTGCTTTAACTAAGATGGAGGCAAGTCAAGATGTCTCTAGTTAATCTGCAGATGTTGTGGTGTGTCAGATACCCTCCCAGATGTTACGGTGTGGTTGGATAAATACAGCGGGAGAACGAACCTTGTCACTGATAGAAATGATCAGGGAAAAACATTTGTGGATTTGACTTTTGGAGATTTGTGATGAAAATACCAGAGAATGAGACAGAACGCTGGCTCCATTTTTGCTTACGTGTCTCTTGTGATTTTGACCCACTTCTCCAAACCCAAACCCCTCACTCTGCAGTTTTATCAGAGCACCCACCGCCACGGGTCAGAGGTCAGGGCCTGTCTGTTATCTCCACCCGGGCAGCCGACAGTGACGCGCCGAGCCGTAAATCAAACTCACCCATTCAGACAGACACAATACAGATCCCACAACACTGAAGAAAGAGAACAGCAAGGGATCATGGGAAAGAGACCAACTTGTACATCATAAACTAAGTAGTATTTCAGAGAGTTGTTGTAAGTATTGACTAAAATGCAAGAAAAAAAGCGCAAAATAAAAAATAAGGACTAAACCAAAATAGGAACTAAACTAGGATTTAACTTGGTCCAAAACAAGACAAAACTAGACTTTTAAACTCAACTAAATCAGGATTTAACTTGGTCCAAAACAAGATAAAACTAAACCTTTAAACTCAACTAAACCAGGATTTAACTTGGTCCAAAACAAGACAAAACTAAACTTTTAAACTCAACTAAACCAGGATTTAACTTGGTCCAAAACAAGACAAAACTAAACTTTTAAACTCAACTAAACCAGGATTTAACTTGGTCCAAAACAAGACAAAACTAGACTTTTAAACTCAACTAAACCAGGATTTAACTTGGTCCAAAACAAGACAAAACTAGACTTTTAAACTCAACTAAACCAGGATTTAACTTGGTCCAAAACTTGACAAAACTAGACTTTTTAAACTCAACTAAACCAGGATTTAACCTGGTCCAAAACAAGACAAAACTAGACTTTTAAACTCAACTAAACCAGGATTTAACTTGGTCCAAAACAAGACAAAACTAGACTTTAAAACTCAACTAAACCAGGATTGAAAAAAGAAATATGTGTAAACTAAAACGGAATTGGAGATGCATAAACAAGCAAGTAAATTACTACATTCAAACCATACAACAACTCATCCTTATGTAACAAATAATGCTCCCTACAACTGTACAGCAACTCACCCTTATGTAACAAATAATACTCCCTACAACTGCACAACAACTCGCCCTTATGTAACAGATAATACTCCCTACAACTGTACAACAACTTGCCCTTATGTAACAAATATTACTCCCTACAACTGCAGAACAACTCACCTTTATGTAAAAGTAACCCTATACTTATTTTCAATGTATTATTACCATTTATATTTACTTTGTTATGATCATATATTGTGATGTGTGAGCTACTGTGTGCAAATAATTTTTAGTAAAGTTTGTCTAAATCTAAATCTAAGTGAAATCCTGGTTTAGTACTAGTGTAGTCCTGATTTAGTCCTGGTTTAATCCTAGTATAATCCATTGTCCAGTATCTCCAGTCACATCCCCGTCCCCCACCCTCCATCGGGACTGCAGCAGTGAAATGTCAAGCACTGAGAATATCCCATGGAGCTCTTTTGTGTGGACGTCCTGTTGCCGTAGGAGACCAGAGCCTTTCCCCTCTGGGTTTGGTCTGGAGGAAGTCTCTGCTCCTCTGAACATCTGATCACATGTTTTTAAGGCCCATTGTTTAATAATATGGTTCAAACTGGAAGGAAAACTGCTCAGAGGTTTCTCTGAAATCAAACTCCAAGAAAGTATTACATCACTGTGTTTCCACAAAGAGCTGGAAGATAGGAAACTAAACCACAGATTTTTATTGAGAGTGGTCTGTCATCAAAATGCTCCTTTTGCAATGCACTTATAATCTTGAAAACACTGAAAAGGACACATTTATTTTATACTGATGATAATTAATAATAATGATAATGGCGGAACAGGGGCTGAGTGGTTAGCACTTATTCACAGCAAGAAGGTTCCAGGTTCAATCCCTCAGGCCTTTCTGTGTGGAGTTTGCATGTTCTGTGTCTGGGTGGGTTTCCTCTGGGCAGTCCAGTTTCCCCCATCAACCTAAAAAAACATGCACCATAGGTCAATGACTCCAGAAAGAATAGCTGTGTGGAAGCACAACTAAAGGAGTTCAAAATAAATACAAACACAAAATTAGAAGCTGCATGCAAGATTTTGGTTTTAAATGCCATAAATGTTGCGTTTAAAACCGTGTTTGTGTCCGCGGATACAAGGTAAATGTGTTAATATAAAATATAACTTTTTGGTAACAATTTTAATCCTGATTTATTCTGAATTGCAAAAAACTTTAGATGTGATCAGTAAGTTGTTGATGTTATAATTTGGTGTTTTGGTTCAAAACATTTCTCCAGTCAGAAAGCAGCATGAGCATCACTTGAAGTCTCAAATTTCAGTGTTGAAATCCAGTTGTTTTAAACCTAAAATGCCTCTCTCTGATCTGAATGGTAATTCCCTAAACCCCAGCACTTAGAGCCAGTCATGAGTAAGTGCTAGTGCAGCCTCTGCTGCTCAGGGAGGGAATTCTGGAGGTTCTGAGCTTCACATGAGGCCTGTCCATATACTGAGAATGAGACAGACTTGCTGTCGTCTGTCTGCAGGTGAAGGCTTTGGCAACACAGGTTCAGATGTGATTGTAGAACCTTTTTAAAACAGTAAGAGTGCAGGACATGTACATGTTCTTTAATATATCCCTCTCTCTCTCCTCAGTACCCTTTTGCTGTTGGCCTGTCTGTGGCTCTGAGCTGGTGTGTCCTGGTCTGTGTGAGCCGCATCTACATGGGCATGCACTCTCTACTGGTATGTACACATACTACTATTATTATAATTACTGCATACAGTACCACTATTATTACGGTACTACTGCAATTACTACATGGGCATGCACTCTCTACTGGTATGTACACATACTACTGTTATTATAAATACTGCATACGAGACTTAGACAAACTTTATTGATCCACAAGGAACATTATTTGAATACTACTATTACTACTGCAAATATTACATGGGTATGCACTCTCTACATACAAATACTACTAAAAACTAAACACTACTATTACTACTGCACAATAGTACTGCCAGGTTCCAGTCCTAGGTTCTTGGGTGTGTTCACTCAAGTGGATCACTGATAATTAGAAATGACAGTATCTTATTGCTGAGTAAAATGTGAGTAAGTGCACCACTCTAGGCAAAGAAAACACAAGAAAACCCTGGTAGATGACAGGTAGCCATAAGGGTTTAGCTCCAGTCCCTCTTTCCC
Organism: Boleophthalmus pectinirostris; assembly: GCF_026225935.1. NCBI lineage: Eukaryota > Metazoa > Chordata > Actinopteri > Gobiiformes > Gobiidae > Boleophthalmus > Boleophthalmus pectinirostris. Next base: position 32,618,851 of record NW_026570971.1, on the reverse strand, counting down.
TTTGTCCTGATCCTGAATGTAAAAACTCTGAGTCATTTAAACCTGAAACTAAACCCAAGTCAGAGTTTAATCAGAGGATCCAGTTTCATCCATCACATGAGAGCTCAGACCCAACTGTGCCTCTGCTGCTCCAGGGGTCCGATTACACACAACACACAGAACTGTACTCTATATCACAATGGAAGTGCAATGATGAAATCTCAAAACTAAACATCCTGTTTCTTTAGAGATAAATCTTCTACATGTTGTTTAGACCTCTGCAAACATGTTCTGATATGTCCCATGTGTCAGATGCCCTCCCTGTGTGTCAGATGCCCTCCTTCTGTCTCTATGGGGTCTTATTCTGTAAAAGCTGCTAACCCTGTAGTTTAGACCACGTTCTGAAACCTCATTATGTAACTGTTTCATTATGGCTGTGTTCATTGCACTGAAAAACATTGAAAGAGATGCATGAGCAGGCTTGCATCTCCACAAACTTGACTCCTGCTTGATCTGGAGGATGGCCTCTTCTCTTTGTTTCCATGGAAATGTTGTTCCTTTGGCTGTAATTTTTCATAGTATTACATAAAACCTACCCTAAATCTATCTCCCTAAAGAGTGTTCATTGCAGATGACTTTCCACCACCAGAAAATTACACAATATCACTTTAAAGGTGCACTATGTAACATTTTGGTTGGGGGTCCAGCACATGCTTGTTTCTATGGATATGTCATTGCTCTGCCTGGATTATTCCACAGTATGACTTTAAACCGCTCCATCTTACATTTATACAATTACAGGTGGTTTTATAGCTCAAAAATACCTACAAAAGCAGAATTCAGACCTCTCCACATATCTGACTTGTAACTTGATCTGGTTTGGTCTCCATGGCGATAGAAAGGTTTAATAATACCATACTGTGAAACATTCCAGACAAAGCAATAACATCTCCATGGAGAAAAATATTTGGCAGACCCTCCACCAGAAAAGCTACACAATGCACCTTTAATGCTCCTGAATGATGAGTTTAAAATGTGCACTCTGGACAGAACTCTCCTACTTTGTATTGATCATAATACTTTTCACCAAAATCATAATTATATTCTTATGATAGATAGATACTTCATTGATCGAGAAAGGAATTTTAAAATCCAAAAATGTGCCCTCTAATTGGTTCTAAGCCATATTTGCTTTAATGTTCAAATCTCCCCAAATCCAACATTTAAATCTTTAGTTTGTTGAGAAACTTCCTCTCTCTTTCTCAGTTTCATTTTAGTAGTCTGTCTCCAGTCTGAACATGCTCTTTTGTGAATCCTGTATTTGTGTTGAATAAGAATATGAACTGGTCCAGACCTGACAGAGACCAGATCTCACCAAAACCGGATCTTTTTAGACAGTGAGAGTAAACCCTCTCACTGTCTAAAAAGATCCGAGAATTAGAGTATGATTTACACAGAAATTCACTGCTTTACAGGGTCTGAGATAGGATGAAACCAGGTTTAAACGAGGTCTGAAACAGGAACTAAACCAGGACTAAACTACGTCTGAACCAGGGACTAAACAAGGTCTAAAAGAAGTCTGAACATGGGACTAATCTAGGTCAGAATCAGGGACTAACCCAGATCTGAACCAGGGACTAAACCAGGTCTGAACAAAGGACTAAACCAGGTCTAAACAAAGTCTGAACCTGGGAGTAAACCAGAACTGAGCTAGGTCTGAATCAGGGACCCAACAAGGACTAAACTAGGTCTGAACCAGGACCAGTAATAATAGCTATATTACGTTACGATCTAAAACAGGTTTAAACCAGGACTGTTTTTGAAGGTTTTTTAGCCCAAAGCAAAGGTTAGCCCCATGACGTCTCCTGTACCACACTCATGTACGATTACACACTATTATTCAACTAATGACTCACCCAAGAACTAAAACAGGGCTGAACTAGGACTAAACCTGGACTAAAACCAGCCTAGGAATAAACCAAGACTAAACCAGAACTAAAACCAGGACCAAACCAGGACTAAATATACATATATACATATAATATACAAATAAACATATAACATATAATTCCTATTTCCTTTGACCCAGCTATTTTTCATTTTATTCACAGAAAATACCACATTTTAGTTTCTAAATCAGGGGTCTCCAACCTGTAGCTCAGGACCTACTGGTATCTCTCCACCCTCTTGCAAGTAATTCACCAAATAATTTCTGAATTAGACGTATTGTGCTGAATAAGCAAAATGTGATGAATGAAATGCCCATTATCATGATGCATGTATCGTTTTGATGCCTAACTTTGTACACTGCTATGCATAATGGTTCATATTTTATAGGCATTTAACTGCACCTCATCTAAGGTCGTTGCGCTTATATTTACTCAATTTCTTGGGACCGCTAAAAGCAGTAACTCGCTGGCATTTTTGTTGTGTAAATGTAGCTCGCCTCTGTTCTAAATAAATGATTTTCAAGCATTATAAAGTCATACATGTGATAGTATTTTGACCCCCATAGTATATTGACCCCGGAGTCAACATACCGTTATAGTAAAGTGACCCCCCCCTATAAGATTTCGACTCCCCTTAATTTTTTCTTTAGTAGTTACTTATCTGATCATTATTTCTCATGTCATTTACTTTTATTATATATTGCCACATATTCACTTTCTTTTAAGGTATTTTAAGAAATGTTTTGATGGAGAACGACTTGGTATTTTGTGTAAATGTAGCGTATTGTTAAAATTGCATATACAGAGCAATCTTGTCACTTTTTATATTGTATTTTACATTGTTATGGTTCCAAATCATGATACATCACTTTGATTACCTAACTAATTAATAACTACTTATCTCATTTTCAGTCAAATATGTGTTTAAACAACTAAGTAATTTTTAACATTCAAAAGTTATAATTGACATAATAATGCATCTGAGTTCTTCAAAAAACACTTTTAAATATGTCAATACGTTTTAATTTGTAGATTATCATATTAATTTTCAAAGTTTTTCTATAGAATTCAAGTTCTTTGTTAATAAAATATAGATTTTCATAGGGGGGTCAATATTCTATAGGGGGGGGTCAACATATCATAATAGGATTCTGAGCCCGGGGTCAAAATAGTATATGGTATGTTGACCCCGGGGTCACCTCACTGCGGGGTCAATATCCTGTACCACACCGGCACCAGACATAAGTGAATTTAAAATCAGATCTATGCAGGATGATGTAATGTGATGATGTTACTGTTCAGATGAGAGATAGAAAAGGTTACTGTAGTTCAATCAGATCATGACCGCTTTACAGACACTGCATTTCTTACTACTTATACATATACATTTACATATTTATGCCTTATTTGACAACATTGCTATTTTTGCTGCTTATTTAGAATGTATTATTACCATTTATATTTGCTCTTTATTATATTATAATGTATGAGCTACTGTGTCCAAGCCACTTCCCTTGTGGATCAATAAAGTTTGTCTAAGTCTAAATCTACAAAGTTGAACAGTCAGGATGGTAAATCAGAGGTTCAGATTGGACTCTCTTTTTTACTACATCTACTGCTTCACTGAATTGTGGAAGCTGTGAAAACAAATGTTCGGAAGATAAAATGTAAGATAAAAATCACAAACTAATCTTATCTTATTCTAGTGAATTCTAATGTAGAGCAAATGTAGTCCTGGTTCAACTCTGGTTTAGTCCTGGTTTAGCTATGGTTTAGTCCTGGTTTAATCTTGGTTTAGTCCTGGTTTATCTCTGGTTTAGTCCTCGTTTAGTCCTGGTTTATCCCTGGTTTAGTCCTGGTTTAGTCCTGGTTTAATCCTGGTTTAGTCCTGGTTTAGTCCTGGTTTCATCTTGGTTTAGTCCAATTTTAGTCTTGGTTCAGTTGCAAATTAGGCTGGCCTTAATCCTAGTTTAGTCCTAGCCCTAAATTTTGGTTTAGTCTTGGATTAGTCCTGGTTTATTCTTGGTTTAGTTGGTCTTTTAGTTCTGGTCTAGTCCTAGTTTAGTATCGTGTTGAGTCTTGGTTTAGTCCTAGTTTACTCCTGGTTTAATTCTAGTTTACTAGGAGTTCAGCCCTTTTTAGTTTTGATTTAGTCTAGTTAGTCCCATTTTAATTCTGGACAGGTTCAACAGGCCGTTGGCTTTTTATCGATGTGAGATAGAGAGGTTACTCCAGGTCGTTAAATTATCTCTGAGACTCTGCTAACAGTGCCAGCGAAAGTGAGGACCGGGGCATGATAACCATAGTTTTGCAAGGATTCACGTGGTTCGGAGTCAAACCGGGGGGGCAATTGTTATCAAGGCGGCCGCCATAACTGTAAAGCACTGCAGGAAACACTGGTTAAATTCTAGTTTAGTCTTGCTTTAATCCCTGGTTTAGTCCCTGGTTTAGTTCTAGTTTAGGCCTGCTTTAATCTACCTTTAGGCTGCGTTCACCCTGGTCCTGCTCTCATCATGGTTTAGTTCGGTTTAGTCTCAGATTTGCTGTGGTGATTGTTGGGAACGTACCCTTAGTTTAGAAATTATTTAGTTCTTTTTCCAAGTTTACTCCTGGTTACACCCCTGGTTTAGTTCTAGTTTAGTCCTGGTTATATCCCTGGTTTATTTCTAGTTTAGTCCTCGCTTCGTCCCTGGTTTAGTTCTAGTTTAGTCCTGATTGCATCTCTGGTTTAGTTTCTAGTTTAGTCCTGGTTGCATCCCTGGTTTATTTCTAGTTTAGTCCTCGCTTCGTCCCTGGTTTAGTTCTAGTTTAGTTCTGATTGCATCTCTGGTTTAGTTTCTAGTTTAGTCCTGGTTGCATCCCTGGTTTAGTTCTAGTTTGGTCCTGGTTACGTCCCTGGTTTAGTTCTAGTTTAGTCCTGGTTATGTCCCTGGTTTAGTTTCTAGTTTAGTCCTGGTTATGTCCCTGGTTTAGTTCTGGTTTAGTCCGGGTTTAGTTCTAGTTTAGTCCTGGTTACATCCCTGTTTTAGTTCTGGTTTAGTCCAAGTTTAGTTCCAGTTTAGTCCCAGTTATAGCCCTGGTTTAGTTCTAGTTTAGTCCTGGTTACATCCCTGTTTTAGTTCTGGTTTAGTCCAAGTTTAGTTCCAGTTTAGTCCCAGTTATAGCCCTGGTTTAGTTCTAGTTTAGTCCTGGTTACATCCCTGTTTTAGTTCTGGTTTAGTCCAAGTTTAGTTCCAGTTTAGTCCCAGTTATAGCCCTGGTTTAGTTCTGGTTTAGTCCAAGTTTAGTTCCAGTTTAGTCCCAGTTATAGCCCTGGTTTAGTTCTGGTTTAGTCCTGGTTTACTCCCTGGTTTACTTACAGGTCATTTGAATCCTAGTTTAGTTCCTGGTCACACTTGATATGGTTTAAATGATTGTGTAGATTTGGTTTGGGTCAGTTTAGTCTTGGTTTAGTTCTGGGTTTAGTCGCAGTTTAGTCCCAGTTTGGATGTGGTGATTAGTTCTGCTTTTCTTGGCCGTAACTCGTTAAAACAAATATGCAGCCGAAGAAACTGTGAAAAGATATATATAGTCGCGTCACGATCAAAGTTCAAAGAGGTGAGCCCAACATGTGACTATCGAACCAGGGGTAAGAGGTCACTGTCAGACTTCCTGTTTATCTAATCGGAGTGGTCTTATCTTAATGCTGATGTCACAATAGTGGAAAGTTATGCTCTTCTTTATTGTTTGACCGTTTATTAGTGATGTCAAACTTTATTGTTCCTTTAACACTTTATCAGTTCACTTCACACTTGTACAATCAAAATATAATACGCAAGAGTTGGAAAGACAAAAATGATGCTTAAAAATATCAGAGGGGACAGAGGGCAGGGCACATGTGGAGGGAAAGAATAAGGTAACATAAACCAGCTTTGGGTGTTAAAGACTGACTAGAGACTGAATAAAGACTGAATGCATTAGTTTAAGAGATTTTTCTGCACTTTAACTGCACTTTTAATGTCCACACACAACACATTTCTGTTCAAGACTTTAATGTTAAAGTAGACCTCTTTAGCTTTTTCAGAAATATACAACTTAAAGAATTCTTTAAACAAAACACGTGTAGACCATCACTCTTTGAAATCTGATTTGTCTGTAACAGAAAATACAGTCCAAACAACAAGTATTTTTATTCCTTCTCCTAATCAAAATAATTCAGTTGAAATCTATTGCAGATGAGTTGAACATGACATTGATGCCATCTTAAAAAAACAAAACTGTTATCAAAGCTATAAAAATCTAGTCAAGGAAGAACAATCTGCTTTAGATGATTTGGAAAAGGATGAAACGATAATCATAAAACAAGCTGATAAAGGTGGGGCTACTGTAATTAGAACAAATCTGACTACATAAAGGAATGCATGAGGTAATTGTCAGATAATACACTCTATGATAAACTTCCAAGAGATCCAACAGAGAACTTTAAGAACTCTATAAATCATGAAGCTTTAAGTCTTTTGTTACAGAATGGTGACATTTCTGAAAATGAGTATTGTTTTCTTAAAGTGGGCTGCCCGACTACTGCTACTTTCTTCATATTGCCAAAGTGGGCTGATCTCACTGTGTGACCTCACTTTGGGAGCTCCCATTCATTGGTGGGGATATGAGCACCTGGGCTGGCAACCATTTAGTATACTGTAATCCAAAGCAAGAGAAAACTAAGGCTTTTTGCTGAAACGTAATTTAAAAATTAAAAAAAGCTTTTGGACCATCTAAGTGTGCTTGGCATTTTTTTCACTTTTAATTGCTGTTCCTTGCGTTTGCACCTCTACAGGAACTTTGGTGTGCATTTTCTGTTTCATTTGATTCGATATATTGATTTCGATATCTGTATATACTATATTTTCTGGGCTATTAGGTGTCATTAAATGGTTTATTTTTGAACTTTTTTCACAAATAAACCTCACTGGACTTTAAAGGAAAACCAACATTGTGAAGGGTGAGTGGTTTTGTTTGTTTGGTGCGTTCACGGTGACTCTGGGCTTTGTTCAGTTGTGGCGTGTAGGGAGGGTGTGTCTGGGACCAACGGATTGTCAGCGTGTTCGCAGTGACTCAGTTGTTCAGTTGTGTCTAGAAGTGGCACATTGCGCTCGGTTTTTCGGTTCGTACCTCCGTTCCGTTCCTCGTCCACATGGAGTGATGAGTGTGTCTGTGGGTGTTTTTGGCTGCGCGGTCTCTGTCTGCTCCGTGTGTGTTTGCGTGCGCTGTGGATGGTGCGGCTTTGTAGTTCACTGAAGTCGTGCTAGGAGACCTGAGTGGATTTATGTATAAGGCGCTCTGGCTTGCAGGGCGTATTTTGATAGGGTTAGAGGCTTAAGAGCACGCCCTATAGCCCGGAAAATATGGTAGTTATTTCCCTCCTGTCTAACCCTTTGCTTCTCTCTCGCTCTGTCTCTCTCAGGATGTACTGGCGGGGGTCCTGTACTCCTCCCTGATCCTGCTCGTGACTCTTCCAGCCTTGGACTCCTTAGACCTTTTCATCCTCCACAGCCGCTGGTCTCCTCTCTTCATCATCGCCGTCCCGTTCGCCCTGTCTCTGCTCTGCTTCCACCTGGATGCATGGAGCACGTCGAGGGGGGACACGGCTCAGATCCTGGGCACCGGGGCGGGCGTGGCGCTGGCATCTCACGCTAACTTCCGCCTCGGTTTCAGCCGCGACCCCGTGTCCCTCTCTCTCTCACTCCCTCCCCTCTCCTTCTCGCTCTTGGTCATGGCGCTGGTGCGGTGGATCGCAGGTGTGGCCGTTCTGATGCTGACGCGCGCCGTGATGAAAGCGGTTACCTTGACGATGCTGTGCCGGGTGCTGAGGCTGGGAGGGGGCGGAGACGTGAGGCAGGCGCGGCAGCACATGGAGGTGGAGCTTCCGTACAGGTACATCGTCTACGGAACGGTGGGGTTCAGTGTGCTGTTCCTCGTGCCTCTGCTTTTCAGCTACGTGCAGCTCTGAAACAGACTACACGACCCATAATGCACTGCAAGGAGGTAACTGCAACTCCCACGATGCACTACCACGACGCAACTGCAACTCCCAGGAAGCACTGCACTGCGTGAGAAACATCAGAAAACTACACAGTGTTTTACAGCGCTATAAAAGGAAACTACAACCTCCACAACGCACTGCAGGCTGATAACTGCAACTCCCAGGATGCACTGCTCTGAGAGAAAACTACAGAGCCTATTGTAAAGCTATTAAAGAAAGAAAGATTTTAATTACAGCCCCCTTTGTGCGGCTCTGACAGAAACTACACAACCCACAATGCACTGCCCTGAGCAAAAAACTACAGGAAATATTTCACAGCCTAATACAGAGCTATGAAAGTAAACTACACCCCCCACGATGCTTATCTCTCAAGCTTCTTTTCATTTTTTTATTTATTAGGACAATATACAATTACATTAAGATTAAAAGCAGAGGTGTAGGTACCAGACTGTAGCTTTACTTCTAACCCGTCACTAGGGTTGCACTAATCCAATACTGGTATCAAATATTTGCACTGATCCTACAAAAAACAGCGAGATCGAATATTGGCTTTGAAATATCGGTTCAGTCGATGTCGTGGTTGGGCATAGAAATCGTCATAATAGTATTTTCTAGTTTTTTTCTACAGGAAGTTTCATATTATTTGAACTTTTACTTGCACAAAGCTGTTCTGTAGTTACTTGAGAGATAAATAACAGCTACAAAACACATTTGTATCAGTTTTATTTTGTTTTATTTTATTTTACGCATTGTGTAACTTTTTTAGCGAAGGGTCCATCAAATGCTTTTTCTCCATGGAGATGTTATTGCTTTGGCTGGAATGTTTTACAGTATGGCATTAAACCTTTCTATCTTCATGGAGACCAGACCAAGTTACAGGTCAGGTCTGTGGAGAGCCAACACCGTTCTCTGTCAGAATGCCTGTTTTTTAAGTATTTTGGAGAATAATGAGTAATGGAATAAATGTAAGGTAGATCTGTTTCATGTCATACTGTGAAACATTCCAGGCAGAGCAATGATATCACCATAGAAACAACCCCTCAACCCTCAACCAAAAAGTTACATAGTGCATCTTTTGAGGAAATACATGCTGTGTTATCAATTGATATCGGTTGTACTTTAAGCTGTAGTAGTAAAATTGGTGTCGGACTTGAAAAAGCTGTATCTTTGCATTTGTATTGTGCATTGATGGAAGGGGCACTTATTGTATTAATTGTCTGTAAAGTGAACAATTAAAAAACATGCTTAATTGTTCATATAAGTTAAAACTAATCAGTAAAATATGATGTTTTAAGTGTTTTTGTTTGTTTTTCCCCCTGATTTGTACTACCCAGAATACACCGTAGTTAAGCCTTTTGCAACACTGACTCTAAACTAGCTATTTATAACTTTAAACTACACAACCCATGATGCCTTTCTCTCCAGCTTCATACAGCTCTGAACTACATCTCCCACGATGCACGGCGCTGATCTTCCACTGTGCTTTTTCAGACCTATATTTTTATACTTTGAAAGAGAGTTCACTGCCTTGTTTCTTGACTGTGGCTTCGACTGTTATTGCTCAAGTCAACGGGAGATAAACTTTTTAATATTTTGTACTAAACAGAATTCACAAATGTAACTTATTGCACTGCCGATAAAGGTGCACTGTGTAACTTTTCTGGTATGGGGTAGTTGCATTGCCTCGAGTGTTCCACAGTAGGGCATTACGCTTACATCAATCTCGCATTTATTCACTTATAGCGATTTCATACATTCTTACTGTGAGTGGGGTCGCCTCTCCACAGATCTGACCTCAAACTCGGCCTAGTGGCTTTTCTCTATTTAGGTAGATAATATTAATGCCATACAGTGGAACATTCTTCCTCCACCTGAAAACTTACAGAGTGCCCCTTTAATGATAAATAAAATAAAGTAACTCATGAGTAACTTCAAGGTAACAAACACATTTTAAACTTGAGGATGGACCACTAAGAATTAAACTGCCTTTTGCACAAAATATTCAGAATTGTCTCAGAAATGCATTTAATTTTGCCTTAAACATAAAAATAACCACTTTCAGATACATTTTCTATTCTGCCTTTTTTTTGGTTTGTTTTAATCTACTGTTTTTTCTACGGCTGTTATGCACATATTGATACTTTGCAGTGGCATCATGCTGGGGGTGTTCTGCGTGTGTGTCTATGGTGGGATGTTCAGCATTTACTCTGGTGACACAATACACACATAAGCAAACACTGACAAAAAAGTTTAAATATAGTCTGAAGAAAAAATACAAAAAGATTTATCGCATTTTTCAGGAGCCTGTGATCAATACGAGCATTCATGGTCCAGTTTAGGAGTTTGATTTTCAACTAAAATGTGAAAGTGACTAACTGAAAAACTGTTGGCCTAGCTAGTTTGTGACTGTAATTTTATTTGAGAACAGCACAAATCAGCTGACCTGTTCTAATTCTAAATAAGTCCGTTCTTTCTTTTCAGATTGAGTTAAAACAAAGCTCAGATCAGTCTAAGTTGAGTAACAGAGCTTCAGACAGAGCAGTGCCTACAGTTAGCGTCACACCCCCAGGTAATATTGATGACATCAGCTGCAAAGTATCAGTTTGTATTATTTTAGTGATTTTAAACCAAGAAACCTTAAAGTCAAAACTCAGAGATGCTTTTTTAAACTGTTTCTAAAGCAATACAATACCACCTGTGGACTTTTAAATGCATTTATTCCAAAGGATTTCATCATTTGTTTTAGAGAAATGGACTCTACGCGGCACATATTTTAGAATGTTTGTGTACATTTTGATTCTTTGACACTGTAGATGTTCGATTTGAGATTTCTGTGTTTGATTTGTTCTGGTCTCAGGAGAAAAAAATAAAATAACTGTAAAAATAAAAATTGTGTTTTCAAAAATTTTATTTGGAGTTTTTCTTCATTATGACAACTACTATTACTGCTATATGTACTACTACTAGTACTACTACTACTATACACAACTATACCACTGCTACTATTACTACTACTACTACTACTACTACTACTACTACTACTATACTACTGTACCACTACTACTATACACTACTGTACCACTATTACTATTACTACTACTACTGCTATACTGCTACTGCTACTACTACTACTACTACTACTACTATACTACTCAAAAATTGTATTTGGAGTTTTTCTTCATTATGATGACTATTATTACTGCTGTTTTACCTACTACTATTTCTACAACTCATACTACCACTACTACTACTACTACTACTACTGATACTACTACATTCTGGTACATCAAATACTGCTACTATAACCACTAATAGAAACTGTAGTTTAAGTATAATTTAATTTTTTACGTTTTTGATGACCAACAAATACTAAACTGGTGTGAGGCAGGGGCATGGGATACTGAAAATTTGTTCTCAAGGATCAGTACAGTTACATGGCTAGAAATGACACATTACATTACAAGAAATTAACGTAAAAGTAACAAGTGTGACCAGGCCAACACATGAAATACACTACTCCAAGTACTAGTTACATTTTAATGCAATTTAAGTAGCATTTTTGGTCAGTCTTTTTATACAAAACTTGGGGGAAAAAACAAAAACGTTTTAAATCACAATTCACTATCTCTGAGCTCTTGCCGATTTAAATGAATTTAAAGAATAGACAAACGGACACGTTTTAACCAGGGAGCTTTTTGGAAACCAATGCAACTACTCCCTCTGCTGGAGAATAGCGAAAACACTTCCCACATGCCAATTTTTACCTCGTTTTCACATTAAGATATTTATTGCAGCATGAAATTTCAGTCAATATTTTACACACTCTTTATTGAGATTAAAAATAATAAAACATTGTGACTTCTGTTGGACGCCATAGTAGATTACGGAACTCTTGTTTGGGAACGACGTCTTTTCTCTTCGGACTGTAAACACTGCAGCACGAGCCACTTCCTCCACGCGAGTTCAGCTCAAAAATAAACGTGACAGGAGCATTTAAGTATTATTTTCTTGATAAATATATGTTTCTAATTACATATATCCCCTCTGTGATACATACGGACATGTTACGGTGAAGATGGGCGAACAAAATGCTCAACTGTTCGTAAAGGCTCAGCTCCTGATTAGTGAAGAAAGGTAAGACTACACAGTTATTAACACATGATTTACAGCTGGGTTTTATCGTTTTGTTTTAACTATTAAAGTCTCATAGACTTGCCTCAAAACTAATTTTGCTGGATTATAAAAATGCATTAGGGTGACCAGAATTTTAAAATAAACTGGGACATCCCCGTTTTTTTTGTTTTTTTTTTGGTTGGGTTTTGGGTTTTTTTTTTGGTTGGTAATAATAAAATTGTGAAACGAGGGCGTAATTAAGGAAAATTGTTAAGCAGAGCTCATTCATGACTAATATGTGAGCCAGTACAGTCCCTTTCTCTTTGTGTTTTAGTAATTTTTAAGTAGATTTTTTGTATTTTACCTTAACAAATGACAATGTGTTCCTCTCTTTACTGTTGGCAGGGATCAGATTGGTCAAAAATAGGGACACCTGTGACATTTCTTGTATAAAACTGGGACACATCAGAGGTTTTTAATAAATCTGCTGGGACAGGGGACACAGGGCTCAAAACTGGGACTGTCCCAGGTAAACTGGGACATCTGGTCACCCTGCAGTAAATTTATTTTAGTAATAATGATAAAGCCAGTTATGTTACGTGAATGATGTTAAAGATTAAAAGTGTAATAAATTGCTAACATTTTATCATTTGACTTCTAACCCAGTTGTATATATTTTTATTGTTAGTAACACAGTGACAGCCTCATCTCTGTTCATCTACAGGAATATCCATGTGTTTCAGAATGATAAAAAATTAAGACCATTGCCAGTTTAAATATAGCAAAATATTATATCTTTTGTATAAGGTGACCAGATGTCCCTATTTACCGGGGACAGTACCAGTTTTCAGCCCTGTTTCCTCTGTCCTAGCAGATTTATCCAGAACCAGTAAAGAAATGTTCCAGGTGTCCCTATTTTTGACCAATCTGATCCCTGCCAACAGTAAATCAGTCATTTGTTTAGGTAAAATACAGAAAACTGCTTAAAAATGACAAAAACACAAAGAAAATGTGACTATACTGACTCATTAGTGTCAAGTGTGTAACAGTTTTCCTTAATTATGCACTCGTTTCACAGTTTTATTATGACCAACCAACCCAAACCAGGGATGTCCCAGTTTTTTATTTTGAAAATCTGGTCACCCTACTTTTGAATATAGATAAGGTTATTTATATGGGTGGAGATCTGACACAGGAATACACGAGGATGGGAAGAGGAATCTGACACACATCTGACACCTTTGTGTCTCCCCAGACTTTAAAATGGAATCGTTGGAGCACAGACTCTCCTCTCTGTCCATCTCCGGCCGCTCAGCTCCATCTGACCCCGTCTACCTGCTGGACCTCTCTCTAGCGCCCCCTCCCGGTGACGCTGTGGTCGTGTCCTGCTCCGATTTCGCTCTTCACCTCCACAACAAGCAAACTCTATGCCTTCTACAGAGCTACAGTGGCCACAAAAGTCCAATTTCAAACGTTACATTCACGCATAAGTCCGCAAACGCTTTCTACTCTGCGTCTTTAGATGGCACGGTGCGTTTGTGGGATGTTCGATGTCCCGGGAAAGAATCGGATCAGATTTTTAGGAGCGATCCGAATCATAGTTTTTCCAGTTTTGATTTGAGCTGTGACGATTCCCTTTTGTGTGCTGGAACGGAGCAGATAAACAACGAGGATAGTTTTCTGGTGTTTTGGGACGTGAGGAAACCCGGAGGAGCTTTGTTAGGGGTCTACTCCGAGTCACACTCTGATGACATCACACAGGTGCTCTTCCATCCCACAGACAAGGACAGGTAAAGTGCATAAATATATCGACAGACTGGAAACATAATAACAGATATGAAACAAAAAAATAAAAATAAGATTGAGGCTTGAAAACAAAAATGAATCAAAGCAAGATTAAGGAACTTTCTTTATGTAAATGTTATGGATGTTATTGCTTTGCCTGGAATAGTCTGCAGTATGGAATTAAAATGATCTATCCCCCATGGAGATGACACTTCACAGGTCACATCTGTGGAGAGCCTGCTCACTGTAAAAGACCACAGGCCAGTGTTAGTACAGTGAGTCATTCAGATTTTACACAGCTTTATCAGAGCTCCCATATCTTTTAATAAGGTTTAGAACATTAAGTTTACAAGGCAATATCTGCTCACATAAAGACCATCACTGCACCGTACACCTTGAAAAGTGTGTGTTTGCGTTTGTGTGTGTGAAAGGGAGAGAGCAATGAAAAAGAGTGAAATGTGAGTGTGTGATTTTGTATGTTTGTGATTTTTTTATATTTGATTCTCTTGATACTTTCATTGTATTTATTGCTTTTTTGTCCAACAATCCCACTGCTTTTTAGTGAACAGTTTTAAAAGCCCTTCTGTAGACTGGTGTTGCGAATAGGCCCTATTCATGCTTACGTCACAAACCAGGAAAACAAAACAATTTCTGATGTAGTTCCCGACACTGGACTCACCAACAGACTGTGATCAAACCCACTGAAGTAAATGTGATCAGAGGTAAAATGAAGACTGCACACATGTGCTGTTTGGAATCATCTGGAATTTGGTGCCTCGTCTCTTCTAATCACATGTACCCAGTGCACTCAGAGTTGTGCGTCAGTGGGGAAATGATGAAAACTGAGGTCTGGTTGTAATTATTGACGAGTCGAACATAACGGAACCCTACAATGACATGGAGATGAAGAAAACTGGGATATTTTCTCATTTTTCCTAGATTTTGTCAGACTTACTACTGCGAACAGAGCCCGCCGGAAGTTGTCATCGCATGCTTCCAAAACGTCTTCCTGGTTTGTGATGTAAGCATGAATAGAGCCTTGGCTATAAACACTGTGATACCTGCATCAGATTACTGAATTGTTCATCTATGTTTGTGAGTTGAATCAAATGAAATGGAAAACACACATCAGATTCTTGTACAAATGCAAGGAACAGCAATTAAAAGTGAAAAAATGCATAGCACACGCAGATGGCTTATGTCCAAAAGCTTTTTTTTTTATTTTTAAACAACATTTCTGCAAAAAGGGCCTTCGTCAGGTTTTTTTTTTTTGCTCTGGACCACAGTACACCAAAGCAATGAAAATTGATCTGACGAAGGCACTTTTTGCCAAAATGTTATTTAAAAATTTAAAAAAGCTTTTGAACATAAGCCATCTGCGTGTGCTATGCATTTTTTCACTTTTAATTGCTGTTCCTTGCATTTGTACAAGAATCTGATGTGTGTTTTCCATTTCATTTGATTCAACTATTGCAGCTATAGTAGTAAAAGTACTTTAATTTGTAGTAAAATGTTCTGCCAATGATCATTCGGGCCAATTCAGCAGAAAGCCTGAGAGCCAACAAATATTGGTCTGAGGGCCAGAGTTTAGACACTTCTGCAATAACATCTCTAAAGAAACGAGCTTAAGACACTCCACCAGAAAAGTGACATAGTGCAACTTTAACTAGTGTATAATGATTCAGCTCATAGGTCACATTTTAAATCCATCCAGGAGCATGAACATTTGAGAGAAGACTGAAATCTGAACTTTAAACTAATCCAAGAATCCCTTGTATAAGACGCCGTGGAGACACTGCCACTGCGAGGGCATCTGACACACAGGGACATTTAGTTCTCAAAAACATTGGAAAGTATGAATCACCCATGCTTAATTATTTATGTAATAAAATTAATCTGCAAATGACAAAATATCCCCTTTTCACTGTATAAAAGCTAACCCTGTAGTCTAGACCTCGACAAACTTGTTCTGAAATACTGATTCATGTTTTTAAATATATCTAAGCCTATTATTCCAGTGTTTAGTCATTCTTTATTGTCCATGTTGGAGAATTTATCATTACAACACCCTTAAAGGTGCACTGTGTAACTTTACTGGTGGAGGCTTGCCATCTGCTTGTCTCCATGGTGATGTTATTGCTTTTCTTGTAATGTTCCACAGTATGGCCTCAAACAAATATATCATGTAGTTATTCAGTTACACGTGTTTTTTATTCCTCAAAATTACTACAAAAACATGCATTATTATTGTGAGCAGGCCCACTTCTCCACAGATCTGACCTGTAACTTGGCCTGGTGATATGGGCCGCTTGTCTTCGTGGAGAGAGTTAAATTAAACGCCATACTGTAGAATTTCCTGGAAAAACAACCTGGAGTCAAGGAAGCGGTGGACCCTGAACCAAAAAAGTTACACAGTGCACCTTTAAATGATTTTCAGGTTGGCTTCAGGCTCCACAGACGGTTTGGTGAACGTGTTTGACCTGACGAAAGGCGCCGAGGAGGATGCTCTGGTAGCCACGTGTAACAGCGAATCGTCCGTGAGCGCCCTCTGCTGGCTGGGGCGAGGGCGGGGGCGACGGGAGCAGACTCGGCTCCTCTGCGTCTCTCACGATGAAGGACTGAAACTGTGGGACCTGGAGAGCCTGGAGACAGAGGGAGAGCTGACGGTCTACAGCACCCAGGACGCACGCACCACCATCGGACACAACGGCACCGTGAGTGGGCGCTGGGCTGGGGGTTTTAAGTAATACATCACTTAAAACATTAAATTGTAAAATAATGGTACACAAGCTTTATCTGGTGTACAGTTCTACAATTCTAACATTTGCTGAATTTAGAATTTATTTTTTCAAGCTTTTGGTCGTTCTTTGGGTCATTTCTTGCTTAGAACTACTATAGCATGATCCAATTTGACATCTAGCTCAGCCCTAGATGAAACTAAACCAGTATTTGATTTGCACAAGTTTCCTTCACAATTGTCCAACGATTGACGTATAGTGCTTGTGTGTGCTCTATAGTTATAATCTACGACATCTGTGGATCATCATGTTATAATTTGGATATTTTAAATCGCAATATCCATCTAAAACGTTTTTAAAAAAGAAACAAGTTTAATCTGTGTATCATTTGTTCGTTCATTTTTCAAAATAAAACAAAAAATAAGAAAACAAAAAAACAACAATTTTCTTCTTTATTTGTCTCCAAAACAAAAATGAAATAAACGGATAATGATTTGTTTTTTCAGTTCTCAATTTTGTGTTTAAATGAAGAATGGAAAAAACGGATAACAACCGTTTCCTGTTTACCTGACTTAAACTGAGATGCTGGACTAAACCAGGACTAAACCAGGTCTAAACCAGGTCTAAACCAGGACTGAGACCAGAACCAGACTGCGACCAGACCTGGACCAGACCAGGACTGAGACCGGGACCAGATCGGGACTGAGACCAGAAATGGGACCAGAAATGAGACCGGGACTGAGACCAGGACCGGACCTGGACCAGACTAGAACTGAGACTAGAAATGAGACCGGGACTGAGACCAGTTTAGTCCTAGTTTAGTCCTGGTTTAGTCCTGGTTTAGTCTGGCATCTCAGTTTACGTCATGGAAACGGGAAAAGGTCATTATCTGTTTTTTTCCATTATTCATTTAAACACAAAATCAAAAACTGAAAAAATGAATCGTTATCTGTTTTTTCATTTTGGTTTTGGAAACAAATAACGAAGAAAATAGTTGTTTTTTCATTTCCTTATTTTTGGTTTTATATTGAAAAACGAATGAGTGAATGATACACAGATTAAGTTTGACTATTATGTTAGAAAACTACAGTGACAAATTTGAGCTGACGTCGTTCATCACAACAAAGCAGCGCATGACTACACGACGCTGCCGAATCCTGCGTATCACCAATTAATAAAAGCTGATTTTTTATTATTTCCACTTAGAAACTCAGTGTATGTAATGACCCTCTCCTGTCTGTCTCTTCCAGGCTGGCTCTGCAGTGGACTACCTGATTGGAGGTTGCTGGTTGGATTCCGAAGGGCAGCTGTTGGTGGTGGGGGGTAGCAGTGGAGGAGACATTCACCTGTTCACCTGCGATAAACCGGGTCTAAACCTGGTGCGGACACTGAGGGCCGGGCACAAAGCCACCGTGAGGAGTTTCGGGTTCGATTCCCAAAGTGTGAGTCTGTTCACGGGAGGAGAGGACGGAGCGCTGCTGCGGTGGAGCCCAGAGGAGAGGAGCGCAGGAGGTGAGGGTAAAAGGAGCTTTAAAGGTGCACTGTGTAACTTTTCTGTTGAGGGTTCACAGTGATTATTCTGAATCCTACACAAATCAAACAGCAATTGCAATACATTAGATTTTTTCCCCCAAATGTGTGCAGCCTCATTAAATAAAAAATATATAGTACTGCCACTTTCAATCACATTTTTGTTTTTATTTTCTTCCAGTTGCAGAGGCAGAGGTTGGGAGCAGCCGACAGGAGCAGAACCGACAGGAGCAAAGGAAACCTGAATCCTTAAAGAGTGATTCTGTAATGAGACTTAAGTCCAGACCTCACAAGAAACACAAGTTCAACAGAGACAAGAAACCCACGTGACACGAACTGTACTATTTTTTATTTTAGCAAAATAATTTATCAAACAATGAAATTTTCTCCAGTTTATATTCTACATGCTTGAAATGCCAAATATTTTTCTTCCTTGGCAACCATAAAATTTTCTATGCACATAAATTGGAGTTATTCTACTGGTTTGATCATACAGTTTACTACAAAAAAAAAAAAGTGAAAGACCTGAAGAATGGAAAGAAAAAGCCCATCGCATGAAATACTGAAATACCCAGTTGTGTCAAAAACTTTTAATAAACATAGAAACAAGAAATGCTCAAATCTGTTTTTTAAAAATAATTTATAATGCATAAGGGTGACAAAACTAAAATTCAAAACTATCAAAACTATATTCATTTGAACAAGTATCGAT
The DNA here is from genome assembly GCF_026225935.1 of Boleophthalmus pectinirostris. NCBI lineage: Eukaryota > Metazoa > Chordata > Actinopteri > Gobiiformes > Gobiidae > Boleophthalmus > Boleophthalmus pectinirostris. Next base: position 32,600,026 of record NW_026570971.1, on the reverse strand, counting down.
ACTAGTATTTAAAAATAGACAGATCTTTCCTGAATAGTTTGCCTAGAATCTAAAAAAGAACAAGAACATGACCACATAATAAAGAAACTATTATATGGTATTGTATTAAAAATTACATCCTATTTTAGAAACTTTAAATTTCTTATCATTGTGTTATCAGTTATCTTTTTTTTTTGTTGGAAATTTTGGTACTGACACTATTATCTAAATAGACTTGTAAAATCCTGCTACAGCCCATCACTTTTGATCAACAAGAGACTAGTGTTGCCATGATACTAAAATTTCAAACTCGATTTCAGTACTAAAGAATCAACTGAATACTCAATACTGACAATAGAATGGCATTTCAGCATTAAATGGTAGTATTTTCTTTTCTATTCCCATGTGGTCTTATATGTGTGTAATCCCTCAGTGGTCCAGGTAGATTCCATAGTCATCCATGAGTGTACACTAGTCTGTGTGCTCTTATACTTGTTCTGATACAGCTCAAGATCATTTTAAAACTATTCAGGAAAGCTTCAATTTTGTCTTGTGAATGGGATCGTTTAGTATCGATATCTGCTCAAATGAATGTCTAATTTCAATAATAGTTTTAGTAATGATTAGTATCTGATTTTACTTACTTTACTTATACTTTTTATAACTCTACAAAAGGCTGCAGAGTAATAGATGCACTTGTTTGCTTTCAGCCTATAATTGGTTCAGTTGGTAGAGCGTTCGCCCACTCCTTTGGCTGAATCCCTGGTCTGACTTGCTTTCAATGAGTAACTTTTTGCGTGTGAGTATTCCTTGATATAAGCCATAGCGACATGAAGGTCAGACCAAGGTAGAAGCTTTATAAATAAATGTGACATTTATTTTGAATTTTCCAGTCATTCTCATCCCATAATTTTCCACATCTGACCAGTACATTGAAGTTTAAAGTGTAAGATTTTTTGTATAATATGTTCATTATAATTCAAAACTATATAGATCTCTCTCTCTCCCTTTTTGCCCTCTCACAGTCACAACCTGTTATGTCGCTGTTACATAACCATCTGCCTGTCTTTCCCGAGCGCTCCCTTCACCTTTCCCCGGGATCCCCTCTCCCTCCTCGGGCAGCTGTGGAGCCAACTCCCGGTGCTTTTAAGGTCCAAAGCAGGCCCCGGGCAGAGCTCTGGTTTAGCCTCATTAACAGAGCCTGAAACTGGGACACTCTTTGCGATTTTACCCCGATCTCTCGCTCCTCTCCACCAACCTCAGGAGCGCCGTTTTGACGTCGCTGATTGACGTTTTTCTTCGGCCAATCACAGCAGCGCCGGTTGTGACAAAATGTGTATCCCGATAAAACTATGCTCTCCTGACTGATTTAATGAAAAGTGAAAAATAAAGATAACTGTGTGCAAAAGGAGATGGTCAGATGGGGCAGAGGAGTTAATTTCTGTGAAACTGGCATATTTGCAGTAATCTTATCTACACTATATAATTACAAATGTTCATTAAAGATTCCCTATGCAATATTTATTGGAGATGTTACAGCTTTGCCTGACATGTTCCACAGTATTCCACAGACATTATCTATTTCCATAAGGAGAGGCAGGTAAACCCAACCAAGCAAATGTGCAGGTCAGATTTATGGCGAGGCAAGCCTGTAGAATGAATTACAATTCAATTTTGATTAAATAAATAAATTTAAAAAAAACACTTGTAATTGAATTTAATGCAAAGTAGAAAGGTTTAATGCCACATTGTTGGACTTTACAGGCAAAGAAATAACATCTCTATGGAGCAGAGCAGGTGGTGCAACCATCACCAGAAAAGTTTCACAGTGCAACTTTGTCCTTAAAAACTGTATTTTTTGTATTCACTGTGAAACCTCTAACGGAATGAGACTTAACATACATAGCAAACTTAAAATATGATTGTGCAATTCAATGTCTATAACTGTATATAACTAGTACTAGTAGTATGAACAAAGTGCCTTAATATTGTCTGAGCAAACCCTGGTAGGCAAAGCGGTTTCTGTTTTTAAATGCTTACCTATCCATAAAATAAGGAAATGGGGAGTAATAAAATAATTTTGATCTCTTGACCTCTTACCAAATTTAAATCTTTATTTGCTCTGTATTTCTTACCAGTGTTACTGTCAGTTACCAGTCAGTCCGGGGTGCAGACTGCTCCGTGACACCAGCGGCCATTGCGCGTAGTGCGTCTGTGTGCGCCGAGTCAAGCACGCTGCGCTGCGTCTGTGTGCCATGGTCTCTGCCCAACAGTGTTGACAAAAGGGTGAAAAGAACAGCCCCGAACCAAAACGAGCCAAGAAAACTCCAAAACCGGGGCTTGGGACAGGACATACAGACCAATCAGCAACAGGAATGTAATAGCGAATAGACCGCGGCTTTGTTTACGCGTATTTTGCTGTAATTTTATGGGAGTTTGAGGATTGTTGCAGTGCTGCTACTCGTGGGTTTGGCTGCTCCAGGCCGCTGCGTTGCTCCGGGAAAGACATCTGCTGTTTGCCCCGCGCTGGAGGAATCATACGTTTAGATTTAATAACAACAGGACACAAACCTCTGCCTCCGTCTCCACAGACAGAGGATCCAGGAAAGGTCGTGCGCTCGGAGCGGATTGGGACCATCATCCACAGACCGCGGCTGCAGCTCGGGACTCCTGCTCTGTCTGTCAGCCTGTAGCATTAGCATTGCTAGCACCTGGATTTACATCTGCCTGGGATGATGGGTGATCGCCCAAACCAGCCCAGGTAAAGCTGCTCCACTGGCACACGCTGCCAACCACTTTTACGCACGGCTTTTACTACTGTTTGTGTTGCATAAGTAATGGGTAGTAGTAAGTCTGTGGACATGCCCTGACCAATTCTCTAATTATTGATCCCACAACTCTGTCTTAATGTGCACATTTTCAAACTACTCGGTTTGGTAAGAGTTTGCATAGGTTATTTAGGACTGGCTAAATGTGTTCATTAAATTATGCAGTATTTCCAATAACAGCGAACACATTAAGATCTATTTAATAAGTTCAATGAGAATGGCGGTGAAAAACAAGAATGCACTATAATTTATTCTCAGTACTTGATTAATATACAATTACAAGTGTTTTAGCATGCGCGGAATTGAATATAAGTGCGCGGAATGTTTACGTTAGTCGCGATTCCAAATAAACCCGTTGCTCTGAATGCTTGTTAGCTTCAGGTGGCTAATCGGAAAGCTAACCCGCGATAGCCTTAGCATCAACGCAAGCTAGGTCAGAAAAACAATATTTTCTCTACAAAACGAAAATTAGTACTATCAGAACCGACGCGAACAACTGAACAACCCCACCTTGATATTTTATACGCATCCAAAAGTGAACTGTCTGTCAGTAAAAGTATAAAATTGGACATTGTTGGCGTGAATCGGAGCTAATGTTGCTAAGCTAACGCACTGAGGCGCTGTCAAGTTTTGAATCTCGGAGGCCCAACATGGACAGTTCTCACGATCCCTGCTCCTGATCTAAAACCAGATGTGGCACAACATTAGAGTAACGTTTGTGAGGTAAAACTGATTTAATAATTTAAGACTATAATTATCTTTTTTGGTGGTAGAAACATGTACATGCATCTTACGTGATAAAGTGTAATGTTAGACCTATGCATTTAGCTGCGTGCCTAAAATGGCATAGGAGTCTTGCGTGTCTTGTAGGACGATCACACCAGTACATGGCGACTTCGTGCACCTTATGGCGGATTATCTTGACAGTGGCATGCAATTTGTCCAGCATTTTGACATTATACCCTTTTTAAAAACCCTAATTCCCCTATCTGCCATCGTGCATGCATTCATTTCACATTCGAGACTTATAACATTTCACTAAGTAACTGTAATGCAATCTAATTTGATTCATTGCATCCTCAAAATACATTCTAAAAGGCCTTATTAGGTAAAATTGACTAGCATGAGCTTTAAGTCGTGTTACAGTCCTCAAAAACCTATGAGTAACACTTTATTTTTAGTCTGTCTTCATTTCCAAAGCTCAGAATGTTCTGGTCCACCTTGTGATGTCATGTAGCGGTAGTTTTCAAGTTAACAACTACCTTTTACCTTTTGTTCAGTAGAGACTGGCAGTTCAAAGGCTAAATCATCCAAATGATTCTAGTGAAGGTGTATGGAGTTTAAAAACACAGTGGAGCACTTTATGTGTTACCACCTGACATTTCAAGGTGGAACAGTGTTTTCTGTTTGAGAGCCAAAATATCCCGGGTTTGTGTATTAAACATGTGTGAATGAAACAAAACATAACTCCAGGTCTGTTTGTGATGAGGAAACAACATTATAACAGATCAGAAAAAAGCATAATATGGGCCCTTTAAATGCTATAATAATCAAATCATAACATAACATTGTTTGGTGTAAGGTAAATGGCTTCTCTTCTAGGTGGTTCAAATTTAGACTCAATATGACTATTCTCTCATTTCAGTAAGAGACCCATATATATTTCAAGGTGCTTAATCTTTAGCCTTAAGATTTAATGTCAGTGTCAAAAATTAGTGTTGGTAAAATAGCATTTGGCATTTGAAGCTAGCTTTGAAGTCGTGAATGGGTGGGTGAGGTCAGAAATGCTTTGCTTGCCAATATATAAATGTATTCTATATGGACATTCAATATGATATTCCCTTGCCAAGTTGCAATCATCATTATTGCTAGTCTTGAGGAGATCTATGACAAAATGTACTGTGTTTGTTTGTTTCGCACAAGTCTATTGAGAAAGAATAAGTCTTGTTGCATAAATTGAACTGTTAGATCTTGTAGACATAGATTGGTATAAAATAATTTGTTTATTTGTTGAGGAAACACAGTTCTTTAGAAGCAGAGTGTAAATCAAACATTCAAATTTGAAACCACAAACAAATCACTACATGCCGCAGGTTAGTAAGAGGACGTGGAGGCGACAACTGTAGATTTGACAAGGTACATTTCACGCTTTCGATAGTAGGCGTTAGACTCGATGCACAATATTTATTATGATATCACGATGATCAAAAAATATTCTTTCTTTAGATAATAGAATGTGATTTTCTGTATAGTACTTTAATTTATATTATCATGTGGTTTTATATCTGTGTAATCCCTGTAGGTTCCATAGTGGTCCATGGGCGTATACTAGTTTATGTGCTCTTATATTTGTTCTGATGCAGCTCAAGATCATTCTGAAGCTTTTCAGGAAAGGTTCATTTCTGTCCTGTGAATGGGACTTTTTAAAGTTTGATTCCTGCTGTAATGAGTATCTAGTTTCAATACTACATTTAGTGATTTTCGATACCACCCTAATCTGAAATACTCTTTTGTATTCCCACAGGAGGGAGGATTCACATTTATTTCCCTCTTACCCTCCCGCTTATCAACATTGAACTTTGACCTTTAGTGAAAGTGACTTTGTAAATGTGAACTTTTAACCAGGAAGTGTGAGGTTGAGCTTCCATATTCTTCTCTTTGGAAAGGTTGGTCAGTATTAAGTATTAAGACTAAAAATGGTCTCAAAATGGTCTCAAAATCTATATTCAGTGCAATTAAAAGAGGAACTTAAAGGTGTACTATGTAACTTTACTATTGCAGGGTCCGCCACCTTTTCAATCTCTATGGAGATCTCATTACTTTGCCTGGAATGTTTTACAGTGTAGCCTGAAATGTATCTATCTCCACGGAGACAAGCAGGTCAAGTTAAAGTTCAGGTCTGGGGAAAGGAGATCCTGGTCACCTTAAGAATGCATGTTTTTCAAGGTCATTTTGAGCAATAAAAACACCAGTTACAAAAGAGATACATTATTGTAGAACATTCCAGGCAAAGTCATAACATCCCCATGGTGACATACCCCCCCCACCAGAAAAGTTACATAGTGCGCTTTAAATCTCTAGTATTTTATAGCTCTTCACGAGATTCTGAAAGCACTGTGGAAGACCATTATTCGTCCACTCCCTTCATATGGCGGTAGTTTATACTTACGAAGCCACAGCTGCCCCGGGGGACACTGATTTAAATGTTTCTGAAAATTCCCATCATTGCACATAACTAGACAAGGTGTGGAGTGTCTTGCCCAAGGACACAACGGTAATACATGCACTGGTAGCTCAAACCGTGAAGTCTATAATTATGAGCCACTGTCTCCCACTATAAAAAAAAAAAAAATACAAATTAATATTGATAATGGGGTTGTCAAAAGTACCAAGAATCAGATACTCATTATTATTAAACTAGTATTGAAATTAGATTCTACAGGTGAACCGGTATAAATACTAAATAAGTCCCATTCCTGAATAGGTTTAGAATGATATTGAGCTGTATCAGAACAAATATAAGAGCACATAGACTAGTATATGCCCATGGACCACTGTGGAACCTACCTGCACCACTGAGGGATTAGACACATACAAGACCACATGAGAATAGAAAAGAAAGTACTACCATTTAATGCTGCAGATCACATTCTATTGTCTAAAGAAAGTGTTTTATTTATCATGGTATCAGAATTGGTATTGAGTATCAAGTCTATTCCTTAGTATCGAAATAGTTTGAAATGTCAGCATTGTGATAAAATAATTTGCTTTGTAACATTAACCAGTTGATTTTGTGGACTATGTTACCAGTTTAATGTTTTCACAAGTCCTTTACACTGAAGCGAAAGTGCCACTGGTTTGTCAAGTTTATTTCACAATCTTTGCCTTATAAAAACAGTAGTAATTTCATTGGAATGCATCATGTACAAATAACGTGTTGTCCCATTTTAAAAGGCCAATATTAAAGTTGTTTCATGATCTATCTTATAAAGTTGTTTCGTCATCACAAACAGCCCTGGAGTTGTTTTGTTTCATTCATACATGTTTAACACACAAAGCCTTCACATTTTGGCTGGGTTCTTCTCTCAAACAGAAAACAGTCCTTGTTCTACCTTGTGATGTCAGGAGGTAATATAGAAGTGTTCCACTGTGTTTTTATACTCCATGCACCTTCACTAGAACCATTTGGATGATTTTAGCCCTGGGATTGCCAATCTCTACTGAACAAAGGTAAAAGGAGGTGTTAACTTGAAAACTACCATTACATGACATAACAAGGTGGAACAGAGCATTTTGAGCGTTGGAGATGTAGACTGAGTAATTCTTTATTAATAGTCTAATGTGGGAATGAAGCAAAACACATTCTGTTTAAGCAGCTTTACCTGGGCCATGTTATAATGTTGTCACCTCCTCAAAAACATTAAGCAATTTTGCATAATGTAGGATCTTTAATATAAGGAAACTACTGCTTGAGATAATGCATTAATTAAAAATGTGTAGGGTCTAAAAATTACAGTGTGACAAAGATAGAACTAGAGCTAAAACTTTTTATTCACTTTGGGATATTAGTTGTTCACAATAGAGTTCAGATAGGTACGTCAACAAATGGCTGCCATGGAAATCCGACATGTTTGTGGCGTAAGACTCAGAGATGTTTTAGCCAAACAACGTTAAAAGGTGGTGGAATGAGCCAGTAAACTGCTGCGTCACCACTATTAAATGTATCTACAGCTCTTTAGTGTCAGAAAACCTTTGAATGTACACTAAGGCTAGTGTATGGAAATCTTTCAAATCTCCATTGGTTTAACATTAGGCTAAATGAAAATTCTATGAGGTGTGACGTCACAATCTCGAGCTCTAATTATAATTTTCAGTGACATCATGCTGGGGGTCTTCTACATGTATTTCTATGGTGGAATGTTCAGCAGATACCATGGAGACACAATATTATAACACATTAGCACACACTGACAAAATAGCTTTAAGATACTGGGCTGAAAACTCAAAGTACAAAATGCACATTTTCAGGAGCCTGTGATCAATACAAGCATTTATGGTCCTGTTTAAGAGTCTGATTTTTAACAAAGAACGTGCGAGTGACTAACTGAAAACATGTTGGGCTAAGGGCCTGTTTACATGAGAACACTTGCAAGCAAAAACAACAAAACATTTTATCTGAAGTGCCTTTCATTTAGACGCTGACGGTGTTTATGGAGCTTAAAAATGCAAAAATCTAAAACCACCCTCCGGAGTGGAAAAGCTGAATACTTCGCTGTGGCGTTTCTGTCTACACTGCCCAAGACACAAAACTCTGTTCAGATCTGCTCACGTTGCGTACGCGCTTACATCACATACATCACCACCGAGCCGCCTGGCATGCATACCCAATCCAATTCCACACACTTTTGCGCCACCATATGCACGCAGATTTCTTCCCTAAAATGCACGCAGATTTCTTCCCTAAAACGTTCATCTAAACGCGTAATAAAAAGTTAAGACACAACGCCACTTTTGCGCCTTCTGTACAGACCGTCACCATATAAACGTAGCCTAATACTATCTACTTTGTGACTGCAATGTTACTTGAGAGACTTGTTTAACAGCACACATCATCTCACCTGTTGTAGTTCCAACTAAGTCAGCTCTTTCTGGTCAGACTGTGTTAAAATAAAGGTCAGATTCAGGTCTAATAGAGCTTCTGACATAGTAGTGCCTTTAGCTGATGTTAATGTTGATGACATCAGCTGCAAAGTATCAGTATCTCAACTGTACAATAAAAGCAATCTTGTAAAACTAGTCACAACCAAATGAATAAAAAGTAGGGAGGTCACAGTTTTGTTTTGTTTTTTTTTATCTTTCTTTGTTATGAAGTTGTTTCCTCATCAAACATACCTGGAGGAGTTTGTTTCATTCACTCATTCATTCATAGGCTGATAATGAAGGATTACTTAGAATGTGTGAATGAAACAAAACACAAGTCATGACTAAAAGCTCACAAGTCAATTTTGCATAATATAGGATCTTTAGTGTGACAGAAACTTACTTAACATTAGGTTTAGTTTTCTTGGAGTGCAGGTTGAACTGAAATGGCTTGTTTTTGTTTTGATTTTATTTAGTGCTGTCATGCGATTAAAAAAATTGAGAGATTAATTAATTATGATCTGTAATTAATTAATCTAATTAATCTCATTTTAATCTCACCTAAAAATAGCTGAGAAAAGCCTTCAATTTGAGGTATTTTCATTTAAATTCATTATTACATTATTGTGGCAGATCAAAAGACTGATATAGAACAAAAAAAGTGACTTTATAAAGTCATTTATTGTTTAACAAATCTCTCCAAATTGGTTGTTGAGTCCAAGTCTACTTTAGTCCTAGTTTAGTCCTGGAATGGATTAATCCTGGTTTTAGTCCTGGTGTTATTTCTGGTTTAGTGCTGGTTTAGTCCTGGTTTAGTCCTGGTTTAGACCTGGTTTAGACCTGGTTTAGACCTGGTTTAGACCTGGTTTTAGTTCTGGTTTTAGTTCTGGTTTTAATTCTGGTTTTAGTTCTGCCACACGCGGCTCACGGGAGCACGTCGGTGTCCGCGCAGTAACTATGGAAGGAAACGTGGTCCGCGCGTTCTCAGGTTAATGACGATGATGAAGGTGTGTGTTTGTGTGTTTGTGTGTGTGTGTGTGTGTGTGTGTGTGTGTGTTTGTGTGTGTGTCCCCTCATGTGGCAGGTCACTATAGGACAGTAGTGCAGACATCATGAGCCTATGCAGGTTGTTTTCACCAGTGACATTTAAGTTGTAGGTGATTTTATATTTATTTTCTTTTATATTTCACGTCGGGAGAATAATTTCCAAGACACGAATGTGTTTTTAGCTGTGCACTGCTGCTCTGTTCTACTGGCTCTTCGACCTCGTCCATTGTGCCTGACGCCGCCAACGTTAACATGACGTTTACGTCGCTCTTACTGCGCGCGTTTTGTGTGGGTTTCCGGCAATGAGTGGAATTACTGAAATAAAAAAATGTATAAATGTGTTTTGTGTGTGTGTGTGTTGTTGTTGTCCCAACAACACATAAAAACAGGTTTTATAATAAAGCAACTCGCATACAGAAACACTAAAGTTAGAGATTAAAAATGAGATTAACGCGATTAAAAAACATAATGCGCTAAATATGACTGTAATTAATTAATCGCAATTAACGCGATAATTTGACACCCCTAATTTTATTTATATTTCGTTGAATAATGTTTTCCTGTGCTCCAGTTGTTGTGAGTGCATGTTTGTCATACCTGAGCCTGGTGTGACTGACACAGGACAAACCAGGGCAAACTATGGGCTCACAGCTGCAGGGATGGGCCATATGTCAGTGTATCTCTAACATCGAAGGGTTTGGGGGGAAAATATCTAATTGTGATTTTCTGACAGGAATTGTGATTGTGATAAGATTTGAGATTTATGTTTTAATAATAAGACTGTGTTCAAAGTTCACGTTTTAAACCTGTCCAGAGGAGTTGACAAAAAGACTGAAATCTGAACTGACAAACACAAGAATGACATTTCAGAACATGTTTGCACAGATCTAGACTTCAGGGTTAGTTGTTAAGCAATAGGACAGGAGATTTTGTTGTTTGTAGATGTAATTATGACACTTCAATAATTGCAGCCTTTGTGATTGGCTAATTGCGTCCATTCAAATTGTGATTTAGATTCCCATATAATTAATCTTACAGCTCTATGAGACTTTAGGCTAAAGGTAGATTTACAGTCATGCAACACATTTTTGTATCTTTTATCTAAACAAATATGTTTTTATAGAAGAGAAACGTAAACTTTGAGCTTTACTTCAATTTGACATAAAAATGTGCACCTTCCTATGGACTTTAAACTGTAGGCGCAAGAATTCTGCCTGTTCATCAGTTTAAAATTGCACTAACGTTTCTGGTAGGTTCGCCACCTTCCTTTAACTAATGCTAATGCTTCATTATTTATGCATATCATGGATCTATAACAATAACTGGGTGAGACACTCCCCTCTGGCCGCTTCAGGTACTGCAGCTCCCGGGAGCTTGGGCCCAGAAGGAATTCTCCCCATAGAGCACAATGCATTTTTGATTAATTCAAACTGCCCGTGTTCACAACTTTCACAAAGACAAGAATCCTACAGAATCTTTCCTGTTTCCACACCATAAACTTCTGAGGCCGCTCTGAGGCCACGCTAGCTCTGCTCTAGTGGCCAGCACTCAAATTGGTCAAAACAGACCATGCCATGCACGTTACTGATGTCACACAGTGGGCGGAGCTAGTCCGTACATGAGGAAGTAATGTGGAACGGAAAATTATTTTTGGGCCCATGCGCCAGTGAACTTAGGCCATTGAAAACAATACAATGCCATCTTGGGTTCACCTTCCAGATTTTATTATAGTTCCATGATGCAAAGTCACAGAGGCAGTTTACCTTTAAGCTAAATGTTTGGACTATACGCGCAGGATAATTACATTCCCAACATATTTTAGGTGTGATATGTAAATAAAATACCAAACAAAGCCAGGGTTAAATCATATTATTTCCTGATATTTTCCATAGAATCATGTCTCCTTCAGTTTTGGCACATGTTGTTCTGGTCCTTCTGTTGAACTTCCTGAACACTCCCTTCCTCTCAGACTTTAGAAGAATAGACCTGCACTTAAACCTATAGCTTCAATTATAATGACTGACTTTTGCTTCTACAGTCATATTTTTTTAGGGATAGGACGAGACAAAACTTTCACAGAGGAGACACGAGATTGGGTCAACAAGAAAAGACCAGATTTCTTTTGCTGTTACAGTACTATAGCCTTGGCAGCACAATAAATTCTTGTGATTTTTGTGAGTTCACAAACCCTTTAGAATCTGTCTTGTTCAGCTCCGGCTGAATCATTTGCATCATTTGATGGGTCCTGTGCCTGGCCAATCACAGAGCAGCAGTGTGCTTTGCCAAAACAAACATGGCAACGCACACACATACTTCGGTCTATTTTATCAGAAAAACAGACTTATTTAGTTTGTGCCAGTCGTGCAGAGGGAAGAGCTTTGTGCATTTGTGGAGAAAGATGTCTGTGCTTTTCTCTCAACTGGATTGAACTCAAGTTTGACTTTTGTCTTGTTCCACTGTTGTGATGCTTCGACCAATCAGTGTGAAGCATTTGTCTGAACTCTCTAATCATTGGTCCTGAGTTTTTTCAGTGAGATAGAGCAGTGGGTGTAGAACTCTGGCCAGGTTGATCTGTGTAACCCTCTGAACAGTCAGCTTAAGAGCCCTGCCTTTTGGTACTACAGGTTTTCAAGAGATGCAACTCAAAGTTGACTTTTTTTGTCCAATGCAAATATAAAGCCATGAAAATAAATCAATTCATTTATTTCATGCAGTGATATAAGCGGATACAGTTAAGGCAATATTGTGTAACATTCCAGGCAAAACGATAACATCTCCATGGAGACAAGCATCAGAGAAGTGACATAGAGCACCTTCAGTGTGACAAAGAACAGCAACTTCAAACCTTCCAGTGACACAGATATAACTGTTTTACTATATTTGTACAACTCCAAACACTAAACCTCTTCTCATCTTTATCTGTGCACACTTGGTTCTTTACGCTTTCCTCTTTCTCTCCTCTCATAATCCCTCCCTCTTTCTCTCTCTCTCCTCCCTCCCCTCTCTCTGTTCCCTCTCTCTCCTGTTATGTAAGTCTGAGCAGCAGCAGCCTGAATCCTCCTCCTTTTCTCCTCCTCTCTTCTGTCTTCTGTCTTTCGTTTCTGGATTTTACTCTTAACAAACGCTCAGGGCTGGACTATGGTGGTAACGGGGGACGCCTGTGTCCCTCTGTGCGGGTAAGGACCACTTCTAGACCTGGTTTAGACCCGGTTTAGTTCTGGTTTAGTCCTAGTTCATTCCTAGTTCATTGCAGATCTCTTGGCGTCTGTTGTTCTTTGTTCAGACCTTGGTTTAGACTGAGTTTAGTTCTGGTTTAGTTCTGGTTCATTGTATATCTATTGGTGTCTCTTATTCCTGCTTTATTCCTGCTTTAGTCCTGCTTTAGTCCTGCTTTAGTCCTGCTTTAGTCCTGCATTAGTCCTGCTTTAGTCCTGCATTAGTCCTGCTTTAGTCCTGCTTTAAGGCCTGTTTTGGTTCAGTCCTTCATAGATCTTACATCTTGAATAATTCTTAATTCTTTGTCTTTCAATTAGAAGGCAATTTGCGGTTCTTTTCTAATGTCTTTGTAGTGAAACTCATTTGGTGACATGCACACAGTTGGTATAGATTCTGTGCTATAACCTTTTCCACTTGTTCAATAAAAAAAAAAGTGTCCAGTATCACTTATTGCCTGTCCAAATATGCATCTAGATTTAATACTAAAATCTCTAACTCAATTTTGATACTAAGGAATACACTCGATACTAAATACTGTAACAGATACCAAAATAAAATAATAAAAAACACGTTCTTTAGACAACAGAATGTAATTTTCAACATTAAATTGAAGTACTTTCTTTTCTATTCCCATGTGGTCTTAAATCTGTGTAATCCCTCAGTGGTCCAGGTAGGTTCCACAGTGGTCCATGGGCGTATAAAAGTCTATGTGCTCTTATACTTATTCTGATACAGCTCAACATCATTCTAAAACTATTAAGGAAAGCTTCATTTCTGTCCTGTGAATGGAACTCTTTAGTATTGATAACCGCTCAAATCAGTATCTAGTTTTGATGTAGTAGTTTTAGTTTCGGTTAGTATCTGATTTTTGATACTTTTGACAACACACTATCCGGGTATTGATTTTATTTTTTGGCAGCCCTAACTCGCAGGTGCCAGATTTGAACAGAACATTTTGTACAGCATGTTTCTCATCAAGGCCTTTGTGCAGATGATGTCTCTTTAAGATCTATAAACTTTCCTTATCGGACAAAACGGCTGTGAGCACTGGGTAACTGGATAAGTTCAGGTAGATTCATTTTACTGTAATGTGAAAAACAGCTACGATTAAAGGCGCAGTGTAGAACTTTTCTGGAGCCACCTGCTTGTCTCCATGGAGATGTTATTAGTTTGCCTGGAAAGTTAAATTGCCTTTTCTAGACCTGCTTCAGTCCGTGGTTTAGTCATTGTTTAGTCCTGGTTTAGTCCCTGTTTTAGTTATGGTTTAGTTATGGTTTAGTCCTGGTTTAGTCCTGGTTCAGTAGTGGTTCGGTCGTGGTTCAGTACTGGTTTGGTTTAGTCATTGTTTGGTCCTGGTTCGCCCCGGTTTAGTCTTGGTTTAGTCTTGGTTTAGACCTGCTTTAGTCCTTGATTTAGTCCTTGGTTCAGTCATTGTTCACTCCTGGATTGGTTTTGGTTTGGTCCTGGTTTAGTCTTGGTTTAGTCCTCTGCTTTAATCCTTGGTTCAGTTATTGTTCAGTCCTGGTTTAGTCATTGTTTACTTTTGGTTCAGTTCTGGTTTAGTGCCTAGTTTAGTCCTGGTTTAGTCCTTCTTTAGTCCCTGGTCCAGTCCTGTTTCAGTCCTACTTCAGTCCCTGATTCTGTCCTGGTTAAATCCGTGTTTATTCCTTGTTTAGTCCATAGTTTCTTGGTTTCTTCTGGTCTCTTGCATTATGTCTGATTGCACTGACCCATGTAAATCAGTAGCTAGCCTTTAGCCTTAGCTTTAGCCTTTAGCCTTTAGCTGTTAGCATTTAGCATTAGCGCTGAGAGGAAGCTGCTAATTGCCCCGGGACATTAGCGTCACAGATTATCAGCCCCTGGTCAAATGCGTCACTGTCACCTGGATTTAAGAGTTCAGATGAACACACAGCAACAATAACAACAACATGGACTACAACATGTACACGAGACCCAGCAAAAATACAGACTATCTACTACCACTATTACTACTACTACTACTTCTACTGTACTACTACTACTACTACTGTACTACTACTACCGTACTACTACTACTACTGCCACTACTACTACTACTTCTACTTCTACTTCTGATACTACTCCTACTACTACACACAACTACACACTATTATACACTATTATACACTACTACTAACTACTACTACTACACTACTATACTACTACTACTACTACTACTACTACTACTACTACTACTACTACTACTACTACCACTACTACTACTACTACTACTACTACTACTACTACTACTACTACTACTACTACTACTACTACTACTACTACTACTACTACTACTACTACTACTACTACTACTACTACTACTACTACTACTACTACTACTACTACTACTACTACTACTACTACTACTACTACTACTACTACTACTACTACTACTACTACTACTACTACTACTACTACTACTACTACTACTACTACTACTACTACTACTACTACTACTACCACTACTACTACTACCACCACTACTACTACTACTACTACACACAACTATACTCTATTATACACTATTACTACTACTACTACTACTACTACTACTACTACTACTACTACTACTACTACTACTACTACTACTACTACTACACACAACTACACATTATTATACACTATTACACACTACTATACCACTACTATACTATTACTCCTACTACTATTACAACTATTACAGCTATACTACTACTACTACTACTTCCTACTACTACTACTACTACTACTACTACTACTACTGCTACTACTACAGTTATACTGCTACTACTACTGTTATACTGCTACAATTACTGCTATACTACTCTACCACTACTATACCACTACACTACTACTACTACTACAACTATACTACAAGTACTGCCACTACTACTACTACTACTACTACTACTACTACTACTATTTATAAATTATGGTACTTCAAAAATGACAGACTTTGAGATTTGTTTAATTGTATCCTTTCCAGTCGTGATTTGCAAAGACACGTGAGATTTCCCTTTTGCTCACTTTGGAGCTCTCCTTCATAAACAAAGGAGGAGGATGAAGTGTCTTGCCCAAAGACACAGTGACACTGTGCTGAATCTGTCTGAGTATGATGTTTGGAATAGTGATCTAAGTGTGGCCCCAAGCATTCAGTTCTTTTATGTCTCTCTCCTTCATTCTTTCTCTCTCTCTGCCTTTTTCTCTCCCTCTGCCTTTTTCTCTCCATCTCCCCCTTTCTTTACCTCTTTCCCCATGCTTTCTTTCTTCTCTCCTTTCTCTCTCCTCTTTCACTTCACTCTCTTTATTCTTCCTCACTCTCCTCTTCCTCTCCTCCTTCACTCCTTTCCTTTCTGTATCTCACCATTACTCCATACTTTCTTTTCCACCCCCCTCTCCCTCTTCTCTCTCCTCTCTCCTCTCTCCCCTTCTTTCCATTCTCCCTCTATCCCCTCTTCTGTTTTTCTCCTCTCTCTCTCTCTCTCCTTACAGTCCCTGTCCTCTCCTCAGGGTCCTCTTCAAATAAAACCCTCTCTCTCTTCTCTCCATCCACTCTGATGCTCAAACTCTTTGCCTTTATTTGAGAATCACATCCACTAGAACATCAGGTCATCAGGGTTCACATGTCCAAGAAAAAAACAAAACACTGGATGGACTGAAGCCATGTTGTGAGAGACAAAGTCAAAGTGCCGGAGTCAGGACTTAAACCAACAACCTTCAGGTTAAAAACATAAGTGACATTGTATATTTTTTATAGCAGTGAACTCAGATTTATTTAGGTGGAAATGATATTTGTCCATATTTAGAGTATGCAGATGATTCCTTGGTGGAATATAGGCATTTCTTAGTCATCTTGTATCACATGTATGCTGTTACAATCTGTAAAGATTTAAACTCTAAAATGTAATGGTTCATATTTCTAAATATGGTTTTCCTGAAAAGCAGTGCGGTTATTGATTAGATTTTAAATTTGTTCAAAGTTCATGTGTTGCAAGTGTTGACAAAATTACTGATAATATGAACTGATAAACTGGTACAAGAATCACATGTGTTTCAGATCTAACATGTTTGTACAGATCTAAACCACAGGCCTAGCAGTTTAAGACAGAATCCTTTGTTTTTCTTAGAGAAATCAGGGCTCTTAGATTCAGTTGTGATGAATCCTTCAGCCCTAAACTGATGTGTGATTTATTACTTTAACATGTTTGTGCTTTATTCTGATTTATCCATGATTCAATTAAACTTTCTGTCATCACTGTGATCAGTCACTAAGTGGTGACTCCACATGAACCCAGTGAACATGCACAAAATCACGGTTGACAGAGCGAGTGGTGAACCTTATTGTTAGTACCGCTTATCCAGAGACTCTCAGTCCTGGTTCGTTCTTTAGTCCTAACCTCTCCTTCTGTTTCCTCTCCAGGGCCATGTCGTCTGCAGCCACCACAGCGCCCTCTGTGGATAAAGTGGACGGCTTCTCCAGGAAGTCTGTGCGTAAAGCCAAACAGAAACGCTCCCAAAGCTCCTCCCAGTTTCGCTCACAGGGAAAACCCATCGAGCTCACGCCGCTGCCGCTGCTCAAAGGTGAGACACGGATTCTACATGAAATATACATGTGTAAGGGTTTGATCTATACCGCTAAAATTTGTTATTTTCTACTATAGATAATATATGTTCAGGTAAGGCCTGTATCTTCAAAGGTGAGGGGTCATATTATAATATAGATCAAATATGCCCTGCTCAAAGGTCAGAGGGAGAATAATGTCCAAACAAATAATACTCATGTTAAAGCCACAGTATGTAAAAATAGGCACAAGTTTTTTCCTTTTGGTTGTTTTTATTGTACCAAAAACATAAAAACATGGTTCTTACTGTGAGCAGGCTTGCATCTCCTCAAACCTGACTCATATTGGGCATGGAGGAGGGCCTCCTGCTGTTTGTTTCCATGGAAGTGTCATTGCTGTTGCTATAATCTTTCACAATTTGACATATCTCCATGAAGAATGTTCCGAAGTATGGATTTTACTTTCTATTTTCATGGAATAATGCAGGTTACATGCCACCTGCAGAAAAGGTTAAGTCCCTAACCTGGTACCAAAAATAACAAATATTATATGTACATAGAACCTGGACTGGGAGTACTGGACGAACTGCTGTTGCTATTGCTATTACTATTACTATTACTATTACTATTACTATTACTATTACTATTACTATTACTATTACTATTACTACTTACTACTACTACTACTACTACTACTACTACTACTACTACTACTACAGGTACCACTTCTACTACTACAGGTACCACTTCTACTGCTACTACTGCAATTACTACTACGAGTCAGAGTAGATGACTTTATTCGTTTGCCCTTTGAGATCTGTGTCGTTAAATGACCTGCTGTTCAGACAGAATGAATCAGCTCATTTTAATCAGATCAGAATCAACTTTTAAACCATTTAAACTGTCACTTTAAAATCAAGATTATATTCATCTATAATCAGGATTATTCACACTAACCCAAGCCCCCGGTAATATTTGTGCTTTTAGAGGTCTTTGTATTTTTTTGTTGGAGGAGCATAAAAGTGCCTGTTTCAGGCCTGAGTGGTCGCCATAGGAACCATACAGCTGCAGACACAGGAATGTAAATATAGAGACTTATGTAATCTGACACAACACTACAGCTCAGGAGTGAACAATCTGAGCTCAAATACAGTGTATCATTTAAAGATATTACTGATAAATCCCTCTTTTGTGCAGCGCGCTTCTGTATCATTGTAAAACATTTGCGTGGAGTGAGTCACCTCGTTGTGCTTTGGGATGAGACATGTCAGTTACCTGTAACTATAGTTCTATGAGTATGAGGATATCATGGCAGAGATATCCAAAAATAGATAATGTTGTTATTCTTGTTTGGAAGATGCAAAATGTCAATATCCAGTGTGTTGTTTTGTGACATCCCAAAATCTGAGTAAGAGCACTACAACACTGTTTAAATCAGACCTATTCTGCAAAATGTTCTAGTTGTTTCCCTTTACCATTTACTCACTTAAAGGTGTATTTCGAGTAGGGATGGGCATTCAATGAAATTTTCTTAATCGATCGTCAGAAGAATTAACAATCGATTATCGATTAATCATTAACGTTTTTGTATTAAAATGATCATCATTATTATTACTATCTGCACTACTAATCTGCATAAATAAATTCAACTTTACGACATATAAACCTTAATGACTCTAGAGCCACATCAATCCGTTTGACATTATAATGTGTTTAATTCAGTTTTGCGCAACTCTCACAGAAATGAAACTTAAAACCGCATCGCTAATTTGCATAAACTCAGCGAAGATAAAAATACAGCTCTTGTGCGCTGATGTGGTCAATTTCTGTCGGATTAAAAGACATGATTCAGTGGAATACAGGTTAGTGTGTCCATATTTGCGTTTGTCAAAACCAGGACACCGTACGGGGGGTGGGAGGTGGGGACTCGTCATCGACATTGAGCGACTCTTACCTGGTAAAGCTTTTTCCCACTGGACACCGAAACATATGTGCTGCTTTGTACACTGTGCACATGGACTCCCACTTGTCCCGAACGCAACGGAAAGCGTGGAATTTCTTGTACAAATCATCGTTAAATACGCATTTGTGCTTCGGTACGCTGCAGACTGACCGACTGTTTGTGTCTCGCTCCTTCTGAGTGCAGAGAGCTACATGTACAGACCCCTGTTTGGTCACGCTACGCGCAGCAACCTACATTCAGTTTGTCGATTAAAATTAACGTAATCGATGAAATTCTTAATGATCAATTATCGATTAATCGATTAATCATGCCCATCCCTAATTTCGAGTGATTTGTGCATCTTAATCTTTAATCACCTATTTCCAAGACATCATAGTGTCATTCAGTTCCTGTTTTCACTACCAACAGCATATAAAAAGTTACATAATGCACCTTTAAAATGAAATTACAATTTCAATTTCAATTTTTTCATAATCTTGCATAAGCTTGAATTCAGACTTTTCTTGCAAATATTGTTCTTGCATCCACATTTCAGAACATGTTGGGATCTAAACTGCACAGTTAGCACGTTGCATTAACTGTTCCACTGTTCCTGATTTTTTTGTATTTCAAGATTCGAGATTTCTTTGTCATTGTCATAGAAAAAAGTTTAGTTGCAAAGTGCATTAACAAAAGTCTGTCTTGCTCTTGATGTCAAAATAAGTCCGCTGTGTGCATCAAATTCTGAACTGTTTTACTGTCCAGTGACCAGGAAGTGCACCTTTAGCATGCTAGTAGTTGTTAGCGTTGCTGGTCTGTGAAGGTTATGAAAAGAGCTTCTAAACTGAATAATTAGGATGCTCAGAATGCATTAGGTACATGAGGAATAACTCCGGACCACTGCAAACTGTTTACAATGAACTAGTTTTGCTTTTCAGGTTTTCAAATCGTAAAAAATCCTCCACAGAGACTTGAAATCCCTCCGAGGTGTTAGATTGTTTATGTGCAGATTCCCGTTTGCTTCTGTTGTGATGAGTCTTCTTTAAACACAGTATTGTATCTGCAAGTCGACAGTTACACAGCTCCATCTGTTCTGTCTCAGTCTCGGTTTAAAACAGCGCTGCAGAAAATAGACTTTAAACATAGCTCCTTATACAATACCCCTCCTCCTCGCCCCCTTTTTCTCTCTCTCTCTCCCACTCTTCCTCCTTCCCTCCTTCCGGTTTCTCTCTAATTTATTTCCCTCACTCTTTAAGTCTTTCTCTCATTTTTGTCATGTTTCTTTTTTCTTGTCTCTGTCTCTTTCCTGTCTTCATAACATCCTCCTCTCTCCCATAATTTTCTCTCTCCTCCTTGTTTTCATCTTTCTCTTCTTTTTCTTCGCTCTCTCCTCCTTTCCTTTACCTATTTCTCTTCTCTCCCCTTCTCACGCTCCTCAATCTCTCTATGCTCTCTCGCTCACTCACTCTTTCAACCTACTATGTTCTTCTTTCTTTTTTCTTTCTCTTCTTACTTTTTCTCACCCTCCCCTCTCCGCCCCATTTCTGTCACTCTCGTTCCTTTTTCTCCCTCCTTCTCTCTCTCCTCTCTCTCACCCTCACTCCTTTACCCCCTCCCTCTCTCTCTCTCTTTCTCTTCTCGCTCTCTTTTACTCTCCTTTTCTCTCTTTCCTTCTCTCCCTCCTTCTTTCTCTCCTTCTCTCTTCCTTCAAAACGCAACTCGATCTTGTCGGTGTCCTCTTACACTTTTCCCCCTCCACAACACCTCCAGACCGCCCCCCTCTCCGGCACATGTACTCCCCAACTTCGGCACTCCTTTAGCGGATACCCCAGAGCCCTCAAGCAGCCCCTAATGACGGAGGAATCGAACAATCTACCCGCACCCCGATAACCAGCCAGGGAGGCGTAGCGTAGCCGTAAGTGTGACCAAAGTGTGAATTCTGCGGTCGGCGTTAGCAGTTAGCCGCTCTTAGCTGCTCTGTGACTGTTGAATGGGGTTGCAGCTAAAGTTAGCCTAGCTGCTGTCATCTGCGAGAGGCTGTACTTAAAATGGACCATGGGGTAAGAGAAGAAGTGTTTTCAAAAAGAGAATGGAAAAAGTTTGCTTGGAGATAGATCAGAGAGAGGCTCGTAACACACGGAGGTTAAATGCAGACAATGTTTTGGTGGTTCTTACTAGTGTTGTCATGATACTAAAATGTCCAAGTTGATTTTGATACTAAAGAATCGACTCCATTCTCGATACTGATTCTGATACCACAATGATAATAAAACACTTTCTTTAGACAATAGAATATGATTTTCAACATTTGCCATGTTTACATAAGAGCTTTAATTCCCAATAAAAATAATTAAATTCTGAATGAAAATTAATTCCGCTTTAAAAAGACCATGTAAACATTTAACTCCTAATGAAAATTATTTTTTCAGAATTAAACATAATTCTGAAGTAAGTGGGTGGATTATTCTGATTTTGAAGCTGAATGAATTTATTCCTCGATTATGTTTCATGTTTCTTCTTCTTAAAAATAATCCTGTCGTTCAGCACATGCTCGTTGTGTCGCCATTCTGACATGATCCAGACGATCCGGTTCCACCAATCCTGACTTCAGACTTTCATCCACATCTCTTTGGATTTGTGAGCGGGATGCGGGAGTGGGCTGAGGTAGAGCAGCCGTTGACTCGGTTTGTCTTCTTCCTCCCTTCTTTTTTCGCAGTTCTCCCTAGTGTCAGAATGACTGCAAAAAAAGTTTGGATCACGTTTGTGTCCGTGGCGTAACAACAAACCGAGATGATAAAAAAGCCGGTAGCAGCTGAAGTGTGTGTTTTCTTCTGGTCGATGTAAATACGTTGGTGTCTCTGTCCAATCAGAATCCTTCCCCGCCCCCAGACGCTGAGTGGAATTAAATAAAGACCATTTAACACGTTTTCCATGTAAAACTTATTTCAGAATTAATATTTCCATGTAAACATAGAGGAGAATATTTGAATTTCGAACAAATTTAATTCAGAACAATGAATTCAGAATTAAAATATCATTCAAGCGTGGCCATTAAATAATAGTACTAGTGTGTAATCCCTCAGTGGTGCAGGTAGGGTCATAGTCGTCCATGGGTGTACACTAGTCTATGTGCTCTTATACTTGTTCTGATACAGCTCAACATCGTTCTAAAGCTATTCAAGAAAGGTTAATTTAATTTCAATTCTAGTTTTAGTATCTAGTTTTAGTTTGAATACTTTTGACAACCCTACAGCAAGGTTAAATGCAGACAATGTTTTTTGCTATCAGATTCCCTGATGCCTCCTCCTTCTTTTTCATGTTTTGGTTGTTTTATACATTTTCTGGTGAAGGGTCTGTCACCTGCTTGTTTCTATGGATATGTCTCTACCTGGAATGTTCCACAGTATGACATTAAAACCTCTACCTTACATTTATTCAATTACAAGTGGTTTCACAGCTCAAAAATACCAAGAAAAACAGGCATTCTGACTGTGAGAAGGATCTTTAAAAGGTGCATTGTGTAACGTTTCTGGTGGGGAATCAGTCACCTGCTTCTTTCTATGGACAGGATGCTTTTATAGCTATGGATGCTTTTATAGCTCAAAAACACAGGCATTTTGACTGTGAGTGGGGTCGCTTCTCCACAGATCTGACCTGTAACTTGGTCTGTAAGTTGGTCTCCATGTAGATAGAATATAGATAGAAAGGTTTAATGCCATACTGTGAAACATTGCAGACAAAGCAATACCGTCCTCATGGAAAAAAGCATTTGACAGAGCCTCCACCAGAAAAGTTACGCAATGCACCTTTAAATTCACATGACAAGAGTTTTCAAAGTTTATTCAAATTCAGTTGCGATGTTGCAGCCCCATTGAAAAGTTTGCGTTTTATGATTTAATAGTAGAATTCTGCACATTTTTAACATGCTCAATGATGTTAAATACATGTAATGTTTTGGTAGTTGCTCTTAAATTCACATGACAGGAGTCCTCAAAGTTGATTTTCATATTTGACATTAGAGCTGCATGATTCAATTAGCCATTTTTATGTTTTAATGGTCGGATTCAGTTCAAAGTTCACATTTTAAACGCGCACGCCCAGGAGAATTGGCATTTGAGACTGGAATCTGAACTTTAAAGTAATCCAAGAATCCCATGTATTTCAGAACATGTTTGTTAGGGGTCTAAACTACAGTGTTTGAAGCTTTTACACAGAATAAAACCCAGTGGAGGCACAGGGAGGGCATGTGACACACACGGAAATCAGTTATCAATGGCAAAAGCTATTAATACTGACTTTACATCTGAAGTCATGAACATTTTCTGGGGGTGTGATTCTAACTGCTCTGTCTGAAGCTCGGTTGTTAAGTTACGTTTTAATCTGCAATTTGTTTTAACACAATCTGACCATAAAGAAATTACTTAGCTGGAACTACAACAGCAAGTGAGCTAGAATTAACCAACAGTTTTTCAGTTAGTCACTCTCACCTTTTTCTTGAAAATCTAACTCCTAAGCAGGACCATGAACGCTTGTATTGATTACAGGCTCCTGAAAACATGCTGTTTAAATTTGACTAAAGCACTCTTATGTTTTAGATTTTACCAAATGTTTGAGAAGTTCATTCGCAGTTTGGCAATTTTTAGATTTAAAATGTTACTTTCTGGTTGGAAATATGACATCACAGTAGGGAATTCCATAACTGTTACTTGTAGGGATGTAACAGTAACCGAAATATCATGATATCGTATCGTCAAAAGTCTCACAATAATATCGTGGGCTGTCACTATATATCGAATCACAAGTTCCTTTGCTTAAATGAATGGATTTACAATAGTAACACCTACAGGAACTACATATCCCATGATTCATTTCAGCACAGACAGCATGAAGAAATATGTTTTTTACTGAATTCTTGGGATTATGATGGAAATTATTCACACCATAATCTTGTCAAGGTATTTTAAATGCAAAAAAGTGTCCTGCCTACAATTATATTCAAAATATCGCAATAAATATTGTACCGTGAGATGCATATCATGATAATAACGTACCGTGAGATTTGGATATCGTTACATCCCTACTTACTTGCAACCTATGGTACACTGGGCCAAAATACCTCTAATGTATACAGATAATATGATTTGACAAATAAAAATTTAAGAAAACACTTTTGGACAGAATTCTCCCAGTGTGACGACATCAATATGGGACTCTCTAAAACAGAGTTCTCTACTTCCTGTCATTTTCAACCTATTTTTGCACCGTTCTTCACAGATTGTTTCTTTATTGGTGTAAATATAATAATAATATATTTACAACAACATTATATTTATCCCACCAAATGAAGTCAAAACTGGAGAATCATCAAAACCATCATCAGTCATTATACACACTTTAAATTCCTTTTGTTTGCAATTTGTCCTGAGTTTACTTGTTATCTTAAAACTTTTTTCTTTGTATGAATAGGCAATAGAGCTGAGTGATGTAAATATTTAACAGATTAGATTAGATTTTGTTACACGTCAGTCACTGTAAAATTGTGACGTATGTTCTCGCAGTAATCATAACAGTAAAACGTGATGTTGTGATGGTCGTATTAGAACAGTATGATTGTCCTGGAGCCTTTGTGCGAGCGTCTGCGGGTTTGTAAACACAAGTGTCCCCCGTCTGTGTCATGTTCACTGTCCTGAGTCAGACTTCGGCTCCGAGCCCGAGTTACATAAACCAGGATTAGACCGAACATCTGCTGCAGCTGTCACACAACATCAGAGACGGAGGGGAGGAGGAGGGGAGGAGAGAGGAGGTAGAAGGGAGGAGAGAGAGGAGAGGGAGAGGAGGGGAGGAGAGGAGAGAAGAGAGGGAAAGGGAGGAGAGGAGAGAGGGAGAGGAAAGAGGGAGGGTGGCGGAGAGAGACAAGAGAGGGAGAACTGTCACAACATTGGAGAGGGGAAGGGAGGAGAGGAGAGAGAGGAAAGGGGAAGGGAGGAGAGAGCAGAGGAGAGGAGATAAACAAGAGAGGGATCGAGAGCTGTCACAACATCAGGGAGGAGAGAGGGGAGGGAAGGAGGGAGAGGAGAGGGGACTGGAGAGAAAGGGTAAGAGTAGAGGGGTTTGAAGAGGAGAGAGAGGAGGAGAGAGAGGAGATAGACAAGAGGGATTGAGAGCTGTCACAACATCAGGAAGGAGAGAGAGGTGAGGGAAGGAGAGAGGATGAGAGAGAAGATAGCGAAAAGAGTGAAAATGAAAGGAAGAGGGGAGAGACAAGACGGAGAGGGAGAGCTGTCACAACATCAGAGAGGACACACGAAATGGGAGGAGAAAGAGGAAAGGTGAGAGAGACAAGAGAGGGAGAGCTATCACACAACATCACTGACAGAGAAGAAGAGAGGAGAGGAGGGGGGCGAGAAAATGACTGAGGAGAAAGGATGGATGAGAGTGGAGCTAGAGGAGATAAAGTGAGTGATGGACAGAGGGGAGAAGGGAGACAGAAAGATGGAGACAGATGGCAGGGGGAGACAGTGGGGGAGAGGAGGAAGAGGGAGAGGAAAATCCAGATAGGAAATATGTGCCAATGGGATGTCCTGGTTGAACCTTTTATAGAAACGCTTCTGTACTGATGGTTATGTTTATATTTGACAACAGTGACCCAGACGGCGATTCTCCCACTAACCAGAGGCTCTGCGGTTCAGTAGGGCCTTGGTGTTCGGTTGGTTTATGCTTAATCAAAACAACATGATTAACAACAACAACATTTTAGGCATGTGATAATTACAAGGAGTAGGACGAGACATATCACGAGATCAGGTCCATGAGAACGAGACAAGATGAGATTTGTGCATAATTTGTAATAAACGGGTAGTGCAATCCATTTCATAACTTCACTATTGTTATTTATTTTATGTAATACTTTAGCAGTCATTGTGGTACTGCTTTTTGGAACTACCTCTTCTCAAATTATATAACTTGCTAGTTCTTAATTCTTTTTTGTCCAAACCAAAGATAAAGTCAGTGGGGAAAAAAATCTCCCAAGATCATTTTTCTCATGTGTGCACAATTTTGTTGCAATTTTGTTTCTATCTTTTGGTACGAGATCTTGTCCTATCCCAAATAATTATTATGTATCATACTTCAAAATGTGTTATTGTGGCTAGGGATGGGCATTTGATAAAATTTTCTTAATCAATCGTCGGGAGAATTAATGATCGATTATCGATTAATCATTAACGTTTTTTATATTAAAATTGATCATCATTATTATTACTATCTGCACTACTAAGCTGCATAAATAAATTCAACTTTATGACATATAAACTCTAACCATTCTAGAGCCACATCAGCCCTTTTGAGATTATAAGCTTTGCGCAACTCTCACAGAAATGAAACTTAACCGCATGGCTCATTTGCATAAACTAAGTGAAGGAAAAAAAACTGCTCTTGTGCACTGATGCGGCACGACTCAGTGGAATACAGGTTAGTGTGACCATATTTGCGTTTGTCAAAACCAGGACACCGTACGGGGGGTGGGAGGTGGGGACTCGTCATCGACATTGCGCGACTCTCACCTGGCAAAGATTTTTCATGTTTTCGGTGTCCTGGTGCTTTTTCCCACTGGACACTGAAACATATTTGCTTGCTTTGTGCTCTATGCACATGGCCTCACACTTGTCCCGAACGCAACAGAAAGCATGGAATTCTTTTGTACAAGTCATCGTTAAATACACATTTGTACTTCAACACATTGCAAACTGACCGACTGTTTGTGTCTCGCTCCTTCTGAGTGCAGAGAGCTACATGTACAGACCCCTGTTTGGTCACCCTACGCTACGCACAGCAACCTACATTCGGTTTGTCGATTAAAATGAACGTAATCGACGAAATTCTTAATGATCAATTATCGATTAATCGACTAATCAAGCCCATCCCTAATTTTGGCAGCCCTAAGGCATTAGTTTTGATTGGTGATGGTGATTAAAAATAGCTCTTTGATATGTTTTGATAGTCTTGAGATGTGTCAGTGCAACAGAAATTTTACAGTCAGAATTCACAGTTTGCATATTAAAAGCAACATTCTCTATATTGAGTGTATTTATTTATTTCTTTAATGAGACAGGGACAGCGCACAATTTTTACATTAACCTTAACAGGAGAGATGCTTTGTACCAGGTTGTAGCACCAGTGTT
Organism: Boleophthalmus pectinirostris; assembly: GCF_026225935.1. NCBI lineage: Eukaryota > Metazoa > Chordata > Actinopteri > Gobiiformes > Gobiidae > Boleophthalmus > Boleophthalmus pectinirostris. The sequence goes on along the minus strand of NW_026570971.1, from coordinate 32,572,636 downwards.
AATTTCCACCTGTAGTCCCTGGGCAGATTCATCGATTGATTGTATTTAACTGACCTTAGCTATCAACTGTTCTTCCTGGAGTTTTGGGTTTCCTGCCTGTATGCTTCTATCACTGTTGTGTCTGAGATTTCACAGACAAAAGTTTCATTAAAACTGTGAAATCTGTGAATATTGTGTAATTATCAGACAGTGGACCTTAAAAGTGCACTATGTAACTTTTTGGTTGGGGGTCTGTCACCTCTTGTTTCTATGAATATGTCTCTACCTGGAATGTTCCGCAGTATGACATTAAACAGCTCTACCTTACATTTATACAGCTACAGGTGGTTTTAAATCTTAAACTAGAAAAGCACTCAGAGAGCGCAGACCTCCGCCAAGGACTACCCCCATTTTTTATATAAATTGCGATAAAATCAGTCTTCTGGATCAGATCGGGATCAGCCTTTGGAATATGAAAGAGGATCCCATTGTCCATCCCTGAGTCAAATTTCATGGGGTTTGGTCAATAATTAACCGAGATATTGAGAAACTAAATTTTTGGCCCCATTTACCACAATGTCAACTAAAATTTCAAAGTGATCCAGAATCCAGGATTTCTTCCAGATCACCCCCAAAATGAAATCAGTTCTTCCTTTTCACATTTCCAACAAATCCTGAAAATTTCATCAAAATCGCTCCATAACTTTTTGAGTTATGTTGCTAACAGACAAACAAACAAACAAACAGACAAACGCCGGCAAAAACATAACCTCCTTGGCGGAGGTAAAAATACCTAGAAAACAGGCATTCTGACTGTCAGCGGAGTCACATCTGCACAGATCTGACCTGTAACTTGGGCTGGTTTGGTCTCCATGAAGATAGAGAAGTTTTAATACCATACTGTAAAACATTCTAGACATGGATGGCATTTGACAAACCCTCCACCAGAAAAGCTACACAATGCACCTTTAAATTCAATGATGTGTTTTATTTCTTATGGTTGTTTTATTTCGGGATGGTCCAGCATAGATTTTTTTTTTGAGCCAATATCAGAGATTTGTCTTGTGGTTGTGGCCTAGAGCCAGCCATTGCCGATACCGATATTAAGCATTAAAATCTATTGTACAGTTGCAGTTTATGTTGAGATTTAGTGAACAGTTTACAGATTCACTTACAACTTTCCTAAAAAACAATAATAACATGTATTTATCTGGGATGTACATACATTTTTTCCACTCATGAGTCAAAAAGAAAGATCTGAGGCACTGAGGACAAACCGGGACTGACACATGGCCCAAATATCTGTAGCATTTTTCCTCCAAAACCACAAATCCTCCAGTATCACAGATGACTGATGCACAACCCCCATTCCCACCATTGTATTTACTAGGGATGCAGCAATATCCAAATCAGATGGTAGAATATTTTCACAATATGCATCTCATGATACAATACTTATTGCAATATTTTGGAGAAGCTAACAGAATTGTGAATATGATCCTTTTCTCTTTTAAAATTAATTGAAAAGACTTCCGTGTGAATCATTACTGTCATAATCCAGAGAATTAAGATTTAAAAGTTCTTAATAAAAGATATTTTATCATTTAACCTGCACTGAAATAAAGCAAAGGATCATGGTCTATGTAGTTTCCTCTTTTCTAAATATTTTTAAGCAAAGGACCTTATAATTCGATATAATGTAACAGGCTACGATATTAATGTGAGAGTTTTATTGATACGATACTACGATATTTTGTTATTGTTACTAGGGCTGGGTATCATTATGAAATTGACGGTGCGATACATACCTCGATACGTAGGCCACGATACGATACATATCTCGATACAGTGAGCTTTCGATTCAATATGATATATTTCAAATCGATTCAATACTGTTCAATAAAAATAAAGACTAAATCATGTGTGTGATACTAAAAGTCTTTGTTAAACCAGTTTTTGTGCCAAGTTCATATGAAACACAAACATTGTATTCATCAAAACAGTGAAAATGTCAAATGTGTCGCATAAAAAAGTTTCCTTCCACTAAACAAGCAACAAAACTGTAGCACTGTAACAAAATAATTTAGTAAAATATACCAAAAAGTACTCTTGGTGATATATCGATACAGCAGCCCACGATATCGATACTGTATCATCACATTAAGCGATACGATATATCGATATTTCAATATTTTTGCACACCCCTAATTGTTACATCCCTAATACTGACATTAGACAGGCCTCTTTTGGACCTGTTTTTAAATCTCTTCTTAAAACGCACTTTATCACTTTGGCCTTCCACACAGTTTGAGATGTTGACATTTAATTTTTTTTGTTTTTATTAGGGTCTGCTTTTATATATAGGTTGTTTTATTGTTTTTAATTATGTTCTGTAGTACTTTGGTCATCCAGAGTGTTTTAAATACAGTTGCAGTTGCACTATTTTATTGACTGATGTTTGAATACAGAAGCAGACGTCGCCTTCTAGTATCCGGACAGGCCTCTCCTCTCCATAATACTAATGTGGTTTGTGTGTCTGTAGTAAATATTGTGTACAGTTTATTGACCTCGGCGCTCTGGAGAGAGAGAGGGAAATCCCCAAATCTAAAATCAGCTCATCAGATCCTGTTTCAGATCCACTACTCCACTGCTCCGCTCTAGAACAAGATGCTAAAACAGAAATACTATAGTCTGCAAAGGTTAATTACATCAAAATGTGAATGGTGCCAGTTAGCTAATCCCAACGCTGCAGTATTCTCCTGTCCTCTGTGGAAAACGAAATGTCCCTGTGTGTCAGATGCCCTCCCTGTGTCTCCATAGAGGGTCTAATTATGTGTAAAAACTGCTAACTCTGTTGTATAGACCTCTGCAAACGTGCTCTGAAATGCATGAGCTCTTTGCGTTAGTTTAAAGGTGCATTGTGTAACTTTTCTGGTGGTGGCTCCGTCAAATGCTTTTCTCCATGGAGATGTTATTACTTTGTCTGGAATGTTTCACAGTATGCAAGTAAGCTTTTCTATTTTCATGCAGACCAAACCAGACCAAGTTACAGGTTAGAGCTGTGGAGAGGCAACCCCGCTCACAGTCAGAATGCCTGTTTTTCTGAGCTATAAAACCACCTGTTCATGGAAACAAGCAGATGACAGATTCTTCAGCAGAAACTTTACACAATGCACCTTTTAAAGTTCAGATTTTCTGTTATTTATTCATATATTGTGGCTTGTATTTTTTAACAATATTGTACATTTAGGATTACTGTGTCAATGTCAAGTAGTTTCCTTATTATAGTTTTAAATGTTATTACCTGTATTAATATGTATGTGACAGGTCTAACTGTACGTAGAAATTGACAAAGCTCTTATTAAAGATTGTTTTAAAAGTTTGTCAAATTAGAATATCCAGTATGTAATCTACAGTCGACTTTGCAGCTGATGTCATCAACATTTCCTGTAAGCCCTGCTCTGTCTGAGGCTTTGTTAAACTTTAATCTGGGCTTTATTTTATCACAATCTGACTTTAAAGAGCTGGTTTAGCTGGAACTACAACAGGTGAGATGATTTGTGTTGTTAAACAAGTCGCTCACACATCAAATTAGTCACAAGCGAGCTACCATTAGCCAACAGTTTTCTCAGTTAGTCACTCTCATCTTTTTTTGTTCAAAATCAATGTGTACTAGTATACGCATTGTGTCGCCATGGTAACTATTGAACATTCCACCATAGAGATTCATGTAGAACAGCCCCAGCATGCAAAGTACCAATAAAGAAGCTGTCAAAAAGAATCTTTCAAATATTTTGTTTTTTTATCCATATGGCCCAGCCCCAATGACAATTTTGTCAATACTATTTTACAACGTTGTGCCTAATCAGTAAAAGACCTGTGTTAAAGAAAACAGATTCTTGTGAGCTCTTAGCCATATTATAATATTGTTGCCTCATCAAAACCAGACCTGGAGCTGTGTTTTGTTTCATTCACACATATTTGAGTAATCCTCTATTATTAGTCTTCAAAGCTCAAAATGCTCTGCTCCACCTTCTGATGTCATGAAGCGGTAGTTTTCAATTAACAGCTCCTTTGTACCTTATTTCTTCAGTAGAGATTGGTCATTCCAGGGCTGAAATCATCCAAATGATTCTAGTGAAGGTGTATGAAGTTGGACAGTGCACAGTGGAGCAGTTCTTGTATTACCACATGACATCTCCAGGTGGAACAGAGTGTTTTCTGTTAGAGAGAAGACCTCACAACATTATAACAGATCAGAAAATAGTGTAATATGGGCCCTTTAAACATCTCACGTCAACAGTCCACAATGGCCTCTCTGTGGTTTGCATTAGTGTAGCCTCATGTTGTCTCTGCTCTGAATGGCCCCACCCCCTGGTTTTAATTGGCTCATTACTCTAATGAACTTCAGCCCTGTGTTTAAGAGGTGCAAGTCTGAACCACAGGAACTGAAGCCTGATTAAATCTGATTAGACCTAACCCACTGTCTCTGAGTGAAACGGGTTCAACGCAGAACATCTGACACCATCTATACACCAGGGACATGCATGTTTAGTTTTTTGGTTGTTTTTTTTACTCTTTAACATGTTTATTTTAAAGAACACAAAATGACATGCACTCCCTCAAAGCTACATAAAAAATGCCATTTTGAAATTCCCAGTTTTGTGACCTCACATGTAAAAGTCTGGAAATGTCCTGTGGTGTTTTTAAATCTATAAATCTTTAAATGTCAACATTTCTGCCATTAAATTACATTCAGTTATAACTGCATGATTCTGTTGTGCTGCATGTTGTAAAAGTTGCTTACCCTAGTCTAGTTATCCAAGGTCTAAAACCAGACTAAACCAGGGACTAAACAATAACATGCACAATTACTAGACCAGGACTAGACCAGGACTTGACCAGGACTTTACCCCCTGCTGAGTCCAGGGCTTGTGGGACTCGTAGCGCCCTCCTCAGGTCATGGTGAGTTCAGGCGCTGTGGGAAACCCTGGCTCTGTTATGTAACATTTAAGCTGCTCAGTTCAAAGACTTGAGAGTGAGAGAGGAGATGGACAGAGTCAAAACAAAGAGTGTATGAAAAGTGAATGCATGAAACAGGACTATATATGGCTTCTGTGCATGTTAAGACTGTTAGGCATTTAACACTGAATTTGGTGAATTTAGAATATCCTGGACTTATCTGTATGGAGTTTGCATGTTCTCCCTGTGTCTGGGTGTTCTGGTTTAAAGGATCTTGGTTTAGATTTGAAGAACACTCCAGTTTGTTGTAGTAACAGTTAACTGCTTTAGACAGAATTTAGTATTACTAAGAGATGACCATCATTGGTCTTTGACTTACTGTACATCAGCAGGTCCAAAAAAAAAAAAATCACTTGTTGTAGAATTAAACCAGTACCCCATTTTAAGACAGTAAAAAGGGGAAGTTTTCTATATATCTATATATTACCAGCCCTCGTGCTTCCTCCTGACAGACTTGTTGGAAAACTCGTTCTACTGATTTTATTAATAATAATAATAATTAGAGCCCGACCGATATGGATTTTGCTGTGGCCGATATGAAACCGATATAATGGGAGTTGGCGCTGCCGATAGCCGATATAATCGGCGATATATTTAGTGATGTAAAAATTCACTGTAAATGTTGAATTGTTTTAAAAAACTTAGGTTTGGCTCTGGTGGATTTTAAATTGGGTTTATTTAGGCAACATTTATTGTTATTCTGCCTCTTTACATCATATTTACAGACAGTAGGTTGGCTTAATGGCATTTTTGCATCACATTCTAGACACTAGTGATGGGTATTCCAGTTCTTTTTAGAGAACCGGCTCTTTTGGCTCGGCTCACTAAAAGCTGCTGGTTCTTTTGGCTCCCAAGTGGCTCTTCAGATTGTTTTGTTGCAAGCAGGACTAAAGCACGTCTAAAGCAGGACTGAATCAGGACTGAACCAGGTCTAAACCAGGACTGAAAAAGGACTAAACCGGGACTTATTTATTTTATGCTAAACTACAGTCAAATATGCTCGTTTTTTTTAATTTTTATTTTTTTTAATCCTACGTACACGCAAATTTCTCACAAGTTTCGTTTTGAGCCGCTGCCGCTGTCAAACCACGAGTCTGCACGCGGCGTGAAGAGAAAAAAAGTGAGAAAAAGAGAAAACACGGCTCCCAATAAGGATCAGGCTCCCGTCGTTCCCTTCAAAGAGCCGGTTCTAAGAGTCATTTCGTTCGCGACGGACCCATAACTAGTAAAGAAAGTAGCGCTATTAGCCTTTAGCCGTAAATACGTGCGCGCTGCAGTAATTAATTATATGCGCAAATGTCATAATTCACACGTCTATTCACAGCTCATTTACATATCAGTGCAGGTCCAGTAGCAAATATACGGCCAATATAGTCACTTTAGAACAGACCAATAGAAAACAGTCTGTTTATGTGCGGGAGCTACAGCAGCTAACCCATAACGAATGACAAAAACTAGCTTCAGGGTCGACATATTTCCAACACTCACCGCTCATACAGGCTCCTCCCACATCACAAATCTGCACTAATAAATGTCCTTTTAATTCAGACTCAAACCGATTGTCCGTAAAAAGAAAATGATCTCTGTTTGGATCTGTGTCTGCAGGTGTAAACAAACACACGTGAATGACGCGACTCTGTGGTGTGTTCAGGGACAGTATGGACACACAGACAAATGACTACATAGATAAATACTGATGTGGAGCCACATATTAGGACATTTATCTGTCTGTAAATTGGATTAAATGAACAGAATGTAGAGAGTCTAAGCTTTATAACGAGGTATAACATACCCACGTGAAATATCGGCCCCTATCAGCAAACATATCGGCCGATAGCCGATATGCCTAAAGTTGCCCATATCAGCCGATAATATCGGCCAACCGATATATCGGTCGGGCTCTAATAATAATGAATTAGTCTGATACAGCACTTTTTCAGACACTCAAAGTCACTTTACAGTTTCATGCATTATTCACTCACACCCTGTGGTGAGATACTATTATAGACACAACTGCCCTGGGGCAGACTGACTGAAGTGAGGCTGCCAATTCGGTGCCATTGGCTCTTCTAACCACCACCAACACTGTGGTGAGGCACTGGAATTTTCAGTGGTCTCCCATACAACTACTAACCAGACCAGGCCCTGCTTAGCTTCAGAGAGCTGACAGGATCAGGCTTTGACAAGGTTTGGCTTCCTCCCCTCTCCTCCTCCGTAGTGCTAAAATTATTACCAAAATCTCTCCTCCTCTTCTTCAGACCTGTTAGAAAATGACCCGCTGTACTGATTTTAAATTGCTTCCTGGCTTTAACCCTTTCTCTGTCCCTGTCCTCAGACGTGCCGGCCCCGGAGCAGCCTGAGCTGTTCCTGAAGAAGCTGCAGCAGTGTTGTACAGTGTTTGACTTCATGGACACTCTGTCCGACCTCAAGATGAAGGAGTACAAACGCTCCACCCTCAACGAGCTCGTGGACTACGTCACTGTCAGCCGCGGCTACCTCACGGAGCAGGCCTACCCCGAGGTCGTCAAGATGGTACGGTCCAACACACTAATATGTATATACATACACATACAAGAGCAGGCCTACCCCGAGGTCGTCAAGATGGTACGGTCCAACGCACACGTCAAAATTCAAGTTTATTTATATAGCACATTTAAAACAGCTTCAGTGACCAAAGTGCTTCACATGAAAGTCACAAGAAAAAATACAGGAGAAGCATAAATAATATATATGGAAAGTCAAATAAAAATAGCACAAATGTCTGTGAGGTGCATATTTCCATTAAATGCCTTCATAAATCTTTAATTGTTTGTAATTTATTTGACTGAACCCTGTCTCTGTCTCTGTCTTTGACTCTGTCTCTGTCTCTGTAGGTTTCTCACAACATTTTCCGGACTCTTCCTCCAAGCGACAGCAACGAGTTCGACCCCGAAGAGGACGAGCCCACTCTGGAGGCCTCATGGCCCCATCTACAGGTACTGGACCAGACTGGACTGGAGACTCGACCAGGGACTGAGCCGTAGACTAGACCAGGGACTGGATCAGAAATAGCTTTTAAACCTGATTTGAATGCTTTTTTCATATATGTAATAGTTTTGTTAATGCTTTTTTCTTTTCTGCAGCTGGTTTACGAGTTCTTCATCCGGTTCCTGGAGAGTCAGGAGTTTCAGCCGAGCATTGCCAAAAAGTACATAGACCAGAAGTTTGTCCTACAGGTGAGTCCCAGGCATCTCAGACTGTTTTTGTGCCCTTTGGCAGCTACGCTTGCATCAGTCAGCCAGAGGGCATCTGTGACTGTGCCTAGAGTTGCATAAATGTGGTAGTTTAACTTTGGATTGAAGGATTTATGAACTTTTCCTGTCAATAATGTCCCTGTGTACAATCAAAAGACAATTTCAGTAGTGCAATAAACTGCTGTTGGCTTTGTTGCAATTATTGAAAAAGAAAACAGGCAGACATAACAGAGGAGCAGGTCCAGTTTTTGTCGAATCATTTGAATAATATTAGTATAGTATTGTATAATGAGTATATTGTAATAATCAGTAGTGATGCATGTGGGAATATACACGGGTGTTTCAGTAGGCCTGTGTGTTTAAAGCATATGATGCATTTAGGCTATTAAAAGCAGATGATGAAAATTACTTTATAACAAGAGCCGATTATTGTAAATTATTTCAAAATCTTGTTCCTGCCCTTGTAGTAATGCTTCTGTCAGTAAGAGATCCCTGTGTTCTGTGTGTATCTCTTGCTTATTTTGTGTTGATTTTCAGTTTTTGACTCTTGCTTCTTTGTGTTCTCAGCTGTTGGAGTTGTTCGACAGTGAGGACCCGCGGGAGAGGGACTACCTGAAAACAGTGTTGCATAGAATCTACGGGAAATTCCTGGGACTGAGGGCTTTTATACGAAAACAGATCAACAATATTTTTCTACGGTGAGTCCAAACAGTTACGCTTTTATACTTTATTCATCGTTAATGTAAAGCTTTCTCTCGGGGTATAAGTAAGACCTAAGCAGTGAACCTGGTTGCTGGTTTGAATCCTATTGTGTCTCTGGGCAGTACACTTTCACCCCCATTTCCCACTCTAGTTTCTGCTGTGTAACTGGTTATGACAGGATATTGTGACATTGGAAAAGATTATTCACTGGGCTCTTGGTCTTTTTCTCTTCCTTGATATCAGACATGTAAGCAGAGAAATTTGATGGTGTGAAGCTCACCTTAGCCACTTCACACTGTTGCTGTGTCCTTGAGCATGACTTGCTGCACTTGTCTGTAGAGGAAATTGTGTCTTTGCGTTTTGCTATTTGTGAGCATTTAAATTGATTTAACTGTGGTTAGAGCAGGGTGATATGGTGATAAAAATCGAGAATCGTGAACTCATTCCTGTCACAATCTGCCATTTTGGACACATTGTCATATTGTGATATGTTGATTTGTATTTAAACATTCACAGTGAGGCGTGCTCTTTCAGAAGAAGCAGATTACTTTATTTGTCTCTTAAACTCAATAGAAAAGTACGAAATGTAAACTGTGATCTAGCTCTAAGAAAATTGTGATTTATTTTCCATATCGCCCACCCATCCACCTCTATATGTTAAGTTGCCCTTTTGGAATGCATGTGTTATGTAATATCTTGATTAACGCTACATTTTATCTGACTTGTGTGATTTTATTTTGGTCTTGTCTCTAACTCTCTGCTGATGTTTTTTCTTTCAGTTTTGTTTATGAGACGGAGCACTTCAATGGAGTGGCAGAGCTGCTGGAGATCCTGGGCAGGTCAGTCTCATACTGTGGGGTGCTCTCTGCAGTAGTCCCTGTTTGTGTCTAAGACTTCAACATTGTTTAACTCAGGGTAGCCGTGGGGTCTTAAAAGTCTTAAAAAGTTAAAATTTCATGTTCCTAAATTAAGGCCTTAAAAAGTCTTAAATTATGTTGTTCAAGACTTATTTTTTCACAAATGTCTTAAATTTCATTAGGCTATTTTTCTGTATACTCAACCGGTCTGCAGTGCGATGTTAAATGGAGGGAGGAAAAAAAAACAACAACGTGAAATTACATGAATAAACGTCTAATTTGGAGTATGCGCAAATAATACTTTGGTTTGTGACGGCGGCAATTAGTAAACAATCAGTAGAGTGGAGGAAGACGGATGGATCATGGGGAAGTGTAGGTTTAGTCCACAGTGGCTCTTAAGTTCTAGATGTAGTACCGTAGTTGGTTGATCATTTATTAGATTTGGATCTGGTGTTTTCCGCTCGCATAATGGGTGCGATGTTGGTCTTAATTTTCATTTAAGTGGTCTTAAAAAGGTCTTAAAAAAGTCTTAAATTTGGGGTAGTCAAACCTGGGGATACCCTGTAACTCTATTAGACACAGACAAAAAGTAAAAATAAAGCTGTTTAAATAAAGTTATGTTGTTTTGTTTTTCAGTTTAAGTAAAGTTATGTATTATATATTGTTTTGTTTCACAGTATAATAAACGGCTTTGCTCTGCCGCTGAAAGCTGAACACAAACAGTTCCTCGTCAAAGTGTTGATTCCCCTCCACACAGTGCGGAGCCTGTCCCTCTTCCACGCACAGGTGAGTCTATATACACCTGTACACTGTTAAAAAAAACAGTGGTATAACAGCACAAGTAAATCTCTACACACCTGTACACTTTTAATAAACACAGGTATAACAGCACAGGTAAATCTCTACACAGCTGTACACTGTTAATAAACACAGGTATAACAGCACAGGTGAGTCTGTATACACCTGCACAGACTTTTTAACAGCTCAGGTGAGACTATTATCACACGTGTGTGTATGACCACACTGTCCAGAGCCTATCCCTCTTCCACACAATGGTAAATCTATACACACCTGTATACTGTTAAAAACACAGGTATAACAGCACAGGTGAGTCTATACACACCTGTACACTGTAAAAAATAAACAGGTAGATATCAGGACAGGTGAGACCATGATCACATGTATCTGTCTGACCACACAGTAGAGCCTATCTCTCTTCCACACACAGGTGAGATGTGCTTCACAGGCCATATACTCACTATAAAAACACAAGTACAAAACGGCACAAGTCAGTCCACATACTTAGCTGTACACAGGACTACAAGAGCTCAGGTGAGTCTATACCTGATACTAGACTCACCTGTACACTGTAAAACAATAACAACAGAGGTGAGCCTGTACCTGACACCTGTACACTGTAAAAACATACAGATGTAGAACAGCGCAGGTGACACCATGCACACCTGTACACTGTAAAAACACATGCATAACAGCGCAGGTGACGCCATACACACCTGTACACTGTAAAACCACACAGATGCATAACAGCACAGGTGATGCCATAAATACCTGTACACTGTAAAAATACACAGATGTATAACAGCACAGGTGACGCCATACACACCTGTACACTAAAATCACTACTGCACAGGTGACACCATACACACCTGTACACTGTAAAAACACACAGATGTATAGCAGCACAGGTGGCCCCATACACACCTGAACAGAGTAAAAACATAAGTATTAAACAGTAAACTAAAATACCTGTACACTGAGGTTATATAATAGCAGGTAAAACTATAACGGCACAGGTGAGGCTATGAACACCTGTACACTGTAAAAACTATTTAACCACACAGGTGAGTTTACTTTATTCCAGACTCTACCGCCTGTACTTATTGCATTCCACCATGATACACTGTAAAAACGCTGGAATATAATAGCGTAGGTAAGACTAATCCTCCACAACATTATAACCAATTATTTTTGGGCTCAATGGAGAAAGCCGCTTCCAAAAATGTTTCTAGCCAATGAAAATGTATTCATATTTTTGTTGTAATTATAGCACAATTAAAAACAGACAGACATTTATCAAGTATCTAGAAACCCACTTTACCCTGGCAGACTAGACTAGGTTTTTGTAGATGTTTGTCTACAATTATGATAAATTACCATGGTTTATGTCCTGGTTCAGTCCCTGGTTCAGTCCTGGTTTAGTTCTGGTTTGGTCCTGGTGTGTTGTGTCTTGAAGGTCACTTTGTTTTGGTACATATTTACAGACAGTTTAATGATTAATCCTGATTTCCTGATGTTTATGGCTCAGAGCAGCTGTTTCTTATCCTCGCAAAACAACACGGCATTTACAGAGACACCTTTCTGTCAACTAATTATTTTAATGGGCCTATATTTCCCTATTTTCTCAACTGTTCTATTAGTGTTTCCTTATCACAAACTGACCTGGAGTTGTTTTGTTTCAGTCACGCACGTTTTACACAAAAACCCTGCATATTTAGGCTGAGCTCTTCTCTCAGACAGAAACCACTTTTTCCACCTTGTGATGTCATGTGGTAGTACAGGAAGTGCTCCATTATATTTTTAAATTGCGTACACCTTCACTAGAATCATATGGAGAATGCCAGCCCTGCAATTGCCAATTTCTACTGACATCACAAGGTGGAACAGAGCATTTTGAGCTTTGGAGCCAGACATAATAATAAAGGATTACTCAAACACAACTATGTAACTTTTCTGGTGAAGGGCAATATTTACCATTACCAATATAAAGATTTAGAAACAGTGAGGGTCACAATGTATGTAGAATTGTATTAAGTTCATAAATTAACTTCTGTAAACTGTAACAGGTGAAAATCTACTCACCTGTACACTATAAAAAAAAGAATAATACAAGAATTAGGGATGTAACAATAACCAAAATATCGTGATATCTTATCGTCAAAGTTCTCACAATAATATCGTGGACCATCACAATATATCGAATTAAATGAATTAAATGATTGCTTAAATGAAGAGTTAAGGTGCAGCAACAGCTAAAAAAAAGACACAGAGAACTACATAGACCATGATCCTTTGCTCCGTTTCAGTGCAGACTACATGAAGAAATAACAGTTGTAAACACTTTTTTTTAAGAGGAAAAAGAAGCATATTCACAGTTTTCTTCAGCCTCCACAAAATATCGCGATAAAAATTGTGCCGTGAGATGTGTATCATGAAAATATCGTTCTGAGAGATTTGGATATTGTTACATCCCTAATCGTGAGCCTCCCCACCACATCATGAGCCTTCCCACGATATCGCAATAAATATCGTACCGTGAGGTTCATACCGTGACGATATCGTATCATGAGACTTGGATATCGTTACACCCCTAACAAGAATATATCAGCGCAGGTGAGAGCTCTGTAAAAACACTGCTGTACAGGTAAAGCCACATACTGACCTACAAACTGTAAGAACACACTCAAAAATAACAGTACAGGGGAGTCTACACCTGACACCGCACTCACCTGTCCTAACTGCATTCTAACACCATACACTGGAAAAACACTGGAATTTAACAACATGTGTAAATCAATCTTATTGTAAACTCTACAATATCACCAATATATAATGCTCACCCCAAGTTTAGGCAACGTTATTGTAGTCTGGAGGGCTTCTCATAACTTAGCTTTTAGTTTTCTCTTATTAACAAACTATTTCTGATCCATTTTGTCTCACTTGTCCCTTTTTAATGAATTGACTTGTGATAATGTCCAGACGTTTAGTTATAATTTTAGTCTTTGTGGCAGCTCTCTTCAGTTCTAACTCCTCTCTCTCTTTTCACAGTTGGCGTATTGCATTGTACAGTTCCTAGAGAAAGACCCCACATTAACAGAACCAGTGAGTATCTTTCTGAATAATTCTGCTAACTTTTGTTTTTCCTTAACCAGTGAATTACTAAAACTGGCATACAGCAGAAAAAGGGTTTAGAATTTAGTTTCATGTAAATACTAACTACTGTGTATTTGTGTTTCAGGTGATCAGAGGATTACTCAAGTTCTGGCCAAAAACCTGCAGTCAAAAAGAGGTGAGAAACATTTTTGGATATGGTTACAATGCAGAGGGGAGGGCCAGAGGGAGGAAAAGAGAGGGTCAGATGGAGCAGAGGATGTAGAGAAGCACGTCAGATGATACAGAGTGTTAAATCTGTCATATTTTTTTCGTAGGTGATGTTTTTGGGGGAGTTGGAGGAGATTCTGGACGTTATTGAACCCACACAGTTCGTAAAAATCCAGGAGCCACTTTTCAAACAGATCTCCAGATGTGTGTCCAGCCCGCACTTCCAGGTAACACCCTTTCACAATAAAAGTACACGCAAACCAGGGGGGTATAAACTAGTTAGATACCAGTGTTTTCTGTTTTCCTGATACCAAGTACTATCGCAACATCAATCTGGGGCTGCAACTAACAATTATTTTAGTAGTTGTTTATTGAGTATTCCCTGTTTTCCCTGGGTGCTGTAGGTGGCAGAGCGGGCCCTGTACTACTGGAATAATGAGTATATCATGAGTCTGATCGAAGAAAACTCCAGCGTCATCCTGCCCATAATGTTCTCCAGCCTGTACCGCATCAGCAAAGAGCACTGGAACCCGTAAGTACTGCAAATACTACTACTACTAACTATTACAACACACAATACTCACTCCAAATGACTATTAAACACTACTGACCAGGTTTCACAGTCAGTCCGTACTATTGTTGTGCCTGTAAATGTGATACAGTTTCTTTATGATATAGTTTTTGTTTTTTGTGTTGTTGAGCTATGCCACAGCACAACAACAGAAAGTGGTACAGAAATGATGCAGTCTGTACTATTTGAGTCCAAGATGTGCTGTGTGTGTGTTGGTGGTTGGTGGGGCTGATGGTGGCAGCTTTGCTTCTGTCAGTCGCCCCAGGGCAGCTGTGGCTACAATAGCGCCTTTCCACCACAGAGTGTGAATGAATAATGTACCAAACTGTAAGAGTAAAGTGACTTTGAGTGTCTGGAAAAGTGCTGTATACATCTAATATTTGACCATTTGGCCTCTTTCTCTGACTGATATTTACTTCTATCAACTGTGTTTAGTTGTTTTGTTTTTTCAGTTTTAAACCTTTCTCCTTTTTTTTTCTTGAGCTCTTTTGTTTCGGAGCGATTGTAGAGCTGGTGTTTTTAATTCTACGAACTGTATTGCATTTTATATTTGCTTATTATAGTTTGAAACCTCTTCTCTCTTGTGTTTCTCTCAGAGCGATCGTGGCGCTGGTGTACAACGTCCTGAAGGCCTTTATGGAGATGAACAGTACTTTATTTGATGAACTCACAGCCACCTACAAATCAGACCGCCAGCGGTGAGGACACAACCACTATTTAACATCTGTATCACAACATTAGAATCCCTGTAGTTTAAAGTGAGCTGGAGATAGGTCAAAATACAGGTGGAGTTTTCTGTGGAACTGTCAGATTGCAGATTTGTTGACCTGGTTTATGGTTCATATCTTTGTAATTACTGGATCTCACGAAACAAAAACTGGTGCAAAGTTCAACATCTTCTCTGTCAGAATAAACAAACAAAAGGCAAATGAATTTTTTTCACTATAGCTTTGGAAAGTGGTGTCATTATTCAACTCCAAAGAGGTGATTGTTGTCATCTGAAAGGACTTTAAGACATAAGATTAAAATGACAAGTTTGTGGAGCCAATCTTAAACAAATGATGAGAAGGTTCAGCATTTGTGGAAGTTTGGAGATTTCTTTCAAAAACAGTGAATTCCCCATAGAGTTATATTGATATTTTGCAGTGACGTCACTCTAGAGGTGTTCTGCATGTATGTGTATGGTGAAATGTTCAGCAGTTACCACAATGACACAATGCACGCAGCAGCAAACATTGTCAAAAATGTTTTAAGATAATCTGAAAATCCAAGGAAAAAATACAAACAGCACATTTTCAGCAGTGTTCATGGTCCTGTTTAGGAGTTTGATTTTCAACAAAAAGGTGAGAGTGACTCACTGAAAAACTGTTTTGACTGTAATTTTATGTGTGAGAGACTTGTTTAACAGCACAAAGCATCTCACCTGTTGTAGTTCCAGCTCCTTTTGGCCAGATAGTGTTCAAACAAAACAACAATAAAACAAAAGCCTCAGACAGAGCAGTGCTTACAGTTGGCATCACACCCCCAGGGAATGTTGACATGCCCTCTATCTGAAATTATGGTATGAAATTCTAGAACATGAACACTATATATATTTTTCCTCTTTGTTTCCAGTGAGAAGAAGAAGGAGAAGGAGCGTGAGGAGCTGTGGAAGAAGCTGGAGGACTTGGAGCTAAAACGCGGCCTTCGGAGCGACGCCATTATCCCCACTTAACGAACCTTACGTCACTTCCTGTCCCGCCCCCTCCACTTCCTCCTCCTCCCGTTTCCCCGGCAACGACGACGACCGCCATTTTGTTCTGCTCCTCCTTCTCCAAGAATCGGGAGTCGAGTCAAAGCTGTTTTTTCTTAATAATTTTGATTTTTTTTTTTTTGTGTTTTGTGCGACTTTATTTACCGTAGAACCATCACTTTTTTGTTTAGCTATCATTATTTCAAAGTAAAAGCACTGTAAATAATTACTAAAGTAGCTTGGAAGTAGGCGTCCCAGTGTGGGCTTTTAATTTGAAGGTTTACATTGCTGGATTTTCACATTAAAAGCCTGCATTTGGACACATACTTCCTGGAATACCTTAGTTTTACCATGACGTGGGTGAATGAGACCTTCCCAGTCACTGTAAATAATTATTTTTTTCTGTTTTTTTTTCTGTTTCTCCCGTTAAAGCTGATAATATTATTGCGAAAACAATACAAAAATGACAATAATAAAAGAGATAAAAAGTGGAAATAGACTTTTGTGGGAAGGGGCTGTTATTTTGGCGGGATAATATTAGTTAATGCTCCTGTTTAGATTTTTGCTTTCACCCTTCACTTCCTGTGTCCTTTCAGAATAACACTACAGATAGAAAACACTTGGCTGGAGTCCGTTTACATGCAAAATTAATTTACATTTTGGATAATTTTTAAAGATGACTTTTATGGAAATAATGTGTCATTTGCAAATTGGCCAACAATGAAAATCTGAAATATTTTTTGTCTTAAGCAAAGTGAACACTTTTTTCATTAAGAATTATGCTTTTAATGAATGTTAAACTCAGACCGAACCAGGACTAAACTGGGTCTGAACTGAACCAGGATTATACCAAGACTAACTCCACCTCTTCTCTGAAAAGGCCCCTAATTTTTGACCATTTTTAATAGAAACATCACTGGCAAATGTCTTAAATTCTAAACACACTAAACACTAAACTTGGAATTTTTATTTAATTCTTGAAAAGATGCTTTTGGTCCAAAGTTTTGACAAAACATAGACTTGTTGCATGTAAACAGACTCCGTCTTCTTTAGACCTGGTTCACCTTTTTATTTCTCATCTTTTTGTCTTAAAACTGCTAAAAAAAAAATCATTCACATAATTACAGTTCTACCTGTTTTTCATCATAGGCCAAGTTTTCAGTTTGTCTGTGAAGCAATAACAAATACTCAATTTCAATTTGTAATTTCAGTCCGACTTCACTTTTAAAACTGTTAAATCTGAAAGCATGAAGACTATTCCTGATGTTGAAGTTGATAAGAATGGAATGACAAATCTTGTATTATTTTACCATCACAACCTGCAAAATTAAACATTTGAATATTTTTCCTGAACACATTCGACAAAAGGTAAAATGTAAAGTTCACATTTTAGCTAATGTAAATCCCAGTAATGTACATTGGTCTAACTGGAACAGAGTACAAGAAAAGACGCCATTACTGTGTTTTGCTAAACCACAATTTCACATTTATCTTCTTGTGGGTGTCAGTTTTGGGCATGAATTTGTAAACTTTAAATATTTTTTTCCCCACAAAAGCTGCTTCATTGAAAACCCAAAACTTGGCTTAGTTTCTGTATCAGTCTGGCACTGGTACAAACTGCCTACATTTTCCAAACTCCATTCAACTGTGGTGCAATGAACTGCCTAAGGGGGGCGCTATTCTTCACAGTATTCAACCTCCAGACTCGGACGTGTTCGCTGATAAATGCCAGTTTAAGTCAGTTTAAGTCGTATTGTAGAAGTTTGTATAGAAATGAAAGAGGAGAGGCTGTGGCCATGTTGGATAAAAATGGATGGAAGTCAATGAGAGAGACAAACATACGGGCTTCATCATGTTATTGTCATTATAAATACTTTAAATGGTGCTGAATTAAAAACAGGTTTCGAAGTTAAAAGGTGTTATGGAAGAATAGGGCAAAAAGCTGTTGAAGTAATTCACTAATAACTTGATTTAAAAGTCTCTGGTTTAGACGGGGTTAAATCCTAAATCAGACCTGGTTTTGTCTGAAATTGTGTACCTGGTTTAAAACAGGGTTTAGACCTGGTTTAGTCCAAGATTTAAGGCCTGGTTTAGTCTGAGCTTTTAGTCCTGGTTTAGTCTTGTTTTTTCATTCCTATAATGTTGATTAATCTTTTAGTTTGGTCTGATTATGGGTAACTAATCCATTATAATGTAGTTATAGTCCCTGAAGATTTGTCTGTTTTCAGGTTTGGTTTAGTCACTGGTCTAATCCTGCTTTAGTTTATGTTTAAACCCAGTTTAGTCCTGGCTAAATCCTCTTTAAGATCTAGTTTAGTCCCTAGACCTCGATGAGTTTTGGCCTAGGCCTGGTTTAGATCTGGTTTAGTCCTTTGTCTAATCCTAATTTAGTTTTGGTTTAGCCCTGGTTTAAACCACGATGTGTCATAATCAAGTATGTATTTACCTCTGTGTTTACTTTAGTCTTGGTCTAGACTTGGTTTACTTCTGGTCTAAACCTGGATTAGATCTGGCTTTAGACCTTGGTTAGTCTTGGCCACATTCAGGTTTAGCCCTGGTCTAGTCCTGGTCTATGTTGTGGTTTAGACTTGGTTTAGTCCAGGTTAACTCTTGGTTTATCTCTTGGTTTATGTCCTGGTTTAGGCCTTGTCTAGTTTTTGTCTAGACTTGGTGTAGTTCTGGTCTAGACCTGACCTTGAGTAGTCTTGGCCGTGTTCAGATTTATTTTTGGTCTAGGTCTGGTTTAATCCCTGGTTCAGACCTGAATTGAACCCTGGTTTTGCCCTGATTTAGTCTTGGTCTAGTCCTGGTTTAGCCCTGGTTTAGACCTGGTTTAGTCCTGCTTTAGACCTGGTTTAGACCTGGTTTAGACCTGGTTTAGTCCCGGTTTGGTCCTCGTGAGCCCTCTGTCTCTCATTGGCTTCCATTCGTTTCCACGGTGGCGTCTTTAGCATCAGTCTGTTTTAGCGCCTTAGCTCTTCACTTCCTGTTGAGTTTTCTTTGAGTTCTTGGAGCATTTCGGGTCTATATTTTCGTAGTGGGAGGGTGGTCTCTGTCTGTCCATTTCTGTCTGATTTCTTCCTCTTTTTTTGCAGCAAATTTAATGTGTGCTTAGAGCGGCCCAAATGTACAATTTATGATTTCAAAAACTGCAAAAACCAAGAAAAAAAAACACACACAAAAAGGGTTGGAGAAATACAAATGTTTAATTATTTTAAAAAATAAAGAGATATTAAATTAAATCTGTTTTGTGATAAAGTCCAGACAATATTTCTTTATTGCTCATTCTCCCTGTGTTGCTGTGGTGGGTATCCTGTCTGAGTAAAGGAGGTTGTGGGTTAGACTCCCTGGCTCAATGGCCGTCTGAAGTTGTTACAAAATGAACAAAAACAAATGTAGGATGATATAATTTATTTTTAAACATTTGGAAATACAGTTTTAAATTTAAAATGCTTTCAAATACATTCATGAAAATATTTTCTTTCCATTGCAAGAGTTGTAGCTTTTTATTTAAAGGTGCATTGTGTAACTTTTCTGGTGGAGGGTCTGTCAAACGCTTTTCTCCATGGAGATGTTATTGCTGATCTGCAATGTTTTACAGTATGGCATTAAACCTTTCTATCTTCATGGAGTCCAAACCAGACCAAGTTACAGGTCAGATCTGCGGAGATGTGACCTCGCTCACAGTCAGAATGTTTGTTTTTCGAGATCATTTTGAGTTATAAAACCACCTGTAAAGTAGAGCTGTTTAATGTAACACTGTGGAACATTCTAGACAGAGCAATGACATCTCCATAGAAACAAGCAGGTGACAGACCCCCAACCAAAAAGTTACACGATGCACCTTTAAGTTCAACCGTCTGTTTTGCTGCTTGACTTTTGGTTGAATGAGGAGAACATGCAAACTCCTCTGGCTCCAGGAATCAAACCAGGAACCTTCTTGTTGTGAGGCGAGAGTTGTAAACATTCAATACATTTTTAAAGAAAAGCAAAGCAAAAAATACAATATAGACTATTACAAACAAGAGACCAAATTCACCAAAGCATATAGAGAAATGGTTCCATATTTTTCACCAGCAGAGGGAGCCAAAGCTTTTCTTTTTAAATAAACTTATAGACGTAAAGTGTTCATCAAATGTGGAAAGAAAATGTAAAAAAATAAAACTAAATTGCATAAAAGTTCAACAAACTATTTTGAAATTCCCTGAAAATTTCACATTTTTTTGATTCTGAGCAGAAAAAGGCAGTGAAGAGAGAGGCAGAGGAAACGAGTCACTCTGAAAAGAATGAAACAGTCAAGGTGTCTTGCCCAAGGACACAAAGGTAGAATGCCTTTGATGCATAACACACTGTCAAAGCACTAAACGACAATCAGTGAAGACAAGAAATAAATAACACCAAAATCCTTCAGACGAGAGTTGAAGAGTTACAGTCAAAATAATTTGATCGGATCTGAAACATGTCACAGAAATAATTTAATCAATGTCACGATTCTGCTGAAAAAAACAAAATATGAGTGAATTCATTTGGATGAATTTACAAATATAATTGTAATTTTTTGTGTCAAAAGTAACACTGTTTTTTCAGGTATTTTGTTTTATTCATGGTTTCAGATTTTTGTTATATCCAATATTTTATAGACATTTTCCCATTCAAAAGATATTTGAAAATATTTAATTACATTATTATTGTTGTTTATTTATTTAAATATTAAATATATAATGAAATCTTGAAATTGTAATCACTATGATAACAGTCCCAATTTCTGACATTCTGAAACCCATGGATATAAAATAACTTGTCCACTCTCCACCTTATATGTCTATGTCTAACATGACTTGTGTATGTCCTGTCCCAAAACTAAAGGTTTTAACCAGAACTAAATCAGGACTAAACCTGGACTAAATCAGGACGAAACCTTGTTGATAACAGGCAATAAAAGAAACAAATCCAAACTAAACATATTCATCCATTGTCGTACACCAGCACAGTCTGCGGTTGGAAGTCCGTCAGAACTCCTTTCAGTCTCTTCCTGTTGGGTCCCGGGTTTAGACCAGGACCAGAGCCAAGACTGGACCCGGGCCCGGACCTGGGACTCGTGCTGGGTCCAGGTCTCTCTCCGGGTCTGGCTCCGGGTCTCGCTCGCCCCTCCTCTCTCTCACTCAGGGCTGGTTCCAGGTGGATTTTCCGGAGCAGGTTTTGGATCAGAACCGCGCGGCGCAGATAAACTTCTGGATCCATCAGAAACCTCAACTTCTCCAGAGACAAGGCCAAAATACAGCCACGGTCCTCGGACAGGATCAGGTGCTACAGACGGGGGAAAAACACTTTAAGGAACTGCATTCAAATACAGCTGAACTCCAGTTGTTTAAACATAAAGCATCTCTGATCTGAAGGGTCACTCCTAAACCCCAGCACCTGCACTAGTCATGAGTCAGCGCTAGTGCAGCCTCTGCAGCTCAGGGAGGGAATTCTGGAGGTTCTGAGTTTTAAATGAGGTCTGGCCATAAACTGAGAATGAGACAATGTATGTGTCTCTATCTGCAGGTGAAGCCCCTGGAGACACAGGCTCAGTTGTGACTCTAACATGAAGGATTTCGTGTTTTTCTGACTTTAGTTTGGTGGGATGTACCTGTGCTGAATATTTGTCACTTCTCCTCTCCTCGTCTGCTCCTTTGACCCTCTTTCTTTATACTGATTTTATATCTCACTCTTGTTTGCCCTAAATACTCTGATACACTGTTTCCATAAATCAGTTAATCCCTGGTTCTCGGTTTAGTCTTTTGTTAAATGCGATGGTGTTGTCATGGAAACTGCACGCTCTGTTGTTGAAGGAAGAGAGACAGAGTAATGAGTGAATAAGCTGTAGATCTAAACTCAAGGACTTCAAGAGCAGAAGAAAAATACTACAAGAACCACTCTGCAATGTGATGTTAGATTTGGAGAGCATGTTTGAGTAAACTTAAAAGTCCTATATTATTACACTGGGTGATCTAATAGAATGTTTCCTCCTCAAAAACTGGCCCGGACTTGTGTTTTGTTTCATTCACACATGTTTAACACACAAACCCTGCTTATAGTGTCATGTCCTGTTTGTTCCCTTTTATTTTGTTATTACTTACCCTGTTTTCTGTTGCAGATTTACTTCCTCCTCTTGTGTTCCCGCCTTTGATTACTGCCCCGCCCTAATGTGCTGCACCTGTGTTCCATTAGCTCCCCTTTTTAGTCTGTGGCTTGTCTTCCCCATTTGTCAGATTGTCTTTCTGTTCTGTGGATGTTTCTGTGTTTTGCAAGTCTTTTGGATTCATTAAAACCCGTTTAATACTGCTTCGACTCTGGGTCTTTTGGAGCCAATCTTCGCACTACCTGACATATAGTTCTTCTCTCAAACTGAAAACACTCCTTGTTCCACCTTGTGATGTCATGTGGTGATACAGGAAGTGCTCCACTGTGTTTATAAACTCCACACACCTTCACTAGAATCATTTGAATAATTTCAGATCTGGAATTGCCGATCTCTACTGAACAAAAAGTAAAAAAGGAGCTCGAAAACCATCGCCTCATGACATCACAAGGTGGAACAGAACATTTTGAGCTTTAGAGATGTAGACAGACTAATAATAAAGCAACTCCAGGTTTGTTTTTGAGGAGGTAACAATCTTATAAAATGATTTAAAGCTCACAAGAATCCATTTAACGCAATATAGGGTCTTTAAATCTAATGTTTTAGAGAAATTAGTCTAAACTGTCCTTTGCACTTTCACCCAGACACACTAGAGGATGGTTCAAATGCAGAGGACACATTTGTCTAATAATAAAGTAATGTAACGACTGAATCCAGCAGTTATCGTTTTAGCCTGATTTGACCTTACTTTGTGTAGGTAAGCCGGCAGCGCTGGGGGCAGCTCTTCTTCTGCATATTTCCTCTTAAAATAAGCGACTTTCGACGTCCTTAAATGGTCAAGAGCCTCCGACAGGAAACAGCTGTGGACAGAAGGAAATGTGTCAGATGCCCTCCCATCCTGCTACAGTATAAAACCAGGGACAAAGTCAGGACCAAACCAGGACGAAATCAGGGACTAAACCATCCTCATGTATCCTTGTATGTCAGATGCCCTCCCGTTTTCTTATATCCCTATGTGAGACTAAACAAGGACTGAACCAGGACTAACCCAGGACTAAACAAGGACTAAACCAAGACTAGACCAGGTCTAAACCAGGATTAAACCAGGACTAAATAAGGACTAAACAAGCACTAAACTAGGACTAATTTAGGACTAAGCAAGGACAAAACCAGGACTAAACCAGGACTCAACAAGGACTAAACCAGGCATTAAACAAGGATTAAACCAAGACCAAACCAGGACTAAATCAGGACTATACCAGGCACTAAAGCAAGACTAAACCAGGACTAAACTAGGACTAAACCAGGTCTGCACCAGGGACTAAACCAAGGACTAAACCATCTTTTTGTATCCTTGTGTGTCAGATGCCCTCCTGTTTTCTTATATCTATATGTGGGACTAAACCAGGCACTAAACCAGGACTAAACCATCCTCCTGTCCCTGTGTGTCAGATGCCCTCCCCTCCTCCTGGCTCCCTGTGGTGTGAATAGTTTATGTAAATAAAGTGTTGCATAAATGTCCCTGATTGTCAAACGTTACGAAACACAGACGCCTCTGAACGTGACTCATGCTCAGATCAAACTCGAGCCAAAAGAAGACGACGAGACAATAAAGCTGCACCGTGTAACTTTTGCACCTGTTTGCTTCCGTGGTGACGTGATCGTTTTGCCTGTGATGTTCCGCAGTATGGCATTAATGACATACTGTATCGATCATGTATTTATATAATAACAGAAATCCATTTGAAAAACATGTATTCTTACTGTGAGCAGGATCGCCTCTCCACAGATCTGACTTATAATTTAATATTCACAGCTTGGCGTGGTGGTGTTTCCTGATTGTTACCGTGGAGATAGATACGTTTAATGCTATATTGTGGAAAATCTAGAGAAATACAGACAAGCAGTAACATTTCCAAAGAGACGAGCAAATGGTGAAATTACGCAGTGCGGCTTTAACAAAAAAAACAAAAAAAACAAAAAAAAAAACAGGAACTGACTTGGAAAGATGCACAGTTTTGACATGACCATGTTTAAACCTAAATGCTCCTTGTGTGTCAGATGCCCTCCCTGTGTCTCCATGGAGTCTTAGTCTGCATAGAAGCCTGTAGTTTAGACTCTACAAACATGTTCTCACAGCACGGGATTCTAGTTTCGATGTTGTAAACTGATCATTTCATTGCTCAGATTTCGTTCTTTCAAATACATCTCAAGTTTTGAATCTTGCAGTTATTGATTTTAGCCTCATTTAAACAGCTTCACCTCTCATGTGCTCAGAAATGACAGAGGAATCCCTAATCATGCAGAACAGAACTAGTTTAAAACACAGAAATAATTCATTAACAAATTGGTTTTAAAATCTGTGTACAAAACAGAGCATAAGTCAAGATTTGATTTTGTGGCAGCAGAAATATTTCACAGTATGGCATTAAACAGAACATGCATAGAGAAAAACACATGACAGTACCAGGCCAAGTAACACGTCAGATCTGTGAAGAGGAGGAGTTTTTCAATGTAGTTTTTGAACAGTTAAAACATCTGTAATTGAATAAATGCACGCTACTTGGATAGTCTAATGCCATACTGTGAAACATTCCTGGCAAAGAACCAACATCTCCATGGAGACAAGTCATTTGCAGACTCTCCTCCTCATCAGAAAAGTTACGCAGTGCACCTTTAAATTGTAAAAACGTCACATTCAAAGTCGTTCAATTTGCAGACCTACTTGCTTTACAATTAGGAACATAAAAAACATAAAAATATGAGAATAATTTGGTCAATATTTGATTTAATTGTAGCAGAAGTGTTTGTCTTTTTGCTTAAAACATAAAAATAAAAAAATAATAACTATATATTTTCCAGTGTAGCAATTTTACATTCACTCAAAATTTCAGTGTAATAAAATTCATCTTTAAAAATGTATTTATATGCAGAATTTCTTACCTTAAAAGCACAAATGTTTTGGTTCCAGCTCTCTATCTCCAGCTCTGAGGTCCTGCAGCTTAAGTCCAGTTTAAGACCGGTTTAAATCCAGTTCAGCTTGGTCTTGGTTTGGTCTTTGGTCCAGGTTTCGGTCTGGCTTCAGTCCGGTTATGATCCTCTATGTGGTTCAGTTATAGGTTTAGATTGTTGTACTGTTATAGATGCTGCTTTTTGATCCTGTTTAAGTCTAGTTTAGGTCCAGTGCTAGTCTTGGTTCTGGTCTTGGTTTTCGCCCGTTTTAGTCCAGTTTTTGTCCCTGGTCTGTTTTGAAGGAAGGAAAACCCTCTCTTTGAGCATCACAGCAACAGCCCTCTCCTCGCTGCGCTCTGATTGGGTGGTTCAGGCCACGGTGGGCTGTGATTGGTCGATTCGGAGCCAGGAGAGGAGGATGTTGCTAAGAAACAGAAGCCTATACAGCAGAGACGGACCAATCAGAGACAAGCATTCAGGGATGGTAAATACAATACATGAATGAATACAAAAGATTGAAATAAACATGGATTAAAGCAGGACTAAACCAGTACTCAATCAGGACTAAATCAGGACTCAACCAGGACTAAAACAAGACTAAAACAGAACTAAAACAGGATTAAAACAGAACTAAAACAGGATTAAAACAGAACTAAAACAGGATTAAAACAGGACTAAAACAGGACTAAAGCAGGACTAAAGCAGATGTAACCTAGAACTAAACCAGGACTAAAGCAGGACTAAAACAGGACTAAAACAGATCTAAACCAGCACCAAAACAGGACACAAGCAGGACTAAAGCAGGACTAAAACAGGACTAAAGCAGGACTAAACCAGATCTATACCAGGACTAAAACAGGACTAAAGCAGGACTAAAACAGATTAAACGAGGACTAAAGCAGGACTAATCTAGGACTAAAACAGAACACAAGCAGGACTAAAGCAGGACTAAAGCAGGACTGAAACAGATCTAAACCAGGACTGAAACAGGACTAAAACAGGACTAAAGTAGGACTAAAGCAGGACTAAAGCAGGACTAAAGCAGGACTAAAGCAGGACACAAGTAGGACTAACACAGGACTAAAACAGATCTAAACAAGGACTAAACCAGGACTAAAGCAAGTTTAAAGCAGGACTAAACCGGGATTAAACCAGAAGGGATCAATAAACTGGGACTGCTACTATCTCTCAGTCTAAGTCTAAAACACAGATGGAATCTGTCAGGCAAAACTGGACTATTGGGGATTACACGGTTAATCAATAAAATGAATAATCACTTAGACTAATTACAACTTATGTAAGAATGACAACTCAGACACATCAGTGGTTAACAGTTAAAGAAATGGAACCTTCAGAGGAAGAGAAATTATGCAGAGAATAATAAAAATGCATTAGTCTTATACAGAGCTTTAAGACACTATTGTAGCCACAGCTGCCCTGGGACAGACTGATAGATGAGAGGCTGCTAATCTGCACCATCAGCCTCTTCCAGCACAAACACACACATCTCATTCACACTAAAGAGACAATGATGGTTATAATATAGTTAAAAGAATAAAAACCTAAACAGGAAAGTAACATTTGATATTTGTGCTTTTTATTTGCAACAACAGACTCAGTACAAAAGGTGCTTCAGTTTAACCACACAGGGCTCAAAAGACGGACTAGACCAGGTCTAAACCGGTGTGAGATAGTATTTTGACCCCCCAATAAGATTTGGACTCCCCTTACTTTTTTCTTTAGTAGTTACTTATCTGATCATTATTTCTTATGTCATTTACTTTTATTATATATTACTACATATTCACTTTCTTTTAAGATAATTTAAGAAATGTTTTGATGGAGAACGACTTGGTATTTTGTGTAAATGTAGCGTATTGTTAAAATTGCATATACAGAGCAATCTTGTCACTTTTTATATTGTATTTGACATTGCTCTGGTGTTTAGTTTGCTCTGTTCAGATAATCCACATGTAATTTTAAGTGAAGTTATTGATTACAGAAACCATTTAACAAATCTTCTCCTATCATCTACTGAACTACTCTATTGATCTTTATTGATCAGACCTGTCTATTTTAACAAGATTCCAAGTCATTAGACATCACTTTGAACTACTTATCGCATTTTCAGTTAAATATGTGTTTAAACAACAAAGTCATTTTTAATATTCAAAAGTTATAATCAACATAAAAATGCATCTGAGTTCTTCAAAAAACACTTTAAAATATGTCAATATGGTTTCATTTGCAGATATAGTATTAATATTCAAAGTTTTTCTATAGAATTCAAGTTCTTTATTAATAAAATAAAGATTTTCATGGGGGGTTCAATATATCATAATAGGATTCTGACCCCGGGGTCAACATACTATATGGTATGTTGACCCCAGTGTCACCTCACCACGGGGCCAACATCCTATACCACACCCTGGGTCTAAAACACGGAATAAACCCATATCTAAACCGGGTCTAAATCCGGTCTAAGTCTTGCCAGTTGAGTCCATGCAGGTCCATTGGTTCATGCAGTGAACAGCAGCATTCAGAAACACTGAGAAAGTTTCATGCAAAAAACTTCAGAATCCACCAAACGACTCAAACCTAAAACTCAACCAGGAGTAAATCAGGACTAAATCAGGACTAAACCGGGGTCTAAACCAGGGACTAAATCAGGGACTAAACCAGGACTAAACCAGGACTAAACCAGGGACTAAACCTGGATTAAACCAGGGACTAAACCAGGGACTAAATCAGGGACTAAATCAGGACTAGACCAGGATTAAACCAGGGACTAAAACAAGACTAAACCGGGACTAAATCAGGGACTAAACCAAGACTAAACCAAGACTAAACCAGGGACTAAATCAGGACTAAACCAGGGACTAAACCAGGACTAAACCAGGGACTAAACCAGGGACTAAACCAGGACTAAACCAGGACTAAACCAGGGACTAAACCAGGAACAGACCATGACTAAATGGGGACTAAACCAGGACTAAACTAGGGCTAAACCAGGACTAAAACAAGACTAAACCAGGACTAAACCAGGGACTAAACCAGAACTAAACCAGGGACTAAACCAGGACTAAACCAGGGACTAAACCAGGACTAAACCAGGGATTAGACCATGACTAAATGGGGACTAAACCAGGAATTACACAAGTTTTAAACCAGGGACTAAACTCGAACTAAACCAGGACTAAACTAGGGCTAAACCAGGACTAAAACAAGACTAAACCAGGGTCTAAACCAGGACTAGACCATGACTAAATGGGGACTAAACCAGGGATTACACAAATTTTAAACCAGGGAATTAAACCTGAACTACACCAGGGCTAAACCGAGACTAAACCAAGACTAAATCAGGACTAAACTGGGGACTCCACTCAGAGATCAAGAGTCTAACCCACAACCTCGTCACTGAGAGGAGGAGAGGCTACTCTGCCACAGTCCGAGTCGTTTGGTGGTGAGTTTTGATATGTTCGTTCCAATAGTTTGACAGGCACTTTGACTTTAACTTCATGCACCATTTAAAATATCAAATATATTTAAACATCCATAAATCGTCTCCTAAAAATATAAAATGTACTTATATACAGGCCTCATGCATGAAGACATGTGCAGGTACAACACCACTGTCCACATGGGGAAACTACTCCAATCCTAAATATAATCTAATCTGTTTTTTGACATGTAAGATTAAGAAACCACAAGTCGTTTAAAGTTAAACTACTATTTGTGAGGGAGTGTCTGCCACCTGCTTGTCTCCACGGAGCTGTAATTGCTTTCCTGAAATGTTCCACAGTATGGCATTACTGCGTTACAGGTCAAATCTGTGGAGAGGCGAGCCCAGTCAGAATCCATGTTTTTAGAAGGCACTGTGGAAAATTCCAGGCAAGGCAATAATATCTCCATGGAGACAAGCCGACTCTCCACCAGAAAGATTACCTTGAATATAATTGGAAAAACTAAACATTGTGAGAGGTGGTCATGTGACTTTATCAGCCAATCATGTTAAACTTCAGTAACAAAACTCCAGCCGTGTTCATGTTAAATTTTCTGTCACATTCAGGGCAGATTGTGAAGAACTGGCTGATTTTTTGTGCCTTTGGCCTCTGTTCATGTAAACTGTACACTCTATGATTCTGAAACTGCCAATGCAAAACTACTTCGGATTTACACTCATTATAATGTAAAAAAAAAAGTTGATACTCCCTTTGTTTACTCTGCTGCAGCTCCCTCTGCTCCACACACACACACATATTAGTAAATTGTGGCTTTTTTGGTTCATTTCTACCTTTGTAAGAAAATAAATAAATCAATTAAAGAATTAAGACATTATTTTGCAGCCTTCGTTGTGCTGTGTGCCCTGTACTTTACATTTCTACAAACTGAAAACTTTAAATTGTCAGATTTCATATAATTGGAAGCATCTTTCAATGTGGCATTTAAGAATAATGGAAACCCAAGCTCCTGAGTTTGTGTCTATCGTGAAAGAGTCAAAGCTGCTCTCACATTTCAGTCCAACTTTGTGATCCTTCCATTAGAGCATAAAGCATAAAAAGATCAAAATATGAAACAAATGTGAATCCTGATGAATGAATGATCTGAATCCTGATTTTAAAACATAAATCACTAAAGAGTGCAATACTAAGAATACAGCCGCAAGCAGAGATGATCAGCCTCTCTTATCAGTTCCATGTTGTGGTGGGCTGGGAGGGCATCAGGTTTAATCCTCATGTGACGTGCAACCTGCAGACTTGTTGTGCACTAGTTTCTCTCATGTCTTTCCAGTGGCTCCGCCTCTCTGCTGCTGTTCTGATCATAGAGATATAAAGGTTTAAAGAATTGGACTAAGTGAGTGTGACGTCACTCACAGCGTTCGGCTCCAGTTAAATGAAGCTCATCGAGGCTGGCAGCTAAAGTGAATTTGGAGCCGAGTTCCATATTTTGAATTCTGAGTGAGTTTATCATGGCAACCAAAGAGCCATTCAGAAGCGGGACGGTTGAAGGTTAGTTTAGCAAGGCTGTCAATCAAAACTTGCTGCAAATGCTAGCAGGAGTGACCTCGAGGAAAGAAAGTGCCCGATTGTTCTGTTATCAATGTTCATATCTTGGATTCCGGACAAAATTGTGGAATAAAACCCCCAGGATCACGTAGAGCGGGTTAAAATGAATATTTTAAGACCAAAATGGAGCCTGACAGCAGCAAAGACAGAGCGGGGGGACACGTTTTTTCAATACAAAGTGAACTGGGGCGATGGAGCCAGAAGAAGAGCCAAGAGCCCCCATGCTTACTTCCTGTTTACAACATGGCGGCTAGCGGGTGACCTATGTCCATCCATATATACAGATTATGGTTCTGACCCAGCCCACCATTGTCCTCCTCTTCATGCTCCGAGGAGGTGGTCTGGGAGGGCATCAGGTTTAACCCTCGAGCAGAGCGTGCCACCTGCACACCTGCTGTCCTTTAGCCTCTCTCATGTCAGTCCAGTGGCTCTGCTCTTCTTCTCCGCTGCTGTTCTGACCCAGAGCGACCCAGCCCACCATCTGCTTCTTCATGCTCCGCCGATTAAACACAGACACCAGCAAAGTCACATCCGACAGCTGGAAGAGCGCCACCTGCAGCAAACACTGGGTCAGTACAGGTCTCAGGGAGGTGGATAGATGCTAGTGCAGGTTTAGTGCAAGTGGAGTCTGATTTAGTCCTGGTTTAGACCTGGTTTTGTCCTGGTTTTGTTCTGGTTTTGTTCTGGTTTTGTCCAAGTTTAGCCCTAGCTTTGTACTGGTTTAGTTCTGTTGTAATCCTGGTTTAGTTCTGGTTTACTCCTGGTTTAGTTCTCATTTAATCCTGGTTCAGTCTTGGTTTAATCCTGGTTTAGTCCTGGTTAAATCCTAGTTCAATCTTGGTTCAGTCCTGGTTCGGTCCTGATTTAGACGTAGTTTAGACCTGTTTTTTCCCCAGTTATACCTGGTTTTGTACTGGTTTACTTCTGGTGTAGTTCTGGTTTAGTCCTGGTTCAATTCTGGTTTAGCCCTGGTACAGCCCTGGTTTAGTTCGGTTTAGTCCTGGTTTAGTCCTGGGTTACTTCTTGTTTAGTTCTAGTTTAACCCTTGTTCAGTCCTGATTTAGTCCTGATTTAGACCTGGTTTTGTACTGGTTTAGTCCTGTGTTAATCCTGGTCTAGCCTTGGTTCAGTCCTGGTTTAGTTATTGCTTAGTCCTGATTTAGTCTCATTTTAGTCCTGATTTAGTCTTGGTTTAGTGCTGGTTTAGTCTTGATTTGGTTCTGGTTTAGCCCTGGTTTGGGCCTGATTTAGTTCTGGTTTAGTCCTGTTTTAGTTCTGTTTTAGACCTGTTTTAGTCCTGATTTAGTCCTGTTTTAATCCTGGTTTAATCCTGTTTTAGTCTTGTTTTAATCCTGGTTCAGTCCTGGTTTAGTCCTGGTTAAATCCTGTTTTAGTCCTGGTTTAGTCCTGTTTTAGTCCTGTTTTAATCCTGGCTTAGTCCCGTTTTAGTCCTGGTTTAAACCTGTTTTAGTCCTGGTTTATTACCTGGAACATAAATGTCTCTTTGTACACAGGGTTGGGCTGTCCACGGCGCACAGAGGTTTTACAGCGAGAGATCTCCTGCCCCACAGAGTTCAGCAGAGACAGACGCGCGTAAGTGTCTGAAAAATACACAAATATTTAAGGTCCTTTTCACAGATGTTCCTGCGCTCTGTCAGTGGCACTCGATTCAGTTCTGTCAATCATCATTTCATCTTTGCATTGTTTTCCTTATGACCTCTTGTATACATCTGACATATTTTATTTTACTTGTACATATACATTTATATAATTCTGCCTGCCTTTGTCGCCACTCTCTTGCTTGTTTGCTACTTATTTAGAATGTATTATTACTACTATTTATATTTTTGCTCTTAGTTATTATATTATATTGTGATGTGTGAGCTCCTGGGTCCAAATCATTTCCCTTGTGGATCAATAAATTCTAAGTTAACTTTACCTTTAGGTCTGTTCACATGCACCGAGCATCATTCACCCCAGACACCATGAGCAACGTGAGAGGCATCAATAGATCACAAATCTGTTTCCATGACAACGGACTTCTAGTGAACAGTTGGGTTCACACCAGCCAAATGCATCACGGTGTATGTAAAAATGTTAATATTGAAAACATCACCACTGCAAACCAGGTTCAGTTGTGATCATAGACTTATGGACCAATTATAACAGCTGAATATGGACGATAAAGCCGTTTTAAAGCCTCCAGAGAAACAGTGCACTTAATGTCAACTAAACTTTTCTCAGATACTCGACTGACAAGAATGGGATCCCTGTTTCCCACCAAAAGAAAGCACGGTTTAGGAACATTAAGACAAAAGTTGACGGGGAAGAATAAAGAATAAGGTGAATAAAGAAGTGAACTAAGGGATTGTGACATCACCCATAGCATCCAGCTCCAGTCAAATGAAGCTCACCGAGGATGGGAGTTATAGGAGAGAATTTGGAGCCAAGTTCCATACTAGGAATCGGAATTGATTTACGGACCAAATAAAGTAATAAAAACACCAGGATCATGCAGAGCGGGTTATGAACATTTTAAGACCAAACTGACAAGCCTGACAGCAGCAGTTACAGAGAGAGGATTTGTAAGTCTGTATTGTTAATGTTCATGGGACTAATAGTAAAACACATCTATTTGTTTAATAATAAGATAGTGAATGAGTGTTTGAGTGTTTGTACCTGGGGGTCGATTGAGACTGAGGTTCCTAAAATGGCTCCCTTTCACCACCTCCACCGACATGCGTCCCGTCGTGGCGTTGTAGGACAGGCCCAGTAACAGCTCCGGAGCGCCTCCATGTGTCAGAGACTGGGTAGAGGAGGCACTGTCTGGGGAGAGGGACATCTGCGAGCCCATACTCTGGAAGCAAAGGACCTGGGTTAGACCCGGTTTAGTCCTGGTTTAGTCCCGGTTTCTGTCTGTCTGTTTCAGTCCTGGATAAATCCTGTTTAAATCCTGATTTAGATTTGCATCAGTCCTGGTTTCATACAGATTTAGCCCTCGCTTAGATCTGTTTTAGTTCTGCTTAAGTCCAAGTTCTGCCCTTGGTTTAGTCCCTCCCTGTTATAGTCCCAGTTTAGTCTTGATCTTGAGCTAGTCCTGGTCAGGATCTTAGCTGGAGGTCTAGTACCTTTATATTACTCCTGGGCTGCAGTAGCAGAGTGGTTGATAGAGTCCCTCCTTCTGGGTCCAGCTCTGAAAGCCTGAGGATCTTTTCTCCCATCATTCTCTCTCTGGACATTCTGCCCCCTAGAGCATAGAGCCGGAAGCGCAGCGCCGAGACGTGGAGGTCACTGGGCTCAATACGATTAAACCTGGACACAAATACACACAGATTTAGTCCTGGTTAAACATGGGTTCAGTCCTGGTTTAGGCCAAAGTTTGGTCCTGGTTTAGCCCTAGTTCAGTCCTGGTTTAGTCCAGTTTTGCTCTTGGTTCAGTACTGGTTCAGAACTGGTTTTACTCCTGGTTTAGTCCCAGTTTAGTCTGGTTTTGGTTCTGCTTTGGTTCTAGTTTAGTCCTGGTTTAGTGATGGTTTAGTCCATGTTTGGTTCTTCTTCAGTCTTGGTTTGGTCCTGCTTTAGTCCTGGTTTAATCATGGTTTAGTCCTGGTTTAGTCCGGGTTTGGTCCTGCCTCAGTACTAGTTCAGGCCCTCATCTCGTCCCTGGTTCTTACCTGAACGTCTCATTAAAATCTGGACTGTCCCCTTTCTGCACGGAGCTCTTGTGTCTCTGCTTCTTGGCGGGCAGTAGGACCATGTGGATCTGCCAGGAATCCATTCCGGTTCTGGTTTTATCAGGCAGATCTCGGACTCCAAGAACCAACACCGAGACTCGCTCCAGGTCTGAGGAATAGTCCAGGTTTAAGATCAAGTCTGCACACTTAGACACAGGTAAACGAGGAGACGAGGAGAGGTCCAGAGGGAGATCCAGGACTGGGGGCTGCTCCTGCTGTAAGAGGAGAGACATGATTATAATTTTACTTCCTGGTTGGACACAGGCAGCGTATAGTTAAGTTTTGTTTCTTTCACACATGTTTGAATAACTCTTTATTATTAGTCTGTCTACATCTCCAAAGCTCAAAATGCTCTGCTCCACCTTGTGATGTCATGTGATGGTATTTTTCAAGTTAACAACTCCTTTTACCTTTTGTTCAGAAAAGATTGGTAATTCCATGGCTGAAATTATCCAAATGATTCTAGTGGTGTGTGGAGTTCAAAGATAGATATGTTGCAAATTTGCAGCCACGGTGGAAAAAAAACACACGAGTGCTTGAAAAAAATGTGTACAATTGTGGATTGAAATTTTCTCTTGTAGAAAATATTTACACACACGGGAGAAAAATATGAATAAATGTGTAGATTGATATTTGCATGAATAGAGTGCCAGCTATAATAACAGGTACCACCACAACTCAGCAACTGCAACTTTTCAAATGTGTCCCAGCAGTTTCAAATATGTGCGCCTTGACACAACTTGCAATGTGCATGCAGCAAAACCAATTTGCAGTGCAATTTATAGAGAGCTGGGGGAAGGGGTTGACCAGTTAGAAAGGGGGAAGATGAAGAATCCATGTATCATTCGTTCATTTGTTTTTCAAAGTAAAACCAAAAATAAGAAAATGAAAACAACTATTTTCTTCATTATTTGTCTCCAAAACCAACACTTTTGCACTACATAGGGACTGAAGCAGGACTAAACCAGGACTAAACCAGAATTAAACCAGGATTAAAACAGGCCTAAACCAGGTCTAAACTGGTCTCAGTCCTAGTCCCAGTCTCAGCCCTGATCTTGTCTTGTTCTTGTCCAGGTCTGGTCCCAGTCTCAGTCCTGTATGTGTGTTTTCTGTTTGAGAGAACAACTTATATGACTAAATATGCAGAGTTTGTGTGTTAAACATGTGTGAAAGAAACAAACACAACTCCAGGTCTGTTTGTGATGACTACATTATAACAGTTCAAAAAATAGTGCAATATGGGACCTTTAAGATCTAGAAATATAATGTCAAATTTGTGTGGACTTCTGTTTTCTGTGGTCACGAAAATGTATTTGTTTTGTTTATCATCTGTTTGCTACTGTGCTTTAAAAACAGAATGAAGAAATCTGGGAGCCTGTTCAATCTCATTTAAGGCAATAGGCAAAGATTATATAACTCTTCTTATTAAAGTGGGGCTTCTCATAATGTAATATCAGAGGTGCAATTATTTGCACAGTAATTCCTGCTGAAACTGTATTGTCCCTGAGGCAGATCTGAACAACACCATTGTTAAACATTTTATATTTACACAGAGATAAAACCAACACGCTGTAATACTTCTGACTCCAGAGGCTGCAGAGACTATGAACTTAATGGACCTATATTATGTTATTTTCTGATCTGTGTTCTAATGTTGTTTCCTCATCACAAACAGACCCGGAGTTGTGTTTTGTTTCATTCACACATTTTTAACACACAAACCCTGCTGATATAGGCCCTCTAACTGTTTTTCTCTCAAACAGAAAACACTCAAGTGCCCCATTGTGTTTTCTATTCACTAGAATTATTTGGAGAAATTCAGCCCTGCAATTTCCAATCTCTACTAAACTAAAGGTAAAAGGAGCTGTTAACTTTAAATCTACCACTTCATGACATCATAGGGTGGAACAGAGAGTTCTGAGGTTTGGAGATGTTCAGTTTTTAAAAAGAAGAAATCAGGTACAGTTCCTTTACTATTCTGATACACTTCATTGAAATTTGACATTTGCAAAACAGGTTACATAGAATCCCAAACATCTCCCAAAAGCAAATTTTACCGTCAAAACACTCAGACTGTGAACATGTGTTTTCTGTGTCATTCATTTGACAGAGCAGGAAAGAGTGGAGAGAGTGGAAAGAGCCTAAGAACTGTGCACACTGATGAGAAATATCAGGCCCTGTCCTCTGTTGTGGCTTAAGCTTCATCAAATGATTTTTAATGAGCACTAAAATAGTTCTGATACTTGCAGTACCTCTGGGCTCCATGTGGAGGAGCTGTCATCATCTGTCTCCAGGGGTTTGCAGCTCTAAGTCCTCGCTCCCGTCTGCTTCCTGTCTCACAGCACTCGGACTTGAACTCTGGTTAGACCGGTTCAGGTTAGATCTGGACTGACTCAGGGTGGTTTGGTCTGGGTTGGACCGGTTTAGACTGATTTGGTCTTCCTGTGCGGACCCTTTGCTCCTCTTGGACTGAGACCTGGTACTAGTCCTGGTCTGGGTCTCTTCTGCGGCTGCAGAGAGGGGGTCTTGGGTCTGAGGAGCCGAGTCTGGAAAAGAAAGTACAGAAATTTAACAAATGCAATATGATTATTCACAATTTAAAGCAACAAAGTGCAACTTTCTTGAGGTGGTACATCACCTGCATGACTCCATGGAAAAAGAATATTAAAACCATACTTCGGAACATTCTCCATAGAGACAGATAC
Organism: Boleophthalmus pectinirostris; assembly: GCF_026225935.1. Classification (NCBI taxonomy): domain Eukaryota; kingdom Metazoa; phylum Chordata; class Actinopteri; order Gobiiformes; family Gobiidae; genus Boleophthalmus; species Boleophthalmus pectinirostris. The sequence continues at coordinate 32,535,840 of NW_026570971.1, read as the reverse complement.
CATCTATGTCATACTGTGGAAAATTATAGTCAAGCAACATTTCCATGGAGACAAGCAGGAAGAGGTGACGCACACACAGTTTCATTATTTTCTATGAACGTGCACCAGGCACACACCGGGCACACACCGGACATACACCGGGCACACACCGGGCACACACCGGACATACACCGGACATACACCAGGGCACACACCGGGCACACACCGGACATACATCGGGCACACACCGGACATACACCGGGCACACACCGGCACACACCGGGCACACACCGGACATACACCGGGCACACACCGGACATACACCGGGCACACACCGGACATACACCGGGCACACACAGGGCACACACCGGACATACACCGGACATACGGGCACACACCGGACATACACCGGGCACACACCGGACATACACCGGGCACACACCGGACATACACCGGGCACACACCGGGCACAATCGATGCATGTCTGGTTCGTGGAGATGTAAGCCCGCTCATAGTAAAGATGCTTACTATGATTTTTAGTGAAAAACACAATCAAAATGAAAACCTGATTTTAGCTTAGTCTATTTTTGGCAAAAGTTACATACTGTGGCTTTAACTTATTGTAATTAGGGCTCCACAATATATCACTAAGTATTGGTTAGGTAATAATTAACAACAACAAACTTATTTTCAAACAAATATTGCAGTAACACCAAGGACAAAATGTATGTTTTAAATGAAAACATAGAAGGCAGATTTGATCGATGATTTTGCTGCTAACCCGGTAGTTTAGACCTCTACAAACATGTTCTGAAATACATGGGATACTTGGATTAGGTAAAAGTTCAGATGTCTCTATCAAATGTTAATCTTTTTTCTAAACTGAAACCTGGTCTCAAATTGGACTAATTGAGGACTAAATCAATCTAACTCAAGACTAAACCAGGACTTAATGTGTTCTTCGTGGTGTAATCTTGTGGTAAATGAGCCAGTAATCGCCTCCATCCTCCTCTAATAAAACCATCCTTTCTTTGTTTATATGAACGCACGCTGAGAACAGAGATCGCCATGGAAACAGCATCCCGGGATCTCCATGGTAACCGCATCCTGACTCATCGCCGCGTGAGAAACAATCACACTGAGAATAAAATGGGTTTGGACGCACTGACCCTGAAGGATTCTAGGTACTGTTTAGTGGTTTTGAAAGAGACAAACACTGACAAGGACTAAACCAGATCTAAACCAGGACTGAGTCAACCGGGACTTTATTTGGACTAAGTAAGTACTACACAAAGTCTGGACCAGCAATAAACCAAGATAACAGACTAAAGCAGATGTAAAGCCATGACTGAGACAGGTCTAAACCAGGACCAAACAAGAATTACACCAAGTCAAAACTAAGTCAAAACCAGGTCTGGATCAGGCCTAAACCAGGTCTAAGTCAGGTCTAAATCAGGTGAAAACCAAGTCTAAACCAGGTCTAAACCAGGTCTAAACCAAGTCTAAACCAGATCTAAATCAAGTCTAAACCAGGTCTAAATCAGATCTAAATCAGCTCAAAACCAGGTCTAAAACCAAGTCAAAACCAGGACTAAATCAGGTCAAAACCAAGTCTTAACCAAGTCTAAACCAGATCTAAACCAGGTCTAAACCAGGTCTAAACCAGATGTAAATCAAGTCTAAACCAAGTCTAAACCAGATCTAAACCAGGTCTAAACCAGATCTAAATCAGCTCAAAACCAGGTCTAAACCAAGTCAAAACAAAGTCAAAACCAGGTCTAAGTCAGGTCTAAATCAGGTCAAAACCAAATCTAAACCAGGTCTGAATCAGATCAAAACCAGGTCTAAACCAGGTCAAAAAACCAGGTTTAAACCAGGTTTAAACCAGGTCTAAACCAGGTTTAAACCAGGTCTAAACCAGGTCTAAACCAGGTCTAAACCAGGTCTAAACCAGGGCTAAACCAGTATTGTCTCTTACCTTCCATGTCAGAGGGCTCAGTGCTTGCCTCTTCGTGGTCAGACAGTCTGGAGAATCTGTGTCTTTTGTTCAGGGACTTTTGCGACTGTGACTGCGTTAATTCAGAGTTAGCAACATTAGCTCCCACGCTAGCCACTACGCTAGCCCCCACGTTAGCCGCTGCAGAGTTTTTAAAGCTCTGGGATCGGGACACAGAGATCTCAAACTGCTTCAGGATTTCCGCCTCGCTGTCTGACGAACTGGAGCCATAATCGTCCTCCTCGTTCCCAAAAGTCTTCACTGGAAAAACAGGACAAAATCAGGGAAAAATCAGGGATGAAGACAAGGAAAAACTGGGGAAAAATCAGGAATGAAACAAAAAGTCAAGTTAGAAATGCATCAGAAATAGGCAACACTACCCTATGACGTAAATTACATGTTATCAGTGCTTATTTATCTATTGTTTAGCCTTGTTTTGTGTGTATGGACTTTAAAAACACAGAGGAGCACCACCTTATGACATCATACAGTGGGACCAAGCACCTCAAACAGTCAATTAGTTAGATTGTTATCTTATTTCTTCGGTCATTTATCATCGTCATAGTTGTGGTGTTTCAAACCTTTAAAGCTGCACTGTGTAACTTTTCTATTAAGAGCTCTGCAATCTGCTTGTCGCCATGGAGATATTATTGGGAATGCTCCACAGTATGGCATTAAAATCTATCAATAGACTATGTTTCTTCTGTCTATTTTCATGACAGCAATTTCCATTCGTTCTCTCTCTCCCTTAAAACACACACTCTCACACCCATGTAGACAAACCCTGCAGGAACTACTGAAGTGTTTTGCCCAAGGACACAACAACAGTGTCCAGAGGTTAGAACTGGAATTGAACCACAGACTGTTCGGACAGACTTACGAGGATCTTCGTCTGACTGGACGCTACAACAGGAAAAACATGAACCCATTTGAAGGAAGAACGACACTGAAAAAAGGTGATTTCCTGTAAATGCAAAAATGAGACTGACTGTAGGAGCTGATTTGAAATATAATTGACTATTTTGTAGAACTAAAACAGGACTAAAGCAGGATTAAACCAGGACTGAACCAGGAATAAACCGGGACTAAACTAGGACTAAACCAGGTCTAAACCAGGACTGAACCAGGACTAAACCAGGACTGAACCAGGACTGAACCAGGACTAAACCAGGACTGAACCAGGACTAAATCAGGACTGAACAAGGACTGAACCAGGTCTGAAGCAGGACTAAACCAGGACTAAACCAGGAGTGAATTAGGACTAATCCGGACTCCAAGTCCACTGATGAAATTTTCAAACAATATATGTCTAATCCAGGTTAATCTTTACGACTAAACAAGAACTATCCAGGGCTAAAACAATATAAAACAGCACTAAACCAGGACTTACCCAGGTCTTAAATAAACTAGGACTATAGCAGGTCTAAACCAGGACTAAACCAGGACTTAATGTGGTCTAAAACAGGTAAATATAAAGTACAATCCTCAAAACTGGACTAAAGCAGGACTAAACCAGAACTAAACCAGGTCTAAAATAATACAAAACTAGATCTAAATCAGGACTAAGCCAGGTCTAAAGTAAAATAGGACAATAGCAGGCCTAAACCAGGACTAAATCAAGAATAAACCAGGTCTAAATCAGGACTAAACAGTGACTAAAAAAAGACTAAACTAGGTTTAAACCAGGACTAAACCAGGTCTTACCTTTTAGGCTCAGAGTGGTGAATGTTTGCTTTGAAATGTTTGTAACTATGAGGCCCCTCCTACGGACACACTTTGGTCAAACAAAAAGACGAAACACAAACCTCATATGTCACTGCAGTGTTTAAATAAAGACCACAAGTTAAAAATATATATAATTTCTCTTAATAATTGTTCCACAGTGGGGCTTTAATGTAGTGTTCTACTCAGAAACATCCCTGGAGTTGTTTTGTTTCAGTCACACATGTTTCAGTAATCCTGCAGTTATGTCTCCCTTTGCAGAGCTCACAATACTCTGTTACACCAGATGATGTCATTAGGTGGTATTTTCAGGCATTCTGTGTTTCCTAAATCCACGTGTATTCATTGGCAAGATCAGGGCTTTTTTTGTTTACTATGGAAATGGTCTTTGATTGAGTTTGTTGTGGAGGCTGCCTTCTCGTGGAGCTCAGGATTATTTTTGATACCTTTTTCAAGTTTATTTTCATATTCTAGAGTTGAATGCTCATATATTAAAATCCTGTGTGTAATCATAAAAGTAATCCAAGTTTGAGAAGTCTGTTTCTCTGTTTCATTAATGTGACATGCATTGATAAGGTTTAAATCCAGACTCAAAATGGTTCTTTTTAGCTGTGTATATGACTGAAAGGTTTTTATTCCACACTCCTCTCACTTCTCTCATAATGTTAAATTCCTGATGATTACTTTTGTTTTGATTTGTTGATATTGTGATTTTAATGTAGTTCTTATTCTGTAAAGCACTTTGAATTACTTTGTGTACTAATTGTGCTATATAAATAAACTTGCCTTGCCTTTGTAACTAAGTAAATAAGATAGAAATAAAGTTTACATGTAGTCCGCAAGCCAAACCACAAGCCAAACCACAAGCCAAAATACCCTCCTGTTGTCATAATAGAGCCAATGCCACTTCAGATCCTGCTGTGACTGTTCTGTGTGTATCCAGACACTGTGGGGGGGGCTGTGGTGCAAACGTACAGACAAGATGTTCGATTGTCTTTGTACTGTTTGTCCAAAGGAGAATAGAAGAAAACATATCTCCTGATCCCCACGTCAGAGATCTATGACAATGATGACGGCCACTGTAAAGAAAACCTGCTTCACAGACAAAGAAGCTTGGACTAAAACTATAGACCATATACACTGTATGAATGGACAGAGTTGACGCTCTAGCCGCATTCTGAATAGGAAGTTCACACGCGGGCAACATCACACCGTCAGGGAACGTTGATGACATCAGCTGCAAAATCAGTGCAGATTCTCCCATGTGCTGATGTCACATGAACCCACCCAATACTTCATGGATCCAAAACTCTGGAACACAGGTGCCTTTGTACATTACACACTTTTCAATAAGTCACTTTCGTTTTTTAAATCATCTTTTAAAACTCACCTGTTCAGTTTTGCGTTTCACTGTGATAAATGTTGACTTTTTAGTGTCTGGTGTGTTTTTATGTGTCTGTTTATAATTCTAGTTGTGTACTGCTCTCTGGTCAACTGTGTTATTTTTTAAAGTGTGTTAGAAATAATGTTTTGCTTGACTCTTACCCAGTGTGGAGCGGTTGCCAGTTCGATTCCTCTTGCGTCTCTGGCCCCGGGGCTCGAGGCAGGGCAGTCCCCCCACCTCAGAGAAACAGAGCTTCTTGTTGATGAAGAGGAAGAGGAGGGCCAGCGCGATGATGAAGATGCCGACAGCGGAGAGGAAGCCCAGAGCCTCTGGAGTGACTGGCAACACGAGTGGACAGAGGACAACACAGTGACCAGACCAGACCAGCAGACAGCCTCACAGATAAACAACAAGTAAACCACAACAAAAACGTCAACAGAGATGGAGGAACGCAGAGGACGAGGAGAGACCAGGAAAACTCATAAGAACACTGCAAAAGAAATACAAAACAGAGGCAGTTACAGAGGTCAGCGTTCACAGAGGTCAAGGTCATTTGGGTCAACAGATTCTCCCTTATGTACTCTGGGAGACCTTGCCCCCAGCAGGAAAACAAATAGATTTGCAAATTCCTTTATTCCCTCTGTCGTTCGGCTCCTAAACACAGAAGAGAAATAGACAGAGCCAAGTGTCGTTTTTATCCTGTTGTTTACTGTTCTAATGTTGTTGTTCTGTTTTGTATCTGGCTTTTGCACCTTATGCCTCATTTGCACTAATGCTCAGCTCTGATGCCCATAATTATACGAGCACCTGACCTGTGGGAAATGTGTGTGTTTTTTTATGTTGTAGTCTGTGACTGCAAACAGAATTGTCCCTCAGGGATAAATAAAGTTTTCTACACTTTCATAATTAATCTGACTAGTAGCGCTACAAGATAAATGGCAATCAGACTGAAATCACCATTTAAAGCAAATCACCAAGATTACAATTTTTAAAGGTGCATTGTGTAACTTTTCTGGTGTAGGGTCCATCAAATGCTTTTTTGCTGTGTCTTAAACTTAAAGTTACAGGTCAGATCTGTCACAGTTCTGCCTTTTTGTTTACATGTTTTCCCCAGTTCAGTTCCATTTCTCAGTCTCTTCCGGTCCTCCTTTTGTTACCTCCCTCCTTTACCTGCAGCTGCCCCTCATTCCGTAATCAGCCCAGGCCAGTCTATATATACTCCCTCTGCTCATTCAGTCTTTACCAGATTGTCAACCTGTCAAGACATGGAGTCAAGCTTTCCCTGAACCTCTGTATCTCTATACCCTGTTGTTTGCATTTAGTGCAATTCTGATTTATTTCCTTGTTGGCCATACCTGCTTCTGTGTTTATTTCCCAGTTTCTAAATGATATTTTTGTTCACGTTTGACATCATATACTCCTTTGTTGTTGTCAGTCTGATTTATTAAATACTGTATAAACATATTTATCATTACCTGTTAAAGGATACTTTCTGTTATTCAATTAAGCCTTTGTCTGCACGATTGTGTTGCATTTGAGTCCAAGTTACCTGCGATAAGATCTGTGGAGCAGCGACCCCACTCATAGTCAGAATGTCTATTTTTCTAGGTATTTTTGAGCTTTAAAACCACCTGTAATTGAATAAATGTAAGATTGAACTGTTTAATGACATACTGTGTAACATTCTAGGCAAAGCAATGACATAGCCATAGAAACAAGCAGGTGACAGACCCTCCATCAGAAAAGTTACACAATGCAACTTTAAGTATCATTTCCTCCACTAAGAAAATGTCTTGTCTTATTCTGTATAAAAAATGCTAACCCTGTAGTTTAGATACAAGCATGTTCTGAAATGTGATTCTTGTATTGGTCAAGTCTTTTTTTGTCAGTTATTCTGGAAAATGTGAAATTCGAACAAAATCCTTTTTATTCAATCATAAATCACAAGTCTAATCACAATTGCAATGTTTGTCAGAAAAAAATCTAAATTCTACCAGTCTTATTGCCGAATGTCTCCATGGAGATGTTATTGCAGTGCCTATAATGTTTCACAGTCTGACATTAAACTTATCCATCTCTAGTAAGACAAGCAGGTAACATCACCAGACAAATTACAGGTCAGATATATGGGAAGGCGAGCCTTCTCACAGTATGATGAGAATGTATGATGTCAAGATTATTAAAGCACAATTAGTGACAAGGTTCATTCTCTCGCTGTATTTATCCAAACACACCATAACATCTGGGAGGGAATCTGACTCACCACAACATCTGTAGAAACATTTGACTTGCCCTTAACAGTAACCCTAACAAACTAAGACTACAGGGATACAGCAGGATGGGAGGGCATCTGACACACAGAGCAACAGGAAGCCTTTTAACTACAGGCACTCAAGTTACATTCATGCATGAAGCAGGAGTGCCCTCTTGTGCTTGTACTCAGTATTACAGTTGACTACATCTGATCTTATCTGTATCTTGCTTAAAACAAACAGAATTTAGAGAATAAACATTGACGTGAATCTTGGAAACAGACTAGAACTGTGTGACCGAGACTAACCAGGATCAAACCAGGATCAAACTAATGTGAACTAGTCTTGTCCAGATACTTTATTTGGATACTAAGAAATAGACTCGATAATCAAGACTGATTCTGATACCACAAAAACTTAGAATATGATTCCCAATGTTAAATCTTAGTAGTTTCTTTTCTATTCCCATGTGGTCTTGTGTATAATGTGTATAATCCCCCAATGGTCCATGGGTGTACACTAGTTTATGCTCGCTTATATTTGTTCTGATACAGCTCAACATCATTCTAAAGACATTCAGGAAAGGTTCATTTTTGATGTATGAATGTGACTTTAGTACCAATACCTACTCAAATTAGTATCTAGTTTTGATACTAGTTTTAATATAGTTTAGTATCATGTTTTCTTTTGACAACTCTAACAGGAGTAACATAAGTGATAAAAAGTAAAAGTTCAATTCGAACTAACCAAGGAATCAGTCGAAGAGAGTTAAACAAGACCAAAGACAAAGGAATATACCAGAACTTAGCTAGGACAGAACTAAACCAGGACTAAAACAGGTCTAAAGCACAGATTAAATTTAAACTTCAAAACTTACACTGAGTTTCAGCTTTCTCTCCAACCTCCATCACCGATCGGGCATTTTAAATGAATTTATTAGTTAAATTTTAGTCCTTGGTCTCTGTTTCCAGTTGAGATCTGGGTCTAGTCCTGAGTCCTAGTTGTAATCCTGTCTTAGATCCTGGTCTGGATCCTGGTCCAGTCCTGCTCTCTGGTCTGGATGTTGGCTCTTGCAGCTGTCACTCAGCTCTGGTTGTTTTCTCATTAACTTCAGACTTTCCTGTTCACAGAGGAGGAGGCGTGCCCGGTCTTTGGTCCTGGTTTACATCCTGGTCCAGTAGAGGTCCTAGCCTCTGGTTCAGACCTGGTTTCTGGTCCAGTCTCTGATCTGGTTTAGATCTTGGTCCAGTTCTGGTCTCTGGTCTGGATGTTAACGCTCAGGTATCACTCAGCATTAGTTGTTTTAACTTTACACTTTCCTGTTTTCAGAAGAGGAGATGCGGTCCAGTTCTAAGACATGGTTGAGGTCCTGGTCTCTGGTCTAGTCCTGGTCTCTGGTTGAGATCCTGGTCTGTGGTTTGGATGTTGACTCTCATGTGTCACTCAGCACTATTTGTATTAGCGTTAGACTTTCCTGTTTTCAGAAGGGGAGACGTGCTCCAGTCCTGAGTCATGGTTTAGATCCGACTCCAGTCCTGAATCATTGTTTAGATCCTAGTCCTGGTCTCTGGTCTGAATGTTGTCTCTTACATGTCACTCAGCTTTAGTTGTTGTTAACATTAGCTTGAGTCTTTCCTGCTTCCAGAGAGGGAGGCGTGGTTCAAACGCCAGTAAAAAACACAAAGGACACAGTGAAGTTTGATCTGGATTAGACTGTGTTTAAACAAAGAGGAAGGAACAGGAAGAAATGTTCAGCAAGTCCGAAAGATAACATTTTATATGAGATTACTGCTAAGATAAGATCTAGTTTTTAGCATAAAATAAGGTACAAAATCACATTACAATAGGGCTGCAAGGTCAATTCACAATCAAATCGAAATCACAATTTGAATGGATGCAATCAGCAAATCACAACGTCTGCAATTTCTGAATAATTTCCTCTACAAACAACAAAATCTCTGGTCTTATTCTGCATAAAAACTGTTCACCCTGTAGTTTAGATCTGTACAAGCATGTTCTGAAATGTGATTCTTGTATTAGTTTGTATGTTTGTCAGTTCAGAATTCAGTGTTTTTGTCAATTCTGGTCTTTAAAATGTGAACTTTGAACAGAATCCTAAATTAAAACAAATCGTAAATCTAATCAGTCACTTTTCCCCCAAACTTTGCAGCTATTACAAAAATGTCTCCTCTGCATTTGACCCATCCTTCAGTGTCTCTGGATTAAACATGGTAACCCAGTTTATTGTGCATGTTCCAGCAGCATTTATTTAAAGGTTGTATAGAGGATTTTTTAAGGAAATAGAAATACAGCGACGGTCCTTTTTTCAAATGTTGGGAATGTTGTCCACCTCCCTCAGTAGAAACACCTCCTCCTGCCTCCTTACTCTAGAAATCACGCTTGTTTACAGTCAGTGCGAGTTCAAAATTACTGTTGAAGTGACATGTCTAGAAATAATTTAGCGATAATTTGCTTCAGTCACACAATCGCTGGAAGCAATCTCCAAGAATCACCTCAGTTTGGCTTTGCTCCTTTTCCCCTTCTCTTCTTCTTTCAGAGACCTCAAAAACTGACTTTCTTTTGCGGCGAACTGGTCATGGATTCTCGTCTGCTTTGTGTGAATTACAAGGAAGCTACAGTTTGAAAAAGCCTCTCAGAATTGCTGCATAAACCACATAATCCCCGGGTGCTGCGAGTCAGTTACACTAGAAACGTAGGGAGTTTGATTGACACCCTAACAGCCAATAGAAAATGAGGCAGCCTCGTTATCTATTGGCTGATGTTTATCTGGCCTCACTATGTCCACAGTTGATAGATTTTTCATTCTTTTTTATTTTTGGTCACCATTATTACAAGCCTGCTGCGTCTCTGTAATGGTATTTTAAACTTTCAATGACAATTTGAAACTAAAAAAATCCTCGATACAATCAATCAAAATATACAATTCAGATCAATTTAGACTATTGCGCTAATTTACAGCTGGAATATGTGACCGTGGAAGGACTGTGCGAAGGGTCCACCACCTGCTTGTCTCCATGAGCATCATATTATAGATAAAAGTTGAAAGGTCTAATATTACTCAAAATGTATTCTTGTGAGCTTTAATCCACACTATGATGCTGTACTCTCATCAAAACATCTGGAGTTGTCTTTTGTTTCATTCACACATGTTTGAGTAACTCTTTTTATTATTAGTCTGTCTACATCTCCAAAGCTCAAAATGCTCTGTTCCACCTTGTGATGTCATGAAGCTGTAGTTTTCAAGTGACCAGCTCCTTTTACCTTTTGTTCAGTAGCAATTGGCAATTCCAGGGTTGAAATATCCAAATAAATGAAGATATCCAAATAAATAAAAAATAATGAAGGTGTATGGTGTTTAAAAACATGGTGGAGCACTTCCTTTATTACCACATGACATCACAAGGTGGAAAAGAGTGTGTTAAAAATGTGTGAATGAAACAAAATCCAACTTCAGGTCTACAGACATACACAATAACAGAACAAAGATCAGAACAAAGCCTAATAGGGGCTTTAATGCTGTACTATGGAACATTCCAGATAAAGCTGCATATCGACGAGGACAAGCAGGTGGTAGATCGCAAAAGTTACATAGTGTACCTTTTAACCAACACTAAGCCACAAATGAACCAGGACTAAAATAAGGCTAAAGCAGCAATGCACCAAGATTGAGAGTAAACCAGGACTAAACCAGGACTAAACCAGGACTGAACAAGTCTAAACCAGGGACTAAACCAGGGACTAAACCAGGACTGAACCAGTTGCAACGCCAAGTTCAAATCTAGGCCAAGGGAAGATATCAGTTGTGGGTTATCTGCAAACCCAACATACCCTGAATTACACCACGCGTCGAGGAAATACCATTATAATTACGCACAATTCCCAAACACATCTATTTAAATCATTACCAAAGCCTCGCGATCCTTATTAACATACAGATTATTTATCGATAACCTGCTGCATCATTGGCTCGTAATAAAATAGGCCAGGAGATCGCGCACCAACAACGCCAGAGAACGGCGGATTTAAACGCATTTTTCGGTCATTTTTGTTGGATAAATCATGATAAAAATGGTTGAAATTCTGTGTATGCCGTGTGTTGGAGGTAGTACTCACTGTCCGAGGCCATGGCTGCTCTCACGGCCGAACACAGCGGCTTTGGAGCGGTGTAGCATCCCTGTGTCTCCCGCTGCAGCCTCCGGTGCCTCCGCCTGTCCGCGAGAGGAGCTCCGGAGACGCGAGGATGGGAGAGGCAAGGACCGGGGGAGGACCGGGGAGATAAGGCTAAACTGGATAAAAACGGGGCAAAATCACACTCAAACTGGGCTAAGAAACAACTTTTGTTCACCAAATTTTAGAATTCAGTTTTAGATGAAGAGCAGACTCACTGATGTTGAAGCCCTCAAATAATATTATATTTAAAGCCAAAATATGTCATTTTTTGCAAATAAATAGATCAAATAAAAGCACGTGCTTTCATTTGGCTGTGTTCATTGCACTGACAAAAGCAGTAAAACGTCTTTAGTTTGGGCAGGTTTGCATCTCCACAAACCTGACTCATAGGACTCAAAAGGAGGAGAACCTTATGTTTCCATGGAAATGTTCCTTTGTTCCACAGTATGGCAAGTAATTGCAGTAAATACAGTGATATAAACCACAAATCAACTCAATCATCTACATTTTGAAAGTCAGAATAAAACTTTGTGAAAATCAGACTAAGCCTGGGTTAAAAAATGTTCTATTTACGAGATTCTATAATTCAACTTCATTCTGTGGGGGATTCACTGTTTTTCAAATAAATTTTTTCACCTGACAACCATCTTGCTTGTGTGTTTAAAAGTCTATAGACTGTAGACTTTGTTTCATGTGGATAGGCCCAGTAATTACAGATGCATTAATAACTATAAACCAGGTCAGCAAATCTGGAATTTCACAGTTCCACAGCAAAATCTACCTGAGAACTCAGTTTTATCAATATAACTTATACTTTTACTTATTTTTTGCTATAACTTCTGCAATAAGTCTCTTTCATTCAGTCATTACATGCCTATGGAAGCAATAATATGCTGCACCTGGTCATTTCCTCTACATTTCCATTTTTTTAAACACATAATAAACCAATATTACCTTTGTGGAATTGAGTTAAATTACACATAAATAGAGCCAATAGCTAACCAAAGAGAAATGATTTATTATTATAAAAGAAATCTACAGCATTTGGCAACCAGGACTAAACTAGGTCTAAACCAGATCTTAACATGGACTAAAAAGCAAACCAGAACAAAAAAAAAAACAAAAAACAAAAAAACAAAAAAAAACCCACCATGTTAAAATAAGAATCAAGCTTAAAAATTTTTAATTTCATGCAAATTACACATCAATGTGTGTTTTTGTGTGTGTTCATCATTTGTGGTTTTACAGCCTATTTTTCTGTATAAAAGCAGGGTAAAAAAATAAAACAACACCACATTTATATGCATTAAATACAATATAACAGCTGAATTTCAGTCGTCTTCGATTTTCCATTTGAATTTCTTGAAGCGTCGAGGAGGCTTTTCTGGAACAAAAACGTTACTTAAATAAAGTGCAAAGACATGGTATAAGGATACATATTTTATATATAGAGTAGTTGTTTTTTTTTACCATTATCCCGAGCAGTGAGATGATTAATTCTAGTTTTAGAAAAAGCATGTTTCCACACGTCCCCTGAAAAACAGAAAAAAATAAGCCAGGACTGAACCAGGACCGAACCAGGACTGAGCTAAGGACTGAGCTAAGGACTAAAACCAGGAGTAAATAAATGAGTAAACCAGGACTAAACCAAGAACTAAAGTAGGACTAAACCAGAACTGAACCAGGGACTAAACTAAGACAACACTAGGACAGTATACTGTAAATCCAAAGTTTCTCTCACCTGACACTTGGACGTTTTTGGTGGCCCTGTATTTCAGAGTTTTCCGTTTAATTCTTTCATAACGAGTTGAGGGGGCGGAGCCTGGTTCTGGTTTGGTCACATGATCTACCTCTACCACACGATGCCGTCGAGACTTCGATGCCTGAAAGAAATAAAATGTTTTAAATTTTAAATAAAACAAAGGTGATTTTGTCATGTTAGGGTTTATAGGTTTGAATAGGCCACTCTCACCTCTGCTGCCTGTCCATATGCTTTGGACTTGATGGATGCCAAAAGATCTGCTCTTCTGGAACTCTGCAGAGGACATGGGTAACATTAAAGGACCTGTGCGTATCCTGCACATCTTCCCATTTAAAATAGGTTTTACAATTACATTTAAACCTTAATCTGCAGATAGAGGACACACACAACTTTTTCTCATTCTTGGTATATGGACATGCCTCATGTGAAGCTCAGAACCTCCAGAATTCCCTCCCTGAGCTGCAGAGGCTGCACTAGCTCTGATTCACAGGCTACAGGTGCTGAGGTTTAGGTAGTGACCATAATATGAAATACAATGGCTTATGTGTTCAAAAGCAGTTAAACCCAAATGATGCAAATAGGATCTTTAAATTTGGTTTTGCTTTTTCCAAACTGAGAAAGAATTCTGACCTCCTGTTGAGTGGAAGGTCCCTCTCCGCTGTCTTCATCTCGACTCGACCCTGAACCCTGAAAAGAAACATTCTACATTTAAAAAAACAAAAGGTTAATCATTTAAAAAGTAGATTCTGTTCAATACATATTCCCCTTGCAGTATGATTATAATATTGGTGGAGGCTCACAGTACTGCAGAATGGAACTCAAAATCACAGGTCTCTTACAGTTCAATACATTGCCCATGATATAATATCACAATATGATGGTAGTAATCAACAGGGCTGGGAATTACATGGTCCCTCACATTATGGAAGATATGATAATAGTCATTTCACAAAATGGCAAAACATGATATTGAATAAGCAACAAAATTGCAGTGCTGTATGTGCCGTAACGGTAACTATGGTGATAACTCTTCTCTCACATCAACGACTCTGCAGACGTGGTTGTCTTTAAGCAGATTTAATGACGCTTGAAAAGGTAACGGTGATGCAACCTCAAAATAAAAAAAACTGCCGACTCAGAAAGCAACTGCATGCTGTCATGTCTGCTGTTCACAACCGTTACCAGCAATAAAGTTCGATTTAGTACGTGCTCTGCGTGCAATTTCAAAGGTGTCCACTAGATGACACCATACACAAGCGAAACTTAAGAATTATAAAGACTAGTGAATTATACATTTTAAACATTTTTTAAACAACTTTTTATGCATAACAGAACACTGTAATTTGTCAGAGTGAGGCTGACTAAAACTATACCTTGTTCTTTTGCCACTTGTAGAAGTCCAGCACGGTCTCTTGGAGGTTTTGGGTCAAGTCTGAATGGACCAGACTCAGACTGGAATCAGACTGAGGACAGACTGAAGACTTCAGCTTTTCATAAAGCCTGTGGACATTTGACATCTCCTGAAAAACAACATTAAAAAAATATTATTAAACAGCTGAAATAAGAGGTATTTTGAATTTGATGTAACTATAAGTCAACCTCAGTGCAGACTGTGGGAGTAAGTGAGAAGGTTCAATGACTTTGAGAGTAAAAGATTAAGTAAAAACTCAAAGCTCAATGCTTTACTAATTTTATTTGAATATGAAATTTTGCACAGTGCCTTAAATCTTTTATCATACAACATTAATCTAACATCAATATTTGGAGCTACTGAGTTATTGTTTATTCGGACTATAATTACAAATGTTTACTCTCCTTGTGACAAAATTAGATGACTGTGCACTATGTGACATGACCTCTGCATGATTGCAGCACTAGGCAGTGCCCTATCAGGAAACAGTGACACCTAGCTACTTCAATGCACATATTTAAGTAGTAAAAACCATAGCATTACTATGTTTACCTCAAGCAGGTTGTTACTGATGAGAGTCTGAGGAGCTGAGGGCCGCTCCATGAAGTTCTCACAGACTGGAGACATCTGAGTCGTCTTCTTCCTCTCAAACACAAGCTGCAAATACACATAGTTTCGTACATGAGTCTGACAGCAAGAAAAGTACTGTAACAACTAACAACAAAACTAGCATTGAGAACATACTCATTTATACAAGTATCAATACTGAAAAATAAATCTGATAACAGAATTGGACCTTTTTAAAGTTTCATTAATAAGCTGTGTGAGTTATTCACTTGGAAAGCACAGATTTTGGTGGATGTAATAGATTGGAGTAACTCACCAGTCGGGGCATTGCAGTGAAGACAAATGCTTTCATCTTCAAGAGTTTTTTCAGGATATAAACCACGTCATAATGTTTAGCTCCTAAAGAATCTTTCTCAAATTTCAGAATTTCCTCCCAGTCCTTCAGAGCCAAACGGATCTGAAACAAAACATATCAAAATTGATAGGGCATGGATGCAGAGGAGAGGGTTAGATGGGTATATTGTGTGCATATTTTTAACCATTTCTGGAGGACTTGCAGTCTGAGAGTGGAACAGAGCATACAGAAGGTAGAGCCCACCCACTCGGATCTGAAAAGTGAACGGAGGAAGCAGGAACTCGTAGGCTGTGTCCAAAACCAGACGAGTGAATAATCGGTTATTGTGTCTCGCAGTACCACTGAAAACAAGACGAAAGGGTTCATCTCAGTTTAAGAAGCTGCATGGGCCATGTCAATGTCTGATATCAATGCCATGATATAATAATATCACAATAGGATGATAGTAATCTATATATTGTAGGGCTGGGAATCGCATGGTCCCTCGCATTTGATATGATAATGATAATTTGATAAAATGGCAAAACGTGATAATGAATAAGCAACAAAATTGCAGTGCCGCAATTTGTCAGTGTAAGACTGACAAAATTAGTTTGTCCTTTTGCCATTGTCTGATATCAACGTTTTGATGGAGGACAGGAATACAAAGTAGACAAAGACACTACTTACACAAATGTTGAAACTGATCACTGTAAGTGAAGGGCTCCATAAACTTACGCCATAATCAATATCATAATCACAACTAAATTTTGTCCAAAGATATGAACATTTAGAAATAGAAATTTGTCAGACTTTTCAGTTTCAAGATGGTACAACGTCGTTTGATTTTGTTGTAGGTTTCTACATGGTTTCAAAGATATGATCACTTTATTGTTATTTTGTATGGTAGTTCTAAGTTCTTCACCTTATTATAATTTGGTGTTACATCAAATCTTATAAAGCTGGTCAAGTGTTTTGATACTGTAAAATAAAATGTAATAAACTCACTAGAAAATCTGCTCAAACTTCATGTCCCTCCAGATTTCAGTGAACGTCTCGAAGCGCACGGACTCCGTTTGCTGGAAGCGGTTCAGGAGCTCATCACAATCCTTTCTCACCAGTTTCCGAAACGGATTCATCTTTTAACAGATTTACAACATTAAAATCAGCACACGATCAGAGTAAAGCGTTCGGAATAACTTTAAGCCCCCACACGACCACATTTTACACAATAAACAATAAATGTGGTGTTTTATCTTGTAAAAGTGGATAAACGCATGATGTAAACAAACGACAGACTCACGACCATAGACGCTGGATTATTGCGTCATCAGAAGGAGACAGAGGAGAGATTCAAACGCTTAAATAAAAGTTTGGGCAAATATTTATGACATTCTAAACATTAGTTTTATGCTTAATAAAATGTATTTATTAAAACAAACAAACAAATAAATATTGTAAATTACCAAGTACATGTAAAATACAGTGTAACTATTAATTAATAAATATTTGCTGGTTCACTGATAGTCACAACTTTAAATGTATTTATTTATGAAGAAAATGTGTTTAGATTCTATTTTACAAGTATAATTTTAATAACATAATTTTATACAAGCCAAACTTTACTTTTAAAATACGTATTTCTTTCCAACACTTATGGTTTCTGTGTTGTGTCCATTAATCCATTATATTTGATTATACTTCCATGTTGTTCCCATGTGTCTTTTAAACTGTAATCCGGATGTGCGTTGCTCTCCTGCGGCAGTAAACAGCAGCCTGCCCCGCTGACGTGGAGATAGAGTTTCTGCACCAGATCTACGGGTTTATCCGCCTTTTTTCCTTCTCTCCGTCCATTTATCGACAACTTACCCAAAGATAATTCAACTAAATGCTTGATATTTCGTAGATTTGACAGAATACTGGGTTTAAACGTTGTTAAATAAGATGGCGGACGATGCTAGCAAGCCGTTCGCAGGTCTCGCAGATGTGTCCATATCCGAGGACATTGCTGTGGAAGGGGACATCTCAGTGCCAGTGGGGACATCCAGGTAAAGTCTTATGCTTATCAAGGACCAACTATAAAAGTATTAACAATCCGGGACAAGTTGTACTTGTTTATTTGTGGAGAAACAAAGGGAGAAGCTACAGAGAGTAATGCTAATCTACTGTGTTAGCCCTCCCCAAACGCATGAACTGTTGTCTTTACTGATATTGGAACGCTATAATGAGTATACAGTTTCAACCCAGTAACATAAGACAGCCAAGAATGATGCATTTTAAGCAAGAATTTTGGCTGACATGGAGGGACAGTTGAAAAATTAAGACTATTCAATAAAGGCTACGAGGGTCTACAAACCATGTTATCTGATGTACAGTTCCTCAGTCCAAATATGTCACTAGTAATGTATTTGTAATAACAGTTAATAACATTGTCCCACCCAACAAGTCAGAAACGCAGACATTGCATAGTTATGCAAGGAATGTGACCACTCAGATCTTGTTTTATTCAAAACTAAATTAAACACAACTGGAACATGTGAGACAGAAACTAGTATTTGTCCAAGAAGAATCATAACCCGTTTCTTTCTAAATGTCTATTAAAGCTGCACTATGTAACTTTTATAATGGAGAGTATGCCACCAGGGTGATGTTTTTACTATGCCCAGAATTTTTCACTGTATGGCATTAAACTTATAAATCTTGCATATAATGCATGTGTTTTTGTATCTAATAAAAATCTCATTAAAAAAATAAATAAATAAATTGACCTGAACCTTGGCATGGTAACAAGCAGAATGCAGACTCCCAAATTACACAGTATACCTTTTCCATGACAACTATGCCCTTGTGAACTAAAACATCAACCTGCCCAAAGACAACAGGTGGAAATTTGCATATTTCCCTGTTTCCAATGACACAGGGTCTGCCCCCCAAGGTCCTAAACTAAACTAAAAAGACTTCTATTAACTGCTGCTCTGCCAGTTTTTTAGAAGTGTTAAATTCCATATTTTTTTACTTCCAGACGAGACGAGGAGCTGTCGACTCTGGATGAGCCCGTGAAGGAGACTGTTCTGAGAGACCTAAGAGCTGTGGGGAATAAGTTCGTCCATGTGTTGTATCCGAAGAGAAGCTCGGCGCTGCTCAGAGACTGGGACCTGTGGGGGCCTCTGCTGCTCTGTGTGACTCTTGCTCTACTGCTGCAGGGAGGGGCATCTGACACACAGGACCAGGGAGGGCCACAGTTTGCAGAGGTAAGAAATAGTTATGGGGTCCTGAGCCTGGTTTAGTCCTGGATTCCAACAGGTTCATCATCACTTGCCTTGGTTTGATCCTGGGTTTGGTTCTGTTCTAGTCCAGACTTAATTCTGGTTTTCAGCTGAGCTAAGTTTTAATGCCATGTTTTATTGCAATCCAGTTGGGAGAAAAGCACAATCAGAGACGTCTTTCCTATCCACAAAAAGTCAGTGAGAAAAGTCAAAATGATTTCATTAAGAGTCAGGGCAATAATATTTAATACAGATGGAGGCAGCTAAAATATAGTTAATACAGATTTTTGTTATTATACAGTGAGTTCTTGGGTCTAGTCACTAATTCAAATTATCAGGTTGAACATTTGCCTTTTGGATGGCTCTCCTCTCCTGTCCCATCTCCTCCTCCGCCTCCCCCCACCTGTTCCACCTGGATTATGGTTATTTTATATGTCTCTGTTTCTCATACTCTTTCCTCCCCTCAGGTGTTTGTGATTGTGTGGGTCGGCTCCATCGTCATCACCTTAAACTCAAAGCTCCTCGGTGGCACGCTGTCATTCTTCCAGAGCCTGTGTGTCCTTGGTTACTGCATAATGCCCCTCACTGCAGCTTTAGTCGTCTGCCGCCTTGTCCTCCTCCTGGCCAACAACGCCGTGAGCTTCGCAGTGCGCCTCCTAGTGGTCGGTGCCTCCTTTGGGTGGTCCACATTCGCGTCAACTGCTTTCCTTGCAGACAGCCAACCTCCCAATCGCAAAGCACTGGTGGTCTACCCCGTTTTCCTCTTCTACTTTGTCATTGGATGGATTATCTTAACTTTTTCGCCATAGAAACTAATTTAAACTAAAGACAATAAAGTTCCCATTTTAGGCTTTTTTCAACATTGTATTTTTCACGTTTTATATCCAACAGTAATCTGGAAACCTCTCCTTTTCGGTAATAACTTGGAATCTCGCATTCTGCTGTTGAGGTTGAAATTCCAGTGAAGAGGGGCATTTCCACGGTTCAATAGATTACGTTCATGTGATATCAGCACATTGTAGAATCTCTATATTTTAAAACTGAGCTGGAGACGGGTCAGGATCCTCAGGTGGAGTTTGTTGTGTAACTGTCAGATTGCAAATTTGTTGACCTGGTATAAGGTGCATATCTGTAATTACTGGGGCTATCCACATCAAACAAAAACTGACACAAAATTCATCATCTTCACTGTCAGAATAAATAAACAAAAGTGATTTTTTTTTTTCACAATAGATTCATAAAGTGGTCCCATTACTCAACCCCACATACATGATTTTCAGTTGAAAGAACTTTAAGACATACGTTTGTGGAGCAAGTCCTTAGGTCAACTGAATAACTTTTCTGGTGGATGGTCCGCCACTTGCTTTGTTTTTATGGAGATGTTTTTGCTTTGTCTAGAATCAAAGTCTAGAGATTAAACCCGCGTGTTTCAAGGGAAATAACTTTGCTAATTTACAGGTCAGATCTGTGGACTGTCGTCCGTATTCCCAGAGAGAATTACTGTATTTCTGAGCTATAGAAACAACCGTAATGAATAAATGCTAGATGGATAAGTTTAATGTTATATTCCAGGCAATGCAAAAACATCTCCATGGAGATGGGCCCTCCCACCAGAAAAGTTGCGCAGTGTACCTTTAACAAATAATGAGATTCAACATTTGTGAATCAGAAATTTCCAGATTTCTTTCAAAAACAGGAAATCTCCCATTGAGTTATATAGGCCCCTGCCCTCCATCTGAAATTACATCATCTAATTCTATAACATGAACGCAATCTATTGAAATAAATATGTTTTTGTGCAGGAGTCAACCGAAGGATTACAAACATTCAAAAACATGTATTATGGCCTGACTATGGGATTTATGAACAAAGCTCTTTACCAGATCTGCCTTTAAAATGACTACTGACACTGATGGAACACTAAAGGACGCTGTTGTTTGCCCTATTTTGCTGGAGGTGGATAGAATGTTTACAACTGTGGAAAATAAAAAGTCTAAAATTGTACATATGGGGGAAAAGGGTTATGAATGTCTTCCATAGCAATATTTTTATGTTTTATTAATCTAAAAGTTCCTTTCTGAGGGGGTGAGGCTGTAATCTTGAAGACGTTTTAATTCATATTCAAATATTTGGAGACGCAGACAGGAGCATTTCTTTCTTTTATGAATGATAAAGCCAAGCTAAAGTGGCAAACAGATAAAATGTCTGCATGGTCTGTTTGTATCAAAGCAAATATGGCTGCTAACAAGGAAAAAAGAAAAATGTAATTTAAAAACATTACAGATTTCTGCAGATTCAAAGAACGAAGCATTAAACTCTGTTAATCTGTGGTGAGAGAAGTTATTAGTGATAGGTGGCTGATGACTCACATGCATCACCGAAATGAACAAATCCAATAGAAACAAGAAAAAATACAGAGATAAGTCTGGATTTGATTTTTCCCATGGAAAAGGTTAGAAGCATCACCAAGTGTGTCTAGCGTTGCTCCTGTCTGCTAATCCAAACCAAATGTTAAATTAGTCTAAATGCAGTAATTAATTAGAAAATTACATTTTAAAATCTGGCATAAATGCAGATAAACTGAGATGGATACAGTGAGAATTGAATCGTCAGCCCTCTTCACTGAGGGCACTGACTGAGCCACTGTGGCCCCTAATGCAGGACAACTGTATTTGATATATTTTTGTAAACCTTTTCGAAGAAATTTTGAAGGACCAGAATCTCACATATGGACTGACCAATCAGCACGGCTTAGGTTTGAAGGGCGGGTTTGTTTAATAATAAACTTTAATTTATGATGATTTAAATAAAATTATTAAATGTAACAAATCAAAATTGCTTCTGTTTTTATGCAAAACATTCTGCACTTAATCACATTCTCCAGTGTCTCTGGGTTAAACCTGCATTTGAACACACAAACTCCAAACAATCTGGGAATCAAACCAGGGAGCATCTTGCCGTGAGGTGTGGACTACAACCACCAGGCTGTACTTCAAGAATCTACCCTTGAGTAGTTTCAGAAAAAAAATGACTTAAATATAAGAAATGTATAGTACTTTTGTAAACATGTATTTTATGACAAATCCAAATTCACAGTAGGGCTGTCAAAAGTATCAAATCAGATACTATTGATACTCAAGTCCCATTCACAGGACAGAATTGAACCTCTCCTGAATAGTTTTAGAATGATCTTGTATCAGAACAAATAGAGCACATAGACGAGTTTACACCCATGGACCACTATGGAACCTACAAGGACAAGAAGGATATAAGGCCACATGGAAATATAAAAAAGAACTACTATTTAATGTTGAAAATTACATTCTGTTATCTAAATAATGTTTATTATGATCGTAGTATCCAATTTAGTATGGAGTCCATTCATTCATTCATTAGTATCAAAATAGAGCTGGTATTATGACAACAGCAGATAATCAGTCTGACCACATTCAATGATATTTGGAACTTTATCATTAAATTTCTCAGTCAAAAAGTGACAATACAGCATCTCTATAGCCCCACAGAGCTCAGATTCTGAAAGTAAAAAAAAAAAAAAAAAAATTAAATTTGCCCATAAATTTTCCCAAAAAAAAATAGAAAAAAGGGCACAATATTATGTTTCAGATTTACTTTTTAAATTAAAATGAATTACCCTTGATCCAACTTAACTTATATTTTCACATTGCTTTTTTTTTTTTTTTAAACTATACAAAAACAATATTACAGAGCTTCCAAACAAATCTACAAAAAAAAAAATTGGGATTTTACATCCAGAATTGGATTCTGGACAAATGTTCACAGACAGGCAATTCTAAGTATGGAGTTAAACAGACCCAGCCACTTCGAAGTCTTCACTGGTTCTGGAAGTAAATTTCCCATTTATTTTCACTAAATAAAATATTAAAAATGTTAAAAACGCTCAACAGAGGCTAACCAGCTATGCAGTAACTAAATAACCATAATGCAGCTTTATTCCAAAAAGCACCTTTAAAACTTAAAGTAAAAGCAAATAAATGTTTTAATTACTTGGTGATTTTCAATGGTCCAGATAGGAGTGGGCGATGTGCCAGAAGATGCATGTGATTTTATTCAGCCCAAAGAAATACTTATACTTTTGAGAGCTGTGAAGTGCAAACATTCTCTTAAAATCAAACAAATGAGAATTCCATTTAGCCAACTAAATATCTACAAAAAAATAAAGTATTTTCCAGTTCAGCAAAAGTGCTTTGTACAAATGCAACTTAAGTTCCTCGGACTAAGTACAGGTGCACTTCAAGCTCCTCCCTCTTCATTCAAGGTGTGGCAAGAGAGTGTTTGGCCTGCCCTCTCTGTAGAGGGGAGTCTTAGGCCCCTCCCCCTTAGTACAAGTGCATCTTAGCTCCTCCCTCTCAGTGCAGGTGAGTCTAAGTGACTTCCTCCTCTGTATAGGGGAGTCTTAGGCCACGCCCCTTCATTACAGGTACACTATAGGCCCCTCCTCCTCAGTACAGCTGTGACAAGGGAGTCTTAGTCCCTCATCCCCTGTACAGGTGAGTCTTAGACCCCTCCCCTTGAGTACAGGTGCATACTTTGCCCCTCCTCCTTAGTGGTCCTCATACACACAGTCACAGTCTCGGAGCATGTCTCTCGGGGGCCTCTGGGTGCAGACTTTCACTCTGTTCTGGGTGAGTTCTTGCAGTTGTTCAATTAGAGTCTTGACGAAGGGTGTAGGCCAGTACTTCCCATTCAGACAACAACGGTGCACAAACAGGTCCAGTCTCTCCAGGTGCTGCAGACGGTGCAGGTTCAGCAGATCCTTCTCCGGCTCACGGCGCAAAAACCTGCAGCAAAGAACGTGTTTTACTCACATAGACTATATTAAATTTCACAACAATGAACCCTCGCGCACCTGATGGAGAGTGTAGAACTTTTTTTTTCCTTGGCCGATACCAATATCTGGCCTGTTGCTGTTGCCGATAACCAGTATTAAGCTTTTTAAGTATAGTACAGACCATATTAATGTCAAGTTATAGTGAAGTTTACAAATTTTCGCTTTTGTAAATTGCTAACAAAATTTGTTTATCTGGAATATAAATTCACTCAGCAGACTCTTTGCATGTTAACCCTGTGTGCACTGACCGTAACCGCAGCGACCGGAGGTGGGGAAACAGAGCTGGGATCCGCCTGCAGAGGGAGCCACTGGAGCGGTTCTGTTCTATGTCGAGATGCGTGAGGCCTGGGACTCTGGGCGCGATGATCTCCATGTCCTTCAGCGTCAGGCTCAAACGCAGCGTGAGCCGGGTCACTGTGGGGGGGATGGAGCACGCGTAGTTTGAGATTGCATGGCCTCCTGCAAACAAAGAACAAGCAACAGGTAAGACAGACTGCTGATGTGGCTACGCATACAACTACAGGTGAGTCTGCAAATGTGGCTACTGTTTCTGCTGTCAGTTTTCAATGCATCTGTAAGCATTAAAAACACGTCCCTGGTCCCTGGTCCCTGGTCCCTGGTCCCTGGTCCCTGGTCCCTGGTCCGTTACCTGCGATGGTGAGGTCCTGCAGCTGTGTGAGAGGGGAGAGCCAGTGCTTGAGTCTGCACTCGAGTCCCTGGTGGATGGACTTGTATCTGACGGTGAGAGATCTCAGAGATGACAGATGCTCCAAAGCGCTCTCAGGGAGGATGGCCTCTGGGTAATCCACCAGCTCCAGAGAAGTGAGGGCGGGGCCACCATAACGCCACTCATCCTCTAGGGAGATGCACACAGAAAGAGGACACTTTTTTAAAAAGGAAATGTATGTACAATTTGGATTTTTGATTTCATAGACATTCAAAAGTGTCCCTAAATATGAAGTAAAAGCGTTCAAATCAAATAGCTCTTTCTGCTAGCAATGGCAATACTGATTTATTCTTAGTTACAAAAACATTGGACATGATGCAAAGTTAATGTTAAAAATGTGTGCTTTGGTTTAAGACAATTATCCAGTCAGAAAGCAGAATGAGCTTCAGATGAGTCTCTCATTTGGGTGTCAATGCTGACATCCAGTTGTTTTATGCCTAAAATGTCTCTCCCTAAACCCCAGCACCTGGAGCCATGAGTCATGAGTCTGAGCTACTGCAGCCTCTGCAGCTCACAAGGTTCTGAGCTTTCACATGAGGCAGGGCCTGAGAAAGACAAAAAATGTGAGCCTGTCCTCCATCTGCAGGTTAATCCTATGAGCACATGATGCATACATTTCTTTACCCTCTAAGTTCTCTGGGGTTTAATAATTGTAAG
This sequence comes from Boleophthalmus pectinirostris, assembly GCF_026225935.1. Taxonomy (NCBI): domain Eukaryota; kingdom Metazoa; phylum Chordata; class Actinopteri; order Gobiiformes; family Gobiidae; genus Boleophthalmus; species Boleophthalmus pectinirostris. Next base: position 32,510,722 of record NW_026570971.1, on the reverse strand, counting down.
TTGGTTCTAGCTGTTGGATCTGGCAACCCAAACTGAGGAGCTCATCCAGCTTGAGAACCAAAACAAATTCTATAAAATCATTACATTTTTGTTTCTCAGTGGGTAGATGTGTAATGTTTAGAAAGCCTTTTTCTATATACACAGCCTTTTAAGTATTCACAGTAAAAGCATGTGTATAGGACTACCGTCTGTAAGCTGTGGATCTGGAGGGCAGAAGTAGTCCTCCTCCAGAGGCTCCGGTGGCTCTCCCTTCATGCCCCAGGACAGGTACTGCAGATGGGTCAGATTCTGTAGCAATTTATGGAAGGCTAAGCAGGGCACCGGCCGGATGGTGGCGCCCCCTAGCCCTTCGGCATGTTGGTGGAACAGCAGCGAGCGCAGGTTTATGAGACGAGATGCAGCAGAGATGAACTCAACAGGCCAAGGGAGACGGACGTTACACACACTCAAGTGGGTCAGGCGCTGAGGGAGAGAGAGAGATCGGGGTTTCAAGAGAGATTATTTAGTTTGGACATTCTAATGCAGGCAAATAGACAAAACTTGGGTACTCCTGGTTCTGGTTAATCAGCAAACTTGAAATGCATATCACGCTGATGAGAGCAGAGTGCGTGATGGACTCTTATTATTATCTTACTCACAGTTGTATTTAGATCTACAGCATGTTTGAGTATGTTTGACAATTTGCCATTTTACAAAAAAATCTGCATTTTAACAATATTAATTGTAGCTGCCCACATGCGCATCAGATTTTATGGGCCAATAGAATGTTGTGATGTCATCAGAAACCCAGCTATAGGATAAAAACAAAACAAAAAAAGTTTAGTACAATATGAACCTTTTTAACACTCTAGTTTTCCCCATAAGACTATAAAAAAAAAGATGATTAAGGTAGTGTGGTGTCACCCATAGTGTTCGGCTCCAGTCAGATGAAGCTCACAGAGGCTTGCAGTTAAGGGGGACTTTGGAGCAGAGTTCCATATTAGGAATAGGAAATTATTTATGGACAAAATAGTGAAATAAAAACACCAGGATCATGTAGAGCATGTAAACAGAAGCATTTTTAGGACCAAACCACCACTGTAGCAGTTACAGAGACAGGGATGAACATTTTTCAGTGTAAAGTCAATTGGTAACAGAGTCAGTGGAGCTGGAAGCACGCCCATGCTCACTTCCTATTTGAAATGCAGTGGTCAGCAAGTTAGCTATGTCCATTAATATATTAATATATCTCCCTGTACCTCTCTTAGCTGGTCAGCCAGGCTCCAGCTCAGCATGCGCTCTTCCCACGTGGCGTTCCGGACTCCCAAATCTCGGAGGTCCGGGAAACGCGACAGATTCACCAGGTACTTCTCTCTGTAGAGCCGCCCTCCGTCCACAAACACGATGGCGGTTAAAGATGGCAGGAATGTGATCAGGCGACGCCACTCTTTACGGCGAAGGTGACGGACCTAAAACAGAACAATCAAGAACAGTTTAAATCTAGACTGGAAAACCACCTCTTCTCCCTAGAATTTCAAGAGGGAGTATTATGCAAAATCAATTTCTTTTAAGCTTTCTACCATGTTATAATGTTGTTCCCTCATCAAAAGCATGCTTGAAGAGGTCTTAGATGTCATCCATGTATGTCTGTGTAATCTAGTGACCTCTCCCGGGCCCTATGTGAACCCTCCTTACAGTTAGCTGTAGGATTCTGTGCCAGGCTCTGCTCGCAAGCCTATTTCAGCCATTCTTCCACGTGACAATACTCATTAAATATACAAAAAGTCATACAGAACTGTACACAACAACTTGATGCAATGTGAAGTTATTTCATTAGTGCAATGTACACTGATTGTGTTGCAATAGTGCTCTGAAGGGGGAGTAATGTAAGATGGAGAGCAAAGGGAGGTATTAACATGTTAATACATTATTTTCGGCGAATATAGGATTTTCAAAATATTAAAAGGTGACATGGTAATATACTGGTAAGTATTATGTGTAAGAAGTTCATATCTGATAGAAATATCCCCGCTTTAACATTAGCGTTAATAAACTTGAATTAAACAACCATGTACAAACTTAAAGAGAAAAAAATATTTATTTTATGATTTAACATTTAGACTAGAACCCAAAGAATCGACACATTTCCATGTGCGCACAGGCACAGCTCCAGATCGCTCGTTGTTTACGTCACATGAGGCGAAACTTCTGGAATTTCAAAAGCTCTTTCCCCTCACTTTCCCAATTCAAATTGAGCCAAGATTATTTAAAATTATATTTCATTTAGCATTTGGTCTAGAACGCCTAAAAATCAGCACATTTTCCCATTTGCACATAAGCTCCGGACCGTACCGCGACTCTGGTGATCCTGCGGCGGCTCAGCGTGTCCCAGAAGCCGTAGGTGTAGCGGCGCAGGTCGGTGAGGAAGACCGTGTACTGGCGCCACAGAGCCGGGTGGTCTGAGAGGAGCTGCAGAGAGCGGCAGCAGCAGCGGACCGAGTGTTTGTCCGCCGTATTTAAAAAGCTCAGGATGTGAACCACTACTTCAGGCGGCAGCTCCTCCATCGGGGCCGAGCCGGGCCGAGCCTTTCCGGGGCTTCGGGCCACAGCACCGACGCTTTCCGCTCTGGGGCCGGAGACATGGAGACACACCGCCACCTACCCACGCGGAGCTGGAGAGCAACTATTACACTGATAGTAATGATAACAGTGTTGTGTTGATTTCTACGAAAGAGCATTGTAGTCAGTGAAAAAAAAAAAAACAGGCGCAGAGGCACGGAGATCATTCTACAGTTCCTTTAAAGATGCAACAGTATGGATTCTCACTATAAGAGTGACACACAGGCAAAAAACATCAGTCTACAAGCGTCTAGCTGAGAGTTTCTGAGAGTCTTAGTAAAGCTTTTAGTATTGTCCAACTATAAAGACTCCCTCAGTCGTCGAGATACAATCCAAGAGGAGAGAATTCAGTTTGTCGACTGGACAAAAGTTAGTTTGGTTGAAGACGTCTTAAAAACTAAAACTAAGTAGCATTCATCATTCAAGGTTACTGAGCAGAATATTTTGCACTTTAACTGTAGGAAGCATTATATTAAGTATGAAATAATTTATGAGATTATTGTTCACAGTTACCAATTTATATTTTTTGAGTCTTTCAGAATGGGAAGAATTATGGGAAGAATACTTTGAAAATGTAGTTACAGAATACTGAATCCCTAAATTAAAATGTAATTTTAAAATTTAAATTTAATTTACATATTCTTTTAGATGGGCCAATGAGAACAATGTATTCTGAAATGTACCAGAATAGTTACTCAAAATTAGTGTTCAAAATACGTACTTTCGGTACATGTATTCAGTTTCTTCCCAACTCCGTTATCGTGTCCATACCTCGATCTATCCATATTTAATGTTACCTCTGGACCACACTTGGTTGAGTTTGTGGGTATTGCTCTTGTTGTGAATGTTCTTACTTTCCTTTGCTGCTTGAAACTGTCAGGTCTGATCATAGGCTGTATGGGCCTGATTAGGTAATGATAGGGTGACCAGATTTTCTAAATCAAAAAGTGGGACACCTTCGGTTTGGGGTGGTTGAATCCTATATTTAAGGCTACCTCCAAAGGAGTAAAGTTGTAGCTCTTAGATTAATTACACGATCAAATGTAAAATGTAGAGAGTAAATGTGACAATGCCAGTCATAAACAAAAACATTTAAAATAATACTGTAACTGTAAAAATGCATTGCCTCTGTCAAACTGAAAGCACTCAATAGCCGTTTTCGTTTTAAAATAAATGTAATTTTATCTTACATGTTTAAGTGTCTTCAATGTACAACACAATACAAATATACATCCAGGGAAGTGTATCAGAGCAGTACTGGAATAAACTGAAAGGAGAAATTACATTTGACTATTGTTGTAGTTACAGAACTCAATACATCAGTACATTTTCATAATTTTCTTGAAAATATTTTTGAATCAATACAATTTATTGTAAAAAAATATATATTATTAACTTTCATGATAGTTCAATATTATTAAAGAAAAGACCAGAACAATAATGCATTAAGTATTTTCAAACTATAATTTAAACCATTTATTTTAAGATTTAACCAAATTATAGCTTTTTCCTGCTTCAAACACATTAACTTTGAAGACTACATGCTCACCTGCTCCTAAATATCCAATTAGTGTGGTAGAATATGCTCTAAGTCTCTCTCCCATAAAAAGTAGATACCTTCTCTGGTATTTTCATCAGAAATCTCCAAAAGAAAAATCCACAAATGTTTTTTTCCCCTGATAATTTCTATCAGTGACAATGACCTGTCCTGTATTTATCCAACCACACCACAACATCTGGGAGGGCATCTGAATCACCACAATATTAACTAAAGATATTTGGCCTGCCCCCATCTTAGTCTAACGCTACAGGATTATAGGAATGGAAGGGCATCTGACACACAGGGATATGGGGAAATGAGAGGGCATTAAGACTTCAGTGTGTGTTTCATACATACAAAAACTATACAGCAGGAGAATGGACGTCGTCACTAATAGAAATGATCAGGGAAACATTTGTGGGTTTTGACTCTGCTCCAGGTTGTCTTGCTGTTGGCAGTGGTTAAAACTCCAGGACGTGGCTCATTGGTTCTGTGGAGGTTATCTCAATCTCCTGCCTCTGCCCGTACAGCCCCTGCTCCACGGTGCCCCCTCCTGTCGCCCTGGCACACAGCAGATGGGTGCAGTGGAGGTAGAGGCTGGAGAAGAGCTGTTTGCCCACCCAAGCCTCGCTCACACCTCTGCTCTGCATGCTCCGACGAGGCCCTGGTTCAAACCCCAGAGACTCCTGAGGCACCAGCAGCACAGAGCCAGGCAGGTCCAGCACAGAACAGATCTGCCGACGGAGTGAAGTGCGGAAGAAACGAGTGTTCATGATGGAGTCCGCTATGAGAGAAAGTGTGACAGAGAGAGAGAGAGAGAGAGCGCGAGAGAGAGAGGAACAGAAGAACAATCAAATTCACTATTTTTCACAAGAAGCGGCTACATGGTTATGATTATTACATTGACTTTTCCATTTCAAAACTAAAACCTGTTTTATACTTGAGCATAAAATCAGCACAGATGTGCTAGACTGATGATTCCCAACCTTTTGCTCCCAGTGCCCCCCACATCATTCTCCTGATAACCTACTGTCTTAAGGAGAGGAAAGATAAGAAAAATATAATTACTTTTACGGTTAATAAAGATGTGTTAGAATAATTGTATATGTTATCCCATATTTTCTATGTATTGTTTTTGTGTGAATAATGTTTTGTGCTTAATAGCTATGCAGTGACCTGTCACCCACTCTGCACACCGCGAAAACAATGACTTATTCAGCTCTTGCTGGGAAAGAGGACAGCTCTCAAGGTTGGCAGAAAGGAGGGGAGGCACTGTTCCTGAAGATGCTACACCTTATCCGCCACCTGCTGTTGATATACATATTTGCACGATGAAATCATGTCTGGTGTTTCTACTGTTTTTTGCTGTTTTCAACCCCTCCCATTTAGAGAAACACCCATTGTAACTAGGGACCCTCTTATGACAATAAAAAGAGGAGACGCAGAGAGTGCATCAGAGCGGGTAGAGACTGTAACGGTAAATGCACTCTCTGTCCGTCCTCCTCATGAGAAAACGATATTAATCTCTTGTCTTTCTTCTTGTTTTTACAATGTTTAGGTGGGCTTAAACCTGACAGATGTTATAAAACCAAACGCATCTGGCATAAAATACTTTAACAAGCAAATAACATGCTATCTCTTCATTAACATTCACATAATTGTGTTTAGTGTGTTTGGCTCTCTTTTCTAAAAAACCTAGGGGGCCCCGTACGAATCCTGACGAGGGGGGGCCTAAATTTGGGTCCCAACCCCAAGGTTGGGAATGACTGCTAGATGTTTGTTGTGGCAAGGTAGATGCCACTCATGCAAGAAAGTTTCTGGTTTAACTCCTGGACATTCTGTGTGGAGTTCTGCCTGGCAGGCACTCTGGTTTCGCCCACTCAACTCAGGATGTCAGCTCTCAGTTGAATGGTGCTTGACACTTGAATATAAACCAGTTGAATGGAATACTGACCCTCGTGCTGCTCTGTGACCCCAGTAAAACCATATTTTTAGTTCTCACCTATTCTCTGAGTGGTGTCATCTGTGGCTCCTTCAAAGAAACACACGTAAACCACGAGGCCTTCTCCGATCTGAACACATTTCACACATTATACACATTATTTGGTAGTTCTGAAGTACATATTTTGATGAAATGTCAAATAAGCGGGGTGTAATTTTGTTCTAAACAGCGCTTAAACAGTTCAAAACTTTTTTCACTGTCTCCCTCCACTGACCTGTGCATACTGTGACTCTGTTCCGTCGACTCCAGCTCGGGTTTTGACTCTGGCGCGGCTGCACTGCTGCACCACTACACGAGCCTCCAGGGAATGCTCACTGTCAGTAGAGGCAGCACAAGCAATACAAGGAAAGACAAGAACAGGTCACACAAATACATCAGATATGTGACAAACCTTCTTTATTCCGCAAAACCAACTTTTATCCTGTCCTCAAAAAAAATCCCTAGAGTTGAAGTCTGAAGCTGCTCTGTGTGTTTTATGTCCAGACACCTTCATAAAACTCATTCTGATTGTTTCATCTCAAATTGTTTCAAATGCAGTGAACATATTATGTTTTTTCTGTTATTTAATGACATATAATCAATCAATACAATAAGCCTGAATAATGATGGATGAAAGAGGGTATTACACTTCCATGGGGGTATTAACTGCTGACATATAAGATAACCATGTTACGATTTATTGTTCTGAAAATTAAAATTATTTTCAGAGTGACAGTTCATGAATGAAACTACTGCACACTGCATTACATCATGGCTGATGTAGGCTTGTGGGCAGAGCCTTGTACAGGCTCGTGCTGCTAATCATAAGGAAGGTCTGAATAGGGCCCGGGAGAGAATGCTTATTTACTCAAACATACATGAATGACATCTAAAACTTCTTCAGGGATGTTTTTGATGTGGTAATATCGTTTTAACAGAGAAGGCTAAAAAAAATAAAATAAAATATTTTTTTTTTTTTTTTATTACATAACACATAAGACTTCATTTTGTAATTGATAATCATAAAAACAGCACAGTATTTCTCTCATAAATGTACATTATGGGAGGTTGTACCTGTCTGCTCTCTTCTTGTCCCTCTGCGCTGTCTGTCTCTGTGGACTCTGTGTTGCACACTCTGGTTTGGAACTGGAGACCACAGGCTCCACACTCTCCCTCTGCACCTTTTTCACTGGTACCTCCTCATCTGGGAAGAACTTTCTCTTCAGAGGGCGCCCTCTGCTACTGTGTGTGGGTCTCTGCGGACTCTGGGCGCTCTGATAAATAAGAGATCAGACGTGTCAAAAAATGAATGATAACGTGATAGTTGTTTTAGAGAAAAGTCTAGTTATTTAGTAATTATAAAACTGAATACCCCCTCTTTAACAATTTGAAGAAATATATAAGGAAAATCCTCACACATCAATTGTGATTACCATCAAACTAAAAACCTCCTGAGTTACTGATTTCTGCCCCACCTGTTTTTTTCTGCCCCACCTGTTTGTGTGTGTCCTCAGAGGGAGAGGCCTGGATCACCTCTGTGTGGGACACTTCCACCCTCTGCATGAGGACCTGCTGTCTGCCCCGACTCGTCTGCACCTGCTCCTCGTGCTGGTAGTTCATCGTGTTCGGATTCACCATTTGGATTTCCGATTTTTCCTTCTGTAACAAAAACAAGAAATGTAAGGTCATATGTGACATCATACACTTACATTACAGACTTGAAAGTATGACAAGTATGAAAAGTTTTTCCATTTATGTTTTTGTTAATTTTTGCATTGTAACTTTTGTTACACAGCAGGGTGCAAAAATATGGGTATATCATATTGTTTAATGTGACGATATAGTGTCGATATCGGGCGCTGCTGTATCGATATATCACCAAGAGTAATTTTTGGCATATTTTGCTAAATTATTTTGTTACAACGCTACAGTTTTGTTGCTTGTTTATAGGAAAGAAACTTGTTTATGCAACACATTTGACATATTCACTGCTGTGATGATTAAAATGGGTGTGTTTATATATTATTATAATATATTATCATATTCACTTTGCACAGACTTTTAGTATCACAGCCATTATTTAGCTATTATTTTTATTGAACAGTATCAAATAGTTTTTAAATATATGGAATCGAATCAAAAGTGCACTGTATTGAGATAGGTATGTAGAGGTATGTATCATAGCACAGCAACTTCCTAATGATACCCAGCCTTATTGTTACATTGAAAGCACTGTAACTTCAGTTGGGTCTGTCAAGATATATAGAGATATAATTATCTAGTTTGCCATTTTATCTGCTTTAAATCTCTACCAATGTTTTAGATGGGTCAACCAGCTGCCTAAAAATGTAAAGAACTTTAATTACAACCTGAATAAGAAAGAATTTTGTTCAGTGTCCACTTCATAGTAAAACAATGTGAATGAGTTTGTGGAAAATTCTAATTATATCATTTGGAGAAAATAATGAGTATTTGCCCTCCTTATCAGCTCATAAATATCATCAGAGCTTATCGTTCATTAGCATCTCTACATTCAAAACAATCGGTATGGAATAAAAGTTGGTTAAAATATGGTTAGAAGCTCTGAAATTTCAATTGTTTACAACAAGTCTAACAGTGTCTTATTTTATGGGCGACACTAGATTTTGAGAACCTCACCTTGCTCTGTTTGGCCTGTTTCCCCTGTGTCACTGCTTTAGTGCTGGTGCTGGTCGGGTTCTGCTCCTGTCCCCAGATCTGGGTCATGAGCGTGTTCGGGGTCAGGAGAATGGGGCCTCCAGACTGAAGGTTTAAAGGAGGGCCAAGGTGGACCAGGATTGGGACCTGGACTGGAGTCTGTACTTGGGTCTGAACTTGAGAAAGGACTTGGGTTGGGACTTGGGTCTGTGATTGAGTCTGGACTTGAGACAGAACTTGGGTTGGGACATGGGTCTGTGATTGAGTCTGGACTTGAGACAGAACTTGGGTTGGGACTTGGGTCTGTGATTGAGTCTGGACTTGAGACAGAACTTGGGTTGGGACTTGGGTCTGTGACTGAATCTGGACTTGAGACAGGATTTGGGTTGGGATTTGAGTTTGGACCTGATTCTGGACCTGAATATGCACTTTGGAATTTGGAGTTTCTATTGGAGTTTGGACTTTGTTTGGGACTTGATTCTGAGCAGGAACCCTGACTTTAGTTTGAGACTGGACTGGGGTCTTGACTTGGACCTGAACTTGCTTTTGAGGCTTTGGTTGAACCCTCTGCACCTGAATCAAAAACAGAAGATAAATCAAAATACTGTATACTGAGAAGAGAAGACAGGTTTCTACAGCAAACATCGAAACTCACTTTTATTTCTGTGTCAGACTCAGTTTCGCTTCCATCGCTTATGTTTTCATCCTCCTCTTCCTCCTCTGAATCACTGTGTGCCCTATGAACACATGATTACAGGAAATTTTTAACGATATTAAATAAAACATCTTAAATCTTAAACTGTAACATGAGCTCCCACTGATTTATAAACAGCTAAAGGGTGTAACTTTGTCATTATACAAAAATTTGAACTCAAATTCGATTCTCAGTACCAATATTGATACCACAATGATTAAAGTTGAACTATGTAACTTTTCTGGAGGAGTGCTTTATTGTTTTGCCGGGAATGTTCCAAAGTATGGCATTTAGCTTATCGATTTCCATGGAAACAAATGGCAGAAAAGTTACATGGTGCACAAACGTTTTTATACAATAGAATCTAACTTTCAGCACAAAATATTGGTCCTTCCTTTAGTATTTGTGAATAATACAGATGTTGCAAAATTGTTATTATCATTAAAATCCATATTTGATTTTGACATAGAGCAGTCTTCATATGGTGGTGCAATTCCATATCTCAATGGAGACAAACCGTGATATGTGTGCAGAGGTGACAGTAACAATTTTTATTTTTCAAGGTATTTTTGACCAATAAAAACACCTGTAATTTAATGCTTGAAAAACAGATAAGTGGAATGTCATACAGTGTAACATTGCAGGCAAAGCTTTAATATCTCCCTCACCAGAAAGTTACACAGTGCACCTTTACCACCCTGTTTTGTACCTGTGTTTGCTGAGTTGAGGCCTCAGCTTCTTGTCTCCGTCTTGTTTCTGAACAGGAGGAATTTTAGGTTTGTTTTTCAGACGACACACTACACATTTACTGATCCACTGAGTGATGTCTGAGCGCATCGTTCTCCAGTTACATCTGTCACACAAGATGAAATCATAAGAAAATATTAGACAATTATTGTGTTGTATACATGTTAATTATTAACCCAGTTTCTCAAAATATCAGAGAGGAAACAAGAGCTTAAAAATATAAACATGCAGTAGCAGTTTCATGTTTTACACTATGGTATATTTTCTTTCAGCAGTAGAAGTAATGAGTATTTTTGTATTGATTACCAATTTTATCCGCAATTGTGGTAGTAGAAGTAATAATAACAGCATTACTAGCAGTGGTACTATGAGTAGGAGTAATAGTGGTAGTGCCAGTAACAACTTTTGGCCTCCAGGTTGTTGAGTATATCATGTTATCATACTAGCAGTATTACCTGTAGTAGCAGTAGTAGCAGTAGTAATAGCAGTAATAGTAATAGTTGTATTAACAGTAGTAGCAGTAGCAGTGGCAGCAGCGTCAGCAGCAGTAGTAGGTGCAGTAGTAATAGTAGTAGTAGTATTAAGAGACATAGTAGTAGTATTCTCTGACCTCTCGTTGAGTAGCCTCAGACACTTGTTGACCTCCAGGTGGTTGAGTTCATCGTGATATTCCCTCAGAGCCTCATTCACCTGTTGTCTGTTCCTGAGCACTGGCACTGCGCGATCTCTCACCCGAATATGAAGAACACCATCTGAAAATACAACAATTCAACATATAACTTTACTGCTCAAGTCATGTGTGACAGTTCTCAGAGTTGAACAGCAGAAAAGGTACTATTAATTTCACTTTTATGAGCCCTTAATCAAGCTATAGTTGCCTTCTCTCATAATTTATTTAATAAGTTATTATTTGATTCCTGCATGTTTGAGTAATCCTGTATTTTCCTACATTTGAGACTTGAGTGCTCAGAATCTTTGGTTTTCACTTACCCCCAAAATGAAGACTAAGTTATAGACATGGGTTAAAAAATCTTGTTTGGCCATTTTTAGCAATAAAAACATGGTAATTATGCTGCAAGATTAATGACAGTCAAATTGAAATTGCAATTTGAATGGACACAATTAGCAAATTACAATGGCTGCAAATTTTTTAAGTATATTAATTTAATTTCCTTCACAAACAAAAAAAACCCAATGTCTTATTTTGCATAAAAACAGCTGACCCTGTAGTTTAGATCTGTACAAATATGTTCTGAATTGTGATTCTTGTTTTTGTTAGTTCATATTTCAGTCATTTTTGTCAATTCTTCTGGATGCATTTACAATGTGAACTTTGAACAGAATCATACTATTAAAACATAAATTGCAAATATAATTGCAATCATAAAATATTGTAATTAGATATTTTTCCCAATTTGTTCAACTAACGTCTTCTACAATCCACTGTGCTACTGTGAAATTCCCCTATGAAGAGATGGGGTCCATTTCTTATAAGCTCTTCTGTTCAAATCAAACACATCTCCATGATTGATCCAAACCTTTGACAAAATACTTCTTGCAGAACCTCCTGAAGGTGTTCTTTTCGACATAGGTGAGTCCAGGGGGGTAGGTCCTAGTGGAGATGTACAGCTCCACGGCGTCGTATTTGGCAAAAAACGCATCCTTCAAACAAAAAACCAAACTGTGTCAGGCTTTACAACAGGGAAATGTTTTCATCCATTTTATTTGACTTTACCTCCTGATCCTCGTCCGCCTCTGCAGCATTTTGACTCTCGTTCAGACCCTGGATCTGATCACAAAACACAACAACAGGTTAAATAAATCTAATTCTTCACCAAGTCCAACATGAACCATTTAATTTAAGTCCTGGTTTAGTCCAAGTTTGGGTTTAGTCTCAAAGTTAATTTTCAACCAAACTTTGATCTAAAAGTTGTCTAACCATCAACCCTGGTCTAGTCCTTGCTTAGTTATAGTTTAGTTCTGGTTTAGCCCTTGTTTGGTCGTGGTTGAGTCCTAATTCAGTCCAGTCCTTGTTAAGCTTCTAGTTAAAACCTGGTTGAGTCCACGTCTAGTCCTGGTTTAGTCCTGGTTTAATCCTGGTTCAGTCCTGGTTCAATGATGGTGCAGTCCTTGCCTAGTTCTGGTTCAGTCCCGGTATCTGGTTCTTACCGCCTCATCTCCGTGGGTCTTGATGGTGGGCACTGCGTCTGGCTTCAGCACCTCTCTGCCCCCTGAGCGGTCAAAGCAGTCCTCAGTGAAGTGAACAGAGCAGACAGAGGACCAGAGGTGAGGGTACCAGTGAGGACGCCCCGCCGCCTTCAGCCAGCGAGCCAGCAGAGGGGGGCTGTCCATGGGGAAACTACAGAGAGAGAGAGGGGGGTGGATGTCACAAAGACTGCAAGTATTAAAGTCTCTTGAAGATAACCAAATGTATCTTGCTCAAGGGTACAACAGCAATTATTCTTTCCTGATTTGAATAATTTTGAGATCATCAAAAGTGGGACCCATCTCCAGATCTTGAGCTAATCTTGTTCAGGACTGCCTTAGCTGGAGCATTTGGCCTATTGTGCATGCTTTAGGTTGATGGAGGAAACCAGAGATCCGAGAGGAACCCCACCCAGACACAGGGAGAACAAGCAAACTCGCAATAAAGCACAGATGACCCAGAGCCAAACCTAGATCCTCAGGTGACGGACTCCTAACCACAAAGTTACATAGTGCACCTTTAAACCTTCATACTTAAGAACCTGAGCCCGAGTACAGACTGTTGTTAGACTGTTCAAAGTTTCAGTTCAAAGGTTCATACTTGTGGAAGGTGAGCCCCAGCTTCCTCTCCACGGGCCCACAGCAGTTGGTGCAGGTCATGATGCTGCAGCGGAGCCACTTCCTCTTAGATCGGCTGAGGCAGGTGGGACAGCGGGAGATCCAACACGACAGGTCTCTGCTCATGGAGTACCAGTAATAATGTCTCACAATGGCTTTAAAACAGGTGCCGTGTCCATAGTGACCGCCGTTATCGTGGAACTGCTGCAGGATCGCATTAACCTAAAAACACAAGAGGAACCAATTTAAGACACTGTGCCTAATAGAATCTTCAGCGTGAATTGGTCCAGACCTCCTCTCTGCTGCGGGGGACCCTGACCGGAGGAGAGCGCAGGTTGTAGTAGAGGACTCCATCTGAAAAACATCATATTATAACTGTAATAAAATTCAAATGGATTTATTATGTAAGAATGATGATGTAACAGTGACTGACCAATGAGAGTGAAGCGCTTGGCCATCCTCCTCAAAGAGCCCTTTCTCTTTTTGCTTTGTTGAGGAAGAATCCTGTGGCTCAGATACCTGCAGCAGAAAAGGATGCAGTTTTGATTTGAATATTTTATACTTCATTATGTATATCCATTTTATTTAATTAGTGCTCTGTGCAGTAAAAATAGAAGAGGACAAGAGTCCTTCAAACCTGGTCTTAGTCTTGGGTTCTGTCCTGCTTCAGTCCTTACCTGGCAATGTGGTTGTATGTGGTGAATGAAGCACTCTGCCTGGACTCCTGCACTGGGTCTGGGGCCTCTCTCGGATGGCGTTCTGGGACTCTGAGGCTGTACTGGTGCTCCTGGAGGGGAGGGTCACTCTGCTCCGAGCTGAAGCCCACCGGACACACCTCTGCTGTGGCCGCGGCACAGGTTAAGAGGTCCTCCAGAGACGAGGGGTGGAACAGAGGCTCTTCTGAGTCTGACGTCTGGGGACAGGAGGAAGAAAAACTCAAACAAAAGGATTATTTCATTATTTACAACTATACATGTTTTCAATGAGTAAACACAAAAAAAGTCAGATAATCCCCTCTCTGTAAGCCCACCTGTTTGGAAACCCCAATGATGGTGGGCACTGCGTCTGGCCTCAGCTCCTTGTGTCCCTCTTCGTTCATAAAGAAACAGTCGGGTTCAAAGTGTCTGGAGCAAAGTCTGGAGCCTTTTCTGACCGAGCCCTCGTCTCTCTGAGCAACCACCAGCCAACGCTGTCTCTGCTCCCCGGGTTTAGGGAACCTGGAGAGAGGAGATTGTAGCCTTATACTCTACACTGGAATTTTACATTTGTGTTGTGTCATCATTTTACAAATAGAACATGAATTCATTTCATGACCATGGGGGGGATGCAAACTGTCTAATGTGGGAAACACTGTACACATCATCTGGTACTTTCTTTGCAACACTGCAATATCCCCATTTTGGAACAAATAAAGTTAAGTATTGAGCTTCACGTGATGAAAGAATGACACTAACAGCTTTGCATTTAGCATTTTCAAAAAACAAGGCTTTCTAGTCAGCTACTGAAATAGTAGTAGTAGTAGTAGTAGTCGTGATAATATAGTAGTAGTTATAATAGTAGTAGTAGTAGTAGTAATATTAATGATAATATAGTAGTAGTTATAGTAGCAGTAGTAGTAATATACTGACTTGTGGAAGGTGAGCTCTGGGTAGATGTAGCTGGATCCGTCGCAGCCATAGGCCAAACAGTACTGCACCACCTCTGAGGCCTCTGGAGCTCTTCTCTCTTTACACGCATCACAGCGCTTTATGTAATCTTTAACCATGTCCGTCACCCCCACCCAGTAATACATGGACTGAGGAGAGACAACAATATGACTAATACACAGACACAAAACACACATTACAGATAATCAGTATCATTATCACCATAATGTAAGCTTGCTTGGCAAATCCAGACTACCTCTCTCTATTTCTATATAGAGGGATATCAGTCTGGTCAGCGAACCAAACATGATCATCCAATCAGATTTGTTTATTTCAGTGATGGATGTAAAACAAAGGAGCTCATTGGTCACCATCATTTACAAACAAAATCACATTTCTCTCACTTGAGATTAACAGTTAAGCACTTTGTTCATGGATTTTGCAGAAATCAGCCATGTTTTTCTGTGATTTTTTTGTATTTTCTTTTTTCCTCATTAGCAGCCATATTTGTTTTGATAAAGCTGGCCATGTGTGTCCTTGACTGGCATACCCACCTGTCAATCATGCTTGTAAAGTATTGAAGAAGTATTCTAAATCCCAGAAAAAACACAGCAATGGTTTATACCACTATTTTAGACCACTGTAAACCTAGAGTAAAGCTTTTTTTATTTTTCTAGTTCCATCCTCACCATGATCTCCCGGACCATGCGTACTCTCCCTGCATGGTTATTGTTGTCGTGGAACTGGACCATGATTTCCCGCACCTGCTCCTCACTCATCACGGCCTGTAGGAGGCGCCCTCTGTACTTACGCAACAGGCACCCATCTGAAACACAAGCAGCAGAGTGGTTATTCTGTCTCCTCCTCTTAGTAAGGAAGTTGTGGGTTTCTGTCAGAAAATAACAGAGATATTAACACAAAGAAACTCAGAAGGCAGAATTCAGGTTTTTACTTGCGGCGAGGGACAGAGGCGCTGCTACAGCTCTTAACTGCCGAAGAGTCACCGTCCAACGCCATGTATTTATTGAATCACACAGGTTACAAGAATAAATGGGCGGTTACATTTTTCTATCACAGTGAAAAACACAGAGAATAAAAGTGTGTATTGTGTTTGTGTGTGCCAGCTGCTGAGGTGTAGGAAGGAATGTGCATAGGGAGGACTGTCCTTGCAGAAGATAACAGTTAATAAGGAGTTGGTTTTCCCGTGAGAAATACACTTTGAGAAATACCGTTTGTAATAATAATAATAATATGGAGAAAAATGCCGCACACCGTCTTACTTGCAAATAGTGAAATTTATTAGGACAAACACTAGGCCTTTGTCAGGCAAAACGTTTTGCCTGACAAAGGCCTAGTGCCGAAACATTGCACGATTTGTCCTAAATTTAAATTGCAAAAGACGGTGTGCGGGATTTTTCTCCATGTTCTTGGGCTGCTCCCTCTCCTCCAACGCACCCATCTCTAGTAACTGATGTGCGAGGCTCTCATTCTTTCATAATAATAATAATAATAATACAAAGAAGCATCTATACATCATTTGAAAAACTCTTTAACAGTTTCCCTTTTTCAAACACGAACCTTTATATATGAAGTGCTTGCTGGCTTTCCGGGCCACATATCGCTGCGCAGCTGTGGTCTCGGGATGAAATTTTCTTTTTCGTAAATACAGCTCCACGCGGTTTAAAATGTCAAAGGAAGGCATCTGAAAAAGATAAACCCAAACAATATTCATTTGAGCTTAGGGTTTTATGCTTTTTCAGGTACATAAAAACATTGAAAGTATTGAAAATCTAATACTAACTGATACTAAAACCAGTATTGGAAACTAGATACTAATTTGAGCAAATATCAATACTAAAAAAGTCACATTCACAGGACAGAAATAAACCTTTCCTGAATAGCTTTAGAATGATCTTGAGCTGCATCAGAACAAGTATAAGAGCACATAGACTAGTATACATCCATGGACCAATATGGAACCTACCTGGACCACTGAGGGATTACATGGATACAAGACCACCTGGAAATATAAAAGAAATTCTTGTTATTTAATGTTGGAAATCACATTCTATTTTCTAAAGAAAGAGTGTTTTTATTATCGATGTGGTATAGGAATCAGTATTGAGTATCAAGCCTATTCCTTAACAAATTAAATTAATTTTCAAAATTATAGACATTAATTTACCACATTATTATTACTTTTATGTCACAGAATGCACAAATTTGGATTCTGATTCCATTTTATATTCTGTTGTTGTGTTCAAATTAGATTTAATCTAATTTTGGATTTACAAACACAATTTCTAATCTTAAAACAGTTTACTATAAAAAATACTTGCAGAATTTGTTCAATTTCACACTCAAAATGTCTGAGAATGCTAAAGCCCATTTAAAACTTTACATTATTTTAACCAACTTCACATCCCAAATGAAATGTTATGAACCAAGATGATTTTCAGTAGTGTTTACAGCAAAATTTAGCCTCTTCGTTTACAACATGAATCTGAGCAATATTTCTTTTTGGTCAAGATTTTTTGGTATTTTGAAACATATATTTTAGAGAGTAAACATGCTCAGATTGATCATGAGTAAAAGGTGTTGAAGCCATTCCCACCGTTAGAACATGATCGATCGGTCCACAAAAATCTCCGTAACACCGTCGCCAACTTTCCCCTAAAAACTGACTTTATTTGCGCAATTTTTTAACCTCAACTATTCACACAACCAGGTTAATTTCATGGACAACATCTTTAACTAGCTAAAACTAGTCCAAAGCGGCATTTTTAGACAGAAAATCGAGGCTAAATTGTGCTTAAAGTTGATCAAGCTACAAATGCATGTAAAGTTAACAAAGGTTAACAAGTACTAACCGGAAATGAGGCCATCAAAATAAAAGTAAAATGTGCCTTTAATTCAAACAAAATACATTAAAATACTTTATTTTCTGTTTCGTAATTTTTTCTTGAAGATTTAACCTAATGATAATGAAGAATAAAAGATAATAAAAATGAATTAAGCCGTTAAATTCAGTTGTCGTGCTTTAATTGCGCTAAAATATATGTAAACAGGAACCTGCCCTGTTGTCATCTGGGTTAATTTTACTAGAGTCGTGTTTGGTGCAGGTTGCAGAAGCTAACGTAACCCCAACACGCTGAGCTCCGTCTGCACAGTTCCTTTGACTGAACTGGGACTGATGCCATCTACAGACACGGAGGAGAGGAGAAAAATGCACCAAAATAGTTGTTGTTTACATTGTAATTTTAGTTATTAATTGTTGTTATCATTTAGACAAATTGACTGAAAGATGTTAACGTAACCTCATATATTGTAGTTTCTTTATTAGTAAGCATAGCTTTAAAAAAATTATAATAATAGACCTTAGACCCACTTTGTGCATGAAATGAGTCTACCATAAACAAAGTAGATATGATAATTAAAATAATATTATGGATTGTACATTATGACAGATTGTCTTTTCATAATGGCTCTTTAGTGCAGAAGACATTAGATGCAAGTGAACATTTAGTCCTCAATTTTAAAAGATTACAATCCAAAAAATGATAACAGCTTTATAAAGCTGTGGTGTAAAACTGGTTTTAATCCTAGTTTAGACCTGGTTAGGACCTGGTTTAGTTCTGATTCCATTCTGGTGTAGTTCTGTGTGTCATGCAAAACTATTTCCATAAAGACAGATAACCACAACATTTTACAAAAATCACCAAACATGTATTTTATTATTAGATATAAGCATGTCATTCATTTCTTTTAGACAATCTCAAGATTTAGTGCTATTTTTTGTACAGTACATTCATACAGAAACTGGTCAAGTAAAAGAAACTATGTTAGAATGTTGTTACCTCTTCAAAAACATACCCAGCGTTGTTTTGTTTCATTCACACACGTTTGAGTAACCCTTTATTATTAGTCTGTCTACATCTCTAAACCTCAAAATGCTCTGTTCTACCTTGTGATGTCATGAAGCAGTTTTCAAGTTAACAGCTCCTTTTACCTTCATTTCAGAAGAGATGGGAAATTCCAGGGTTGAAATAATCTAAATTATTCTAGTGAAGGTGTATGGGGTTTAAAAGCACAGTGGTGCACTTCCTGTATTACCACTTAATGAGGTCACATGTTGGCATGAACAGAGTTTTTGCTAATTGAGAATGCAGAATTTGTGTGTTAAGTGTGTGAATAACACAAAACACAACTACAGGTATGCTTGTGATGAGGAAACAACATTATACCAATCAGAAAATAGCAAAATATTGTCCCTTTTTTAACCAACATATTCTTGTGATTGTCTACGTGTCTGCTGGTACTGTGCTGCTTTCTTCTCCAGGACTCACTTGAAAAACGGATTAGTGATCTCAATGGGACTTTCCTGGTAAATTTTTTTTTTAAAAATAGACTCCTCTCCACTCAAAATTCCATGATGTGCGTGTAAGGCCCGTTCGTGTCCAGTTTAAGGACCTGTCTGTTTCCATAAGTCCCATGTTTTACTAGAACATTTTCTTTTGAGGCAAATTGTGTTTCGCACAGTGCCACAAACGCCTCATACAGTCGTAGTCCGTCCTCTTTGTTGATGTTGTTGTGATATTGCATGGCTTTTCCTTTGGCTCTTCCCCCTAAAGTCGCCTGGGGGACGATCAGTAAATTCCCAGGAAGATCCAAAATGGACACCATCTTCCCCGATGATGACTCACTAAGGCGTATGTTCAGGAGAGTCGACACTGAGAGAGAGGAGAAATAAATAAGTGTGATTTTATATATTTTATTAAACTCTGTTTAGACTGTCAATCCAGACTATTGGTAAAATTTTTTCAAATAACTTTGCTTTAAATTAGACACTGAGAGAGTGATTCAGAGTGATAGTATTATTTTTACTGACCCATCTTTGGCAGGATTTCATCAGTGGCTCCTTTGAAGAAACAAATGTAGATCACCATTCCTTTGTCAATCTGAGGGAGAGATGTCATAATAGTTTAATCTCAATCTCTTTAACATGAACATTTCAATTCAATTCAAAAAGTGTATTGTTAATTTTCATATGAATCATATGAAGAATTTACATAATATGGCAATACAGTGAGAAGTTTTTTAGTGGATTTGGTATGATCGTAACAATATGGACATGCTTAATGCATCTATTCTCAACCATCACTCTGAATTATAGGATTGCATATATCTAAACATTTTTTCCTTCTAATGTTTGGACTAAAACCTAATTCATAATAATCAAAACACTTAAACACAAAATAGCCACAGGCAACGTAATAAATCTATTAAATCTGGCTTGTGACCGCTATTCACTGATTACATGATAAAGAAGAGCCAGTGCCAAATGTGAATACATCCCTGATCCATCCATTCTTGGATCCTGAGCGGTTCTGACCTGCACGTACTCCGCCTCAGAGCCCTCTTCGGCGGGTTTGACCATCAGCGACGCCCGGAGACACTGCTGCAGCACCGTGCGAGCCACCGGAGCTTCTTTCTCCGACATGATTCCACTTTTACCTCCAGCTCTGTCCGATTTTAACCAGGATCTGACCGCTGTCTCAGGTGCATGTGAGAAAAAGAGAAAGAGTGCGTATTTACTTCCGCGTTACGTCCAAACAAACCCTACGTCACCAATTATTGCTATTATTTATTTATGCTATTTGAGTGAGGTTTGTTTTGATTTTTTGTAATATAGTTTTGTTTTGCGTGTAACAGAACTCCACGTACATTTGTTGTACTCATTTGCATTCTATTTGAACAATTTATAGTTTATATAATATATTTTTGTTTAGTTTATCTGAGGGCTATAAAAATAATAAGTAAAATAATAATAAGCATTATTATTAATATATAATATAATATTTATAGCTTGTTCGTGAACCTCAAATCTTACGCATGCGCATTGGACATCCCCGTGAGCCTGATTAAACATGGCGCATTTCACTTACAGCAGATTGTCACATTTTCTGAAATTATCGGTGAATAAAGTTTCGGTTGTACGAGCTGGACCTGAAATCCAACACGTCCCTGGGTGCTGTGTTCAATCGATACGATGGCAGGTGGGAAAACGGCTTAAATGTGGATAAAATCACGGTTTTACGGTAGATTCAGAGCAGAGTTAGCCATTAGCGTTAGCCACAGAGAAAACGGAAGTTGTCAGAATAAAAGCGCTTGCAAATAATGTAAACAATGTGAGATGAACATGATTATGTTGACCATATAGTTGTACTGTTTGGTTATATGTGGTCATCTTAATACTTACTGTTACTCATCTTAATACTTACTTACTCTGACAAAATATAAAGCTAAGTATGCAAAAAATCCATTAGCCTTAAGAGGCTAGTAGTGACTAAAGATAAAATAGGAATCGAGTCAGCCATTAGCTTAGATTAAAAAAAAAAAAAAACTATGTATTTGCCTTCATTGGGAATTAAAAGAGCTGTACATTAAGGAGTTCTTCACATAGTCTTGCTCAAAGACACAAATGCATGCCGCACTAGA
Organism: Boleophthalmus pectinirostris; assembly: GCF_026225935.1. Classification (NCBI taxonomy): domain Eukaryota; kingdom Metazoa; phylum Chordata; class Actinopteri; order Gobiiformes; family Gobiidae; genus Boleophthalmus; species Boleophthalmus pectinirostris. Next base: position 32,489,519 of record NW_026570971.1, on the reverse strand, counting down.
GGGTGCAGAGATCAGCCCACAAACCTATGAGTCAGTGGACTGTACTCTATCAGCTATTCAGGATGATTTACAATATTATTATTATATTATTGCTTTATTTATTATAAGTTGTTTTGTTCTTGTGGGCTTTATCTTATCTTATCTTGTGAAATTTGTGTCTCATTTGTCTTCTACCTATAGCACCATGGCCTGTCCTTCCTAGACTTCCCTTACCCTCCTGTTTTTTGTATTAAAGCGTTCTGTGGACAGTAAGACTCTGCAGGAGCGGCAGAGGCAGCAGATGGCTCGAGGTCTCCCCAAACAGAAGCCCATCTCTGGGGTCAAACAGATCATCCTTGTGGCTTCAGGGAAGGGAGGAGTGGGCAAGTCCACCACAGCAGGTTAACACTGTTATTGTTACTAAAATGATATGTTTTATTTATTCATATGTACAATATTTTTTATAATGTTTGATTTTTTTTGTTTCTATAGTTAATCTGGCACTGGGACTTTCTGCAAATGATTCGGTGAGTGTAACAGATGGATAGATATCTTTATCAAAGAATAACAGACAGGCAATATAAAAATACAAAGAGACGACTATGCCAGTGTTTCCACAGCTGAGAAGTGTAGCAGATGGCACTGTAACCAATATTAGTACAATAAAATCCCCATGTTTCAGTCGGCACATACATTTATACATAATATTTGTTAAAATGGCAGCACTGTATTAACTTTTTGGACACAAAAGTTCACTAGTCCATGAGTATTAGTAATAGTAAATAACTGAATAACTTAATAAGTAAATAAATAGATTGATTTTGAGCAAATTTTATTAATATTCTAAGTTTTGTTGTGGTAATTAATGTCACAAAAGTTAAAAGTAATATTTTTATGATTTGATTCACAATTAGGGCAATTACACCCACACAACTTCCAGAAAAAGTAAGTACTGGATTAAAAGTTTTAGATTTTGTTCATCAGGACATTGGATTGTCATAACACATCTTGACATTTTTCTGTTGTATATTTTCATTAATGAGCAACAAAACCACTTCCTCTTCATCTTTCAGTCTAAATCCGTTGGCTTGTTGGATGCTGATGTTTACGGCCCCTCAATTCCCAAACTGATGAATCTGAAGGGGAGCCCAGACCTCACAGACAGTAAGTGCTTCATAGTTAATTCATCTGAACAGATTATACATCAGAAGATTAAAACACAAGTGAATCCTGTTTTCCAGACAATCTGATGATCCCTCTCATGAACTATGGCATTCCCTGGTGAGTTTAGACACTTAAAAACAATTTTTCACATTTTTAAAGAGATCGTAAAACAAGTTCCATTTTATATTTAATCAACTCTTTTGTAACATTTTGAAAGATTTAATTATTATGAATGTTATACTCTTAAAAAATGTTATATCTTCAAAGCTACATTGAGGGTATTTGATATAATGCCCACCTCTACTCGGATATTGAAAATTGCACGGGTCATATAAAAACGTCTTTGTAATACTAAGTTGTAATAAAAGTACCTATAGAGATTTTTTATGAATTCATGCTCAAATACACTCTGCTCATGCTTTCAGATATAAAATACAGATATTGAATGTATTATTGGTTTATATAAGACTCTCTCCTGTTGTAGTATGTCCATGGGTTTCCTGGTGGATGAAATGGCTCCAATCGTGTGGAGAGGTCTCATGGTGATGTCAGCCATTGAGAAGCTGCTCAGACAGGTACAAATTTTGAAACTCATCTGTAATTAGATCAGCCAACCCAGCCATTTTGCATTCTCACATATCACCACTAGATGCTATCTACTACTCTCTGATAGACAGAAGACCAGAGAGGGGGGAGGGGCCAGGTGAGGGGAGGGGAAAAGGTTTCACAATCTGCCATCTACAGGTAAAATCAAAGCTTTAAATCTGGGAATAATGCATGAGAATTAAGGGTTTGTGAGAGATAGGGACACGTTTTAAATACATAATTCCTCCTTATAGGATTTGATAATGGGTACCACAGCTCTAAGCTCTAAGAGCAGAATTTCACTTTTATAACCATTATTTTATGTTTTTTGGGCACACAAGAAACCTTTTCTGTATAACATTTCTCCTCATTCAGCCTTTAGATTAAAAAAAAAAAATGTTGTAACTGCCTCATAAGACCCAAGCTTGCAAGTGTGGTTTGTGTGTCAAAAACTGTTTTGTACCCACAACACATTTAACTATTCTATACTGTACTGTCAATTGGTTTTAAAGTCTCTGTGTTGTCTGGTCTTGTAAAAACTATTGAAAGTGAAGTTCTAATTATAAATAAATCTTGTGTTCCATTGTTCAGGTGGACTGGGGGGAGCTGGATTTCCTGGTGGTGGACATGCCTCCAGGAACAGGGGACGTGCAGCTGTCCATCTCTCAGAATGTGCCTGTGGCTGGTTAGTTTTTCCGTGGGAATAAAATACAGTAAAAGTGATCATTTTTGTTGGATTTGATCATGTTGCATATATTTTTTACTTTTCAGGAGCAGTGATTGTGTCCACTCCTCAGGACATCGCACTGTTGGATGCTCGACGAGGAGCAGAAATGTTTAACAAAGTCCATGTTCCGGTGAGACTTCATGTACTGATGTCTGACCTGGGAAACATGATTTAGTTCTTTTGTGCTTGCCACTTATAGTAAGTCTTTAAGGCTTTAACACCTCCTTGGCTCCCCCTGCAGGTGATTGGTTTGGTGCAGAACATGAGTGTGTTCCAGTGTCCAAACTGTCTCCATCAAACTCACATCTTCGGTTCAGACGGAGCCAAGAACCTCGCTCTGTCTATGGGCGTGCATTTCCTTGGTAATTATACAGCCTCTAACATTTGTATTGGTCTTTATTATCCAGACAAGCCTCTCAGAGTGCACAGTCATTATTCATTCAGTCCACACTTGCACGCTCATGATTGGAACTAGGATCAATGGTTAGACCACTCATACCCAAAGACTGGATGATCAATTCCCGCTTGTCTGTTGTTGTGTTCTTTGGCAATCCATCTTGCATAGCATGAAAGTGATGTGGGAGTGAGTGATTGACAGTTGTCTGAGGGGCCGATGGTCTGCCCCAGGGCAGCTGTGGCTACAGGAGTATCTTAACACAACCTAGTGTGAAGTGAATCAACAATGACCCACTTGTGGAGCCTATCATTATTACTATATTCTATCTTGTATTTAAAATCAAATCGGACAAATACCCAAGTTAATCTTTTATTTTTACATTCAGGTGATGTCCCTCTCCATCTGAGCATCAGAGAGACTTCAGATAGTGGAAAACCTGTGGTGGTGTCTGCTCCGGACAGTCCTGAGGTTTGGATTCATTCTCATATTAACAAATAAAATCAATAAATCTGTACTTTCTCACCATTGATCAGATATTGTTAGGGTTGCACAAGTTCACATTTTAAACACGTCCTGAGTAATTGACAAAACACTGAAATCTGAACTGACAAACTAATACAAGACTTACATTTCAGAATATGTTTATACAGATCTAAACTACAGGGTTAGATGATTTATGCAGAATAAGAAGGAGAGTTTGTTGTCTGTGGAGGAAATAATCGTACTTAAAAAATGCAGCCTTTGTGATTTCCTCATTGCATCCATTCAAATTGTGATTTCAAGTCTAGATTGCTGTTAATCTTGCAGCCCTAGATTCTGTTGACAAAATCTCACATGTTTTAAAATAATGACACCATTTTGTGTTTCAGGCCGAGGCGTATAAGAGGCTGGCAGCTGCTGTCGTGCAGAGGCTAAAACAGCTTCATTCATGACCCTGATTTACTTAGCTCATTAATTATTTTTATTTTTAACTAAATATGAAAAAATAAGCATGAAGATGAAACACAGCCGCTATGATGCACAAAAGACCACTTTGTCTGTTTACAGTATGTGTAAAAAAATAAATTATTAATACAAAAACTCTGCTGAAAATTATTTGAGTGAAAAGACTTAAAATATAGTCATGAGAGAATTAACTTTTTTTTTTTTATTTCACTGGGCAACAAGTCTATGTCCTAAACCAGTACAGGACTATTCTAGGTTTAAAGCAGGTTTAAAAGTGGACTACATTATTTCTACTGTTGTTCTAAATAAGAAATGATTCGAAGGAGGACAAAAAGTGGATAAAATGATATAGTTCGACAAACTCACACACTGAAAACCTGTACATGTACCACAGTACTAAAGTATTCATACACTTTGTTAACTATATATTTTGTATACTCACGGTTATTTATGTTAATTCATGTTTTTTCACTCAAATTTTGATACCCCGTTTGTGACGTGGTGCAGTTCCAAACTCGCCAGCAGAGGGTGCAATGGTACAAAAAATATAGGCTATGTCCCTAGTATTTTTTTCTAATACCGAGCCAGTAGGATAGAAAATGAAGTATAGCCAGTTGTACTTGGAGAAAAATATTATTTCTTAGGTCGAATCACAACAAAATACAGGTAGAGGTGACAAAGTATGTGCCACGCTAATGTAATATATTTTGATGTGAATACAGAGCCTAAAATGTTCTCTATGACATTAAACAGCTCTACCTTACATTGATTCAATTAGAGGTGATTTTACTACTCAAAAATACCTAGAAAAACAGGCATGCAGACAGATCTGACCTGTAACTTGCCCTGGTTTAGTCTCCATGAAGGTAAAAAGGTTTAATACTATACTGTGAAACATTCCAGACAAAGCAATGACACCTTCGTGAAGAAAAGCATTTGAAGGACCCTCCACCAGAAAAGTTACCCAATGCACATATAAAGGTAAGTAACTTTTTTGATTAGAATGTTCCACAGTTTGGCATTTAAAGCAGAAATACTGTATTACGTGTCTTTGTCAGTCCTTGTGATGGTTAAGTACGTATTTTAGATTTTTTGAAGCATTAGCTTAGTTCTGTGTCAACTAATCTATCTGGCGTCTATTTAAATTCAGGAGTCCAAGTGCTTAAAATGTACCTTAAAACCATGTATGCAGGGGGCTTTAATAGAGAGAGAAAGAAAAACGTAATAACAATGATTTGACTAAGAATTATTATTTTTTGAATGCAGTTAAATAAAGGCATTGTGTCCTTAAGTGAGTCAGTGTAATCCTCGTTTGAATGATCTGTGGTAGGAGCTGCAGGTTTCGTCAGTTTTTGAAATGGAAATGCTTAAACTTCCATTTGTCATTTTTAATTTGAAGGACCTGGATTAGGCTGGACTAACACCGCTCAGGGCAGGAGAACTTCGAACTTCAGATGAGCTTCAGAGGAGTTGAAACATCTCAACTCCAAAAGTCTCCAGATGATAACCTTTGACCCTTCTTTACCAGAGTTCTCTTAAAGGATACGGGGTGCTGTCTAAGAGAACCTCTTTTTGGACTTGTCCCATTGTGAAAAGTATTGTGTCAGTCCAGTTCTGGGCTGGTTCATGAAGGCATTTAGATTAATGTTTAGATCGTTCATGACATTCTTCTGGAACTTCTGATGTCATATTTTGCTCCTCGCCAGAAGTTCCATCTGTCTCTGGAGCTCTTTGGTCAGATATCTGCAGGACCTCAAACTGGACCAGTTCTGGAACAGAGTCTGGACTTCGACTTTCCAGTAAAATGCCTTCTTCCCGGTCCTCCTCAGAAACCATCTCTGGAGCTCTAGTCTCAGGAACCTCAGTGGATTCTTGAGTTGAATTAAGATCTTCTGCTGTCGCGTTAATTTCTAGATGTTCCTCTTTGTTACAGTCTTCTGATTTTTGTATCTCCATTGGACTTTTGAGCTCCTCATGTTCTGGGTCTCCTGGCTTTGGCGTCTCCCTTGGACTCTGAGAAACTTCCAGGTTTTGAATGCTCTCTGGAAGTCCAAGGTTTTCTGGGTTCTGGTCCTCCTCCTTTTTTTAGATGCGAGGAAAAGACATCATTCAGAAATAACTGTTTCCGAAATATTTGTCTCATTCTTCCATTACAGTCTGAGCTGAAGTGTCTTTGTCAGGTCCATGAGAGCTATGACTCTCCTCTGATGTCTGCTCTGAAACATTGTTTTCAGCTATGGTCTGTGGACTGTGTCTCTCCTTTTGGTTGTCCCGGTCTGGAGTTTGCTGTGTCTCTGAACCTTCTGCCTTCACTGGATCTTCTTTCAAGGGACTGTCCCTCTGAATGCTCATCTGGAGTGGATTCCTCTGGTTTCTCCTTGAGAAAGTCAATTTCTGGGACTATAAATCTCGTTATGAGGAGCAGTGCAGTGGATGCATTCCTTTTGGCCTCCTTCTTTGAGCATCCAGAGCCAGAGGAGGTGTACTGGTCCAGAGTCACCTCCGTAGTGAACACCCAGCTGCTGTTCACCAGGTGGTACTCAGGGGCCTTCTGTCTGCTGATCATCTGCAGCTCAGACAGATGTGTGCTGGGGTCCTTCTCCAGACGAAAATCTGGAGGGTTGTAAGCAGGCGGAGCTCTGCTCTGTTGGACCGAAGCTCTTTGGTTTGGAGTCTCCAGAGAGTTCTTTGGTTCAGGAGCAGGTTCTGCCATGATCTAAGGAGCAGATGGGATCAGCTCCTCCTCTGGGACTGTGCATCTCATCAAAAAGAGCAGAGCTGCAGTCACTCTCCTCCTGGCCTCTTTCTTGAAGCCCACTTTGCCCACAGCAGTATAATGGTCCAGGGACACCTCCATGGAGAAGGCCCTCTGAGCATCAGTCACCGTGGCCTCCAGCAGGTGATACTGGACAAGCAGGAATTTGCGGGTCATGAGCAGCTCGGACAGGTGAGTGCATGGTCTTTGCCCAAACCAAAGTCCGGACGGCTGTGGGGCGGGAGGCTGCTGTCGGCATATCCACGGTTCCCCTCGTGCATCTCCAGCTGCTTTAGCACCGTGACACAGGCCCTGATCACTTTCTTCTCTCTTTCCTTTTGGGTCCTCGTGCTTCTTCGCTGAAGGTCCCGACTGAAGCTCGAATAGTGAAGATGGGGCAGGGGTCGGTGCCCTGGTGGACTCTGAGAAGTCCACAGACAGATCCAGGTTTTGTGGCAGACTGGGCAGACTGTACAGCCGTTTGATGATGGGTATGTAACTCTGAGCGGTCATGTTAAAGCTGCATGCGTGCAGTGGAATAGAGAGAGTAAAGTGTCTGCTGAAATGTTGTCTTGTTCTGAACTGCGTCTTCGACAAAGGTTTGCTTCAAACTGAAGAAGTCTGAGCTGTGTTCACTCCCACAAGAATCACTATGGAATCCTGTGATGTCTGTAATGTCACAGGTGATGTATCATGGACACAGGACATGTTCAAACTGTTGTTATGTCCTTAAACCAGACACTTCATCCACCCTAGCATGAATGTAGCGTGTGTGTTGGTGGTGGGAAGGGCTGATGCTGCGGACTGGCAGCCTCACTTCTGTCCCAGGGCAGCTATGGTTATATCTTACTCCACCGAGTGTGGAGTAAAGGAATATTGCACAGTAAAGCACATTTGGTGTCTAAACAGAACTGTATAAATCCAATATGTTTTTCTTATGAGCTCAGCATTATTTGGTTGCAGTCTTAACATTTTGACTCTTCAGGTCCTTGATGTATTTTGTCTTTTGCTTCTTGAATATTTTTTTTTATGAAACTTGAATAAAAATCCAGAAATACAAAAAAATGATGAGCGGGAAACAGATTTGTGAAATTGGTGAAACTCCCGAGTGGTCGTTTTGCATGAGTTTTACCTGAGGACAGAGACACAGACGGAGCAGCATGAATTATTTATGACAGAAATAAAAAAGAAGTCGCTTGGATTTTTCTTCACCTCATTTTTCACTTCCTCAATTTTAGAGCCAACCTTAAACTTAAATCTTTCAACTTATTCTTAAAGGGTTGAGTGTAGAGACAAAAGTACAAATCTTTTTTGCCATCTCTGTTTGTGAAATGTGCGTTTTGGAACAAATTTATTAAAGGCGCATTGTGTAACTTTTCTGGTGGCGGGTCCAACAACATTCTTTTCTCCATGGAAACGTTATTGCTTTGTCTGGAATGTTTTATTGTATAGTATTAAAGCTTTCTATTTTCATGCCTGTTTATAGGTATTTTCTGGCAATAAAACCACCTGTAATTTAATGTATTTAAGGTAGAGCTAAACCAAAAAGTTACATAGTCCACCTTTAACTAAATCTAAGCTGAAAGAATTCATATTTTCAGTGTAAAATTCAACCTTGCTACCATGTTATTTTATTTATGTTTTTTATCCCAAGTCTTAAATAAAGTACTGGAGTATTTCTTTTTCTTTTCATACACACTCATATATAGAGCCTATATATGGTATGTAATGATAAATTCTCAGTAATATTTCATGAAGTGATTTTTGCCCCACCTGTGTCTCCATGGAAACAGTCAGGTTTAATTGGCGCCTGAAGCTTTCTCCTTCATCTTTTACTGAAACATGCTTTTTTTTTTTTTTTTACAGCATCACAACAGTGGCAGAGTGGTTAGCCTGTCTCCTGTGTCAGTGTGGAGGTTGTGGGTGAGAGACAGGAGGAACATATCTTGTATCTTGTTTCTTTACCGTCAAACTTCAGCATGGATCTGCATTTTAAAGTCAGTTGATAAAAACCGTCATGATTAATACAGAGATATTAATATTCATGAATTTGAGTCTGACCTAGTTTCACTTTCTTGCCTGAACTTAATAAACTCAAATGTCATCAAAACAGACAGACTGATAATATGAGGGTTGGTAAGGTGATAAGGTTAAGGTTTATTTTATTCATCTCTTGTGAGGGAAATTGATTCTCTGCATTTGACCCATCTTTCAGTGCTACTGGGCTAAATGATCTGCAGACAGTGTTGGGGAGTACCGGATTATGTGTACCGGCGTTACGTAATCAGAGTACAATTTATGAGTAACTGTATTCAGTTACAGTTACCATTTCAGTGAGTGGTAATTGGATTACAGTTACTTTGTTGAAATAAGTTGATTACACGGCAGTATTTTCCTGTTTTCACATTTTGGGCTAAACCAGGACTAATACCAGGACTAAAACCAGGACTAAACCAGGACTAAACCAGGACTAAACAAGGTCTAAACCAGGACTAAACCAGGACTAAACCAGGACTAAAACCAGGACTAAACCAGGACTAAACCAGGTCTAAACCAGGACTAAACCAGGACTAAACCAGGTCTAAAACCAGGACTTAACCAGGACTAATACCAGGATTAAAACCAGGACTAAAACCAGGACTAAAACCAGGACTGAACCAGAACTAAAACCAGGACTAAAACAAGGACTAAACCATGTCTAAACCAGGTCTAAAACCAGGACTAAAACAAGACTAAACCAGAACTAAAGCCAGGACAAAAACCAGGACTAAACCATGTCTAAACCAGGTCTAAAACCAGGACTAAAACAGGACTAAACCAGGGCTAAAACCAGGACTCAACCAGAACTAAAACCAGGACTAAAACCAGGTCTAAACCAGGACTAAACCAGGTCTAAACCAGGTCTAAACCAGGTCTAAACCAGGTCTAAACCAGGACTAAACCAGGACTAAACCAGGTCTAAACCAGGTCTAAACCAGGACTAAACCAGGTCTAAACCAGGTCTAAACCAGGACTAAACCAGGTCCAAACCAGGACTAAACCAGGTCTAAACCAGGTCTAAACCAGGTCTAAACAGTAGGGTGGCAGTAATTTAAGGCAGCAGTGATCTCATATAGAAAGCATTTCTCTATCAATAATATTTTTAATCTGGTTAAGGAAAGACTGGCCTTTTTGTGTAGTTTAGCAGATAAAACATCTTTGTCTTTGCTTCTCTACAACAGACACTTGCCTGTTCATGGAGACTTGGGCTCAACAGCCAATTTGAAGAAAACAAACAAGAATTTTCAGGATGTGGTTGCTACATTCATGTCATTTAAAAAAAAAAACATGACAATATCAAGTAATCCAAAGTATTCAGATTATGTTACTCACTTTAAGTAATTTTTAAGTTCACATTTGAGCATTTATTAATGATTAGTAAGTTATGAGAGAATGATTTACTAATAATGCAATGCAATGATCATTCAGGCAGCTGTTATCTGTTAGTTAAGTCTTTCTGAGAGCTTTTCTAAAGTGAAGACAGATTATGTTTATTAAGCATTTGTTAAGGTTGGTCAAATTCCAGAGAAATAATAATGCATTACTAGTAAATCATTCTCTCATGGCTTACTAATCATTAATAAATGCTCAAATTTGAACTTAAGTATACATTTACAAATGCACACACAAATGGTTAGTTCATGAGTAATTAAGTAAGAAATACTTATGAGTAACTATTTCCAGCACAGGCAAATTAAGTGCAAGTTAAGTGCTAATTCAGGTACTAATTAAGTAGTTACTAAGCATGAATCATTATTAATTAAGTCTTTGTTCATGTTTTATTAAGGCTAAATAAGGTGTAGTTATTATAAAGTGTTACCAAAATTTCTTCTTACCATCCAGTTTCTTTAAGTTGGGGAGTTTCTTTGTCACCTCCTCCATCCAGTTTCCTTCGGCTTCTCTTCCAGGGGGTTACCAACAAAAACCAGGTCCACAAGACATGGCAGCTCAGCTAAAAAATACAAAGAAAACAAATTATTACTCATAAATAAATAAATGACTCATGTCATTAGGATAATTACAACAATAAAATGAGAACATGTAACTCCACACAGAATGACCCGGGCAGAGTTGAACCCATGACTTTCTTGTGACTGCCATCTAAGCAACGTTTTTGTTTTTTGTTTTTTTAGCATTATTCACTGAAGCTCCATTATTACTTTTCTAGGGTTTGTCACCTCTTTATCTCTATGCATATTATTGCTTTACCTGGAAAGTTCCTCATTAAACTCCTCCATCTCTATAGAGGAAGGAGAAGAAGATGATGCCACCAGACCAAGCTACAAGTCAGGTCTGTGGAGAGGCAACCCTGGTCACAGTAAAAATGCTTTTTATGTTTTTTATGGTATTTTCTTAACATAAAAAAATACATCTCTGTGAACCCAAAATATAGCCAAAATTATTGAGTACTGTTAACTCAAAATGTCTTCAGATGTTCCACTCATTAATCCAGAAACCAGAAAAATTACACAGTGCGGGTTTTATGTAGTTTATAGTATTTATAGAGTTGACGTGCCTGGTTCTCATCACAGTTTCAGAACAACCGTCTTTGAAGCAGTTTTTAGAAAAGCTGTTCTCTGATTGGCCGACGCCGGTCTCAAACAGGAAGTTCATTTGTAGGTTAGCGCTGTCATCGTCTGATTAAGTTTATCTGCAGAGGAAACTGAGGCTCTGCTCTAAACAAAAACATCAGAGAGTCCGAGTTTAGTCCAGGCCTGGGGGGTCTTATATAGTCCTGAGTTAGTTCTGATTTTGTCCTGGTTCAGAGCTGGTTTAGCACTGGTTTAGTCCTGGTTTAGTCCTGGTTTAGTCCTACTTTTCTTCGTTTTTGTTTTGTCAAATGAATCATCTTAAATGTTTTTTGTTTCCTTTTTGGATTTCCAGTTGTCATAAATACCGTCATGACGAAATAAATCAACAAGTAAAGAACCAAAATCTGGAGTCTAAATCAGGATCAAACTTAAAACAGGACAGAAGAGAAATAACTGGACTAAACTAGCTCTACATTTGGACTAAAGTAGGATTTTAACATAGGACTAAATACAGGAAAACCAAGAATGAAAACAAACTGGACTAGTAGTAGTAGTAGTAGTAGTAGTAGTAGTAGTAGTAGTAGTAGTAGTAGTAGTAGTTATTTTCTTCGGTCAATTAACATAATCATGCATCATGTAACAATGATTTAACAAAACAAAAAAACACATAACAAAACAAATTATGCAGTTAGTGCATATAAATAAAGTTATTCTGTAGACCAAAGGGGTTTAGGCTGAAGTTTAACACTTGTTTTGCCAAACCCTATTAATGTATAGAATAGGATACAAGATGGCAGAACTATTTACAGAAAAAAAAAAAAAAAAAATCCTCTTTTATGAGAGCAGGAAAGAAAATGTCCTAAATGTTATAGTGTACACTTACACAATACAGAACACAATCCAAATATATGTTAATGTTCATACACACACACACACACACACACACACACACACACACACACACACACACTGACCCTGTACATGTTAATTTTTATACCTATTGGTTTATATTATCCTCTTAAATATATAAATATAATTAGGGGTTACAGTTAATCTGTAGGTTTGATGGGGTAAAATATGATTTACTGTATTTCTCTATATTTCTCTATAATTTTAGTTTTATATATTTGTTTAAATTGTTTTAGAGCCTTTTAAAATTAAAAGAGACTAAAACAGAATTAAACAAGAACTGACCCAGACCAAGAACAAAACCACGTACTAGTAGTAACCAGTCTAATCCAGAACTAAATCAGGACTAAACTGGGTGAAAAATAAAATACTAATGACGCAGGACTCAACAGGATTATACCAGGACTAAACCAGGATGGCACCAATACAAACCAAGACTAAATCAGGACTAAACCAGTTCTAAACCAAGACTAAACTTGTACTAAACAAGAACTACCTTAAAACTACAGGACGACCCCAGACAAACCCAGCTCTGACCTAAGACTAAACCAGTACTAACCCAGGACTAAACAGGCCTAAACCAGGTCTTGATAGACGGTGTTATAATTGGAGCGAGTATTGGCGCGGTGTGGACACTGTATTTCCAGTTTGGTTGTGGATCAATGGAGATTCCCCTGAGAGAGATTTTAATGAGAGGAAACCTGCAGCCTCTGAAAGTGGACTCAGGCTAAATTTAACCTGCACCACGGGGAATAAGAGACAGCTGAAGACAGGAGACTGGGAGAAAGGACATTTGAGGTGTAGATTTAACCAATAATCTGGGCATATTCTAGAGTTAAAATAATGTTAAATTGCATTCAGATGTGTATTCTGTGTATTTAGATAGAATTGTTTCAGATGATATCACAAAATATTTAGTTGGGATGGAGGAGCAGAGGAGGGAGAGGAGACAGTCAGATGGAGCAGAGGAGCAGAGGAGAGGGTCAGATGGAGCAGAGGAGCAGAGGAGAGGGTTAGATGGAGCGGAGGAGTGGAGGAGAGGGTCAGTTGGAGCAGAGGATGAAGAGGAGAGGCTAGAGGAGTAGAGAATGCAGAGAAGAGAACCAGATGGAGCAGATGATGAAGAAGAGAGGGTCAGATGGAGCAGAGGAGCAGAGGAGAAGGTCAGATGGAGCAGAGGAGCAGAGGAGAAGGGCCAGATGGGCCAGAGAAGCAGAGGAGAGGGTCAGATGGAACAGAAGATGCAGAGGAGAGGGTCAGATGGAGCATAGGATGAAGAGGAGAAGGTCAGAGGATGAAAAGGAGAGGGTCAGATGGAACAGAAGATGCAGAGGAGAGGGTCAGAGGAAGAGAAGATGAGAGAGCCAGATGGAGCAGTGGAGTAAAGGAGAGGGTCAGATGGAGCAGAGGAGCAGAGGCGAGGGTCAGAGGATGAAAAGCAGAGGGTCAGTTGGAGCAGAGCTTGCCCCAGTTTCCTGTTGCATTGTGGGAGTTGTAGTATTTCAGATTTGCAGCCCGGGGCGTTGCATCCTCAGCAGCTCCATGTTTCTGCCTCGCTCACACTTTGCTCCTTTTTCACGTTGCGCTCTGATTCTGTTAAAATCCTGACAGAGCAAGATTTTCCTCTTCTCAGCATCCTCTGTCACACACCAACCACCAGCTCCAATTAGCTCCTAAACAGCTCAGAAATGTTACATGTTTGGCACTGGGGTTTGCACTAATGATCTCCAAGTAAAATGTTGGAAAAGAAAAAAAATTTGGCTTTATTAATCCATCTGACCCTCTCCTCTTCATCCCCTGCTCCCTCTGACCCTTTCCTTTGTATCCACTGCTCCATTAACCCTCTTCTCTACATCCTCTGTTCCATCTGACCCTCTCTTCTTCTCCTCTCCTATCCTCTTCTGCCCCATCTGACCCTCTCCTCTTCATCCTCTGCTCCTCTGACCCTCCTCTGCTTCTGTCTGCTCCCCCGACTCTGCTCTTCTGGCTCTGAGCTCTGAGTGGTGAAATTAGGTTTGAAACGGTTTAATTACGTTCTTCTCACTGAGCACTGCCATAATTTTCATCAGAGAAAAATGGGAGAGTACAGCCTCTTCACCACAATCACTGGGACCAGACGAGCGCTTAGACAATGAAGGATAATACATTTTATTTTTGAGAAGTTCCAAGAAGTTTTCAAATTGAAATGGAACAGGGGAGAATATGCAGTACTAAATTGTATTAAAGGTTCAATAACATGTTTAAATTCTATATTTAAAGGTCCCATATTATTCTATTTTCTGATCTCTGTTATAATGCTGTTTCTTCATCACACTCATACCTGGAGGTGTGTTTTGTTTCAGTCACACATGTTTAACACACAAACCCTGCATGTTTGTGTATTAAACATGAGTTCTTCTCACAAACTGAAAACACTCTGAAAACTGTTCCATCTTGTGATGTCATGTGGTAATACAGGAAGTGCTTCACTGTGTTTTAAACTCTATACATCTTCACTAATCATCATCATTTCAGCCCTGGATTTGTCAGTCTATACTGAACGAAAGGTAAAGCATATTTTATGTTATTAGGTGCTTTTTTCAGACCAAGAGTTTGTTTTCACATCTGACAGTTTCAACTGCTCACTAGCGCTCTTCCTCAGTGTGATCATGTGATGTTGCTGTGACATGTCGGTCATCTGATTTAAATAGGCGCCATCTTCCTACCGGTGGAGGCAGGACGACAGCGCCATTGCAGTCCAACTTCCTCAGGACACTATCCCAGGTGTGTGAGAGTAAAAAAGGCCCCTCGTCCCGGTTTATCGTCCCGTGGGCACATTTCTGTATTTCAATTGCCTCTTTAATCCAGCGGCGATGTTTGTTTGCCTCTGTCCCAGTGATGTTTGCTCCATGCCAGTCCATAATGTGGTTTTCTCTTTTACAGTGGTCAGAGATGAACAATTTAAGTTGTTCCTGTTCTGCATTGTGTTTTGTTGCTCGTGTTCACACCTTCGCTGTTTCCTTCTCGCATTCTGTTCTGTGCTCCTTTTTTCCGTGTTCTGAACGCCCTCCCTGTTTCCCCAGTGTATGTTTTGTTGCAGGACATGCAGGGTATTTCATATCTGACATTACTTTTATGCTCTGGTTCTATTTTGTCTTTCAGGTGGGCGAGTAGTTGACTGAGTTTTCTGTACTGTTTAGGAAGACAGCGCTAAAACCTTTATAAATCAGATGACCGGACACGTCACAGCAACATCACGTGACCACTCGGAGGAAGAGCGCTAGTGAGCAGTCGAAACTGTCAGGTATGAAAACAAACTCTTGGTCCGAAAAAAGAATCTAATAACATAAAATATCAGAAGACCAACTGAATCTCATTGGACTAAAAGTATTGCTTAGTGACATCACAAAATGGAACAGAGCATTTTGAGCTTTGGAAATGTAGACAGACAAACACAAAACACAAATTCAGGTCTGTTTTTGATGAGATAACAACATGGCATGGCTTAAAACTCACAAGATTTCATTTTGTGTAATATAGGACCTTTAATAAAACATCAAGTAAATCTTATTTCTTTGTAATTTTCCTCAAAGTGCAAATTAATATGAATTCTGGGGGTCTACTCATGCATATCACATTTATAAACCATTATAATGTATAATGTGGGCCTATTTTTTAATTTTTTATTATACCTCATTTAGCCTTGTGTACTGTAGCCTAATTTTTTACAATAGTAAATGTTTAGACTTGCTCATTCTTAATACTTTATTAATTAAAAGCTGTGACAGTAATCTTTTGTCCGAGCTGACAGATAGTGTCCTCAGTAGGTTTACAGTAACAGAGCTTTTTTAACCAGTGAATATAACATTACCCAAGAGATGAGTGACTTCTTTAGCTGTGTGCCCTTATTGTCTATGCGCTATTCAAGCCTGAAGCAACTATTTACATAACGACATATGATCCAGCCATGGCAGGGACCAGGGGCAGGATGGACAGCCGGAGAAGAGGAGGCGTGGGTGGGTGTGAGGGGCTGGGAGGGACTGGTGTTGTGCCATGAAAGTTACCCACTGCCAAAATCTGCCCCCTCCCTTTGTGAACAGTTTAAAAATAATACACTTTCTCTGGATAATACGGATAAAATGGGATCGTAATTCACTTCTCCAAGGTTTTAACTTTAGCTTTAGCTCTAAAATATCTAATAAAGGTCTCATATTACACAAAAATGACTCCTGTGAGCTTTTAGTTATGTTATAATGCTGTTACCTCTTCAAAAACATACCTGGAGTTATGTTTTGTGTCATTCGCATGTTTCAGTAACCCTTTATTATTAGTTTGTTAACATCTCCAAATCTTAAAATGCTTTTTTCCACCTTGTCATGTCATGAAGTAGTTTTCAAGTTAACAGCTCCTTTTACCTTTTATTTAGTAGAGACTGGCCATTCCAGGGATAAAATTATCCAAATGATTCTAGTGAAGGTGTAAGGAGTTTAAAAACACAGTGGAGCACTTCCTGTATTACTCCATGACATCACACGGTGGAACAGGATGTTTTTCATTTGAGAGAAGCTGTGAAAAACAGTGAACAAACTAAAACACAACTCCAGGGACTGTCATGAGGAAACATTATAACGTTAAAAAAAAAAAAAGCTTCCACAGCCAATACGTAGCCTAAATTTTTAATTCATTTGAGTAATTTTTTAAAACATTATTTATAATACATGCCTTATTTTTTATTTTGTCATAGCTTATATCTTTTATGATAATTAATTTTATGCTAATAAAACTTACAAAATTAACAAATTATTCTTGAAAAATGCAGTTCACACTACAAGTTGTGTTAGTAAAAATAACTGTCTTACTGAGATGAGAGATGGAATTTTTTTCTGTACTACAACATACTTTAAAAAAGTATTGCGTCATGTACCATTGTATATGGTTTTGCATGGAATAAATGCGTAATACTTTGACTTTTTTACATTATTTAGTACATATTATACATAGAAAGTGTGTTGAAATAAACTATTGGCCAAGGGGGGGCAAATTAAACCGGAGTGTCGCCATTTCGGCTGGATCTGCGCGGAGGGAGGGCGCTCGTCTCCCCCTCTCTCCCCTCTCTCTCCGACGCACACGGCCAGGTTTCGGCTTACAGCGCATACCAGCCCAGTCCGATCACTCCAAGCCCGCAGAATACACCCTAAACCCGGGACAACTACCGAGAGACCCGCCTCTACCCTCTACCTCCAGCCTGGATCTCACGAAAAGACGCTAAAGACACGGAGCTACTGGATGTAAGCGTGGATTTTGTGCGTTTTTGGAGACGGGAATGCGCTCTGCTTCGCTCCGTGGATTGTGGCTGTGGGAGCGACCATGTTAAAAGGTGGGTTGGGGAATGCGTTTGAACTGGAGCTGTGACATTGTGCATCTATTTTAACAGTCTTGTCTTTATTTCTCAGCCTAAACTCCAATATTCCCACTCAAAACAACGCAAATCAAAGCGGGAATTCTGCGCTTTTTACGCCCTGGTCGCGTCTTTTTTAGCTCGGAGTGCTATGGGAATGCTAGGCTAGCGGCTAACACTAGCTGCTAATCGGAATTGGAAAAAGGTAGAGCCGCGGAGAGCTGGGATTTTTCTCACGGAGGGAGCCACCGCAGGCCCCGGTCGGATTGAGTTTCGTTCCCCGGGGAGAGATGAAGCTAATGCGGGTTGGATCTAATCTGGTAGCGGGCGTATTTTAATGTTCCGGAGCGTTTAATAAGCGTTAAAGTGTGGAGGTGTGAAATGAACTAAAACTACAGGCGACTCCCCCATTCAACTCAACTACTCACTCCCAGGGTAAATTACGCAGCGGTTTAACTCGTTTAACAAATGCCCAACGTTTTCTGCAATAAAACGACTTCACAAACATCAAAATCTGCAGTTTTTTTGTAGTTTAACACTGGTAAAGAAGTGGGTGGGTCCTTTTCAAAGTTTGGTAATAAGGCTTTGTTGAGATGATCCCTGTTTTGTTCTGGATCGTTAATGTAATATACTATAGCATTAATCACTATTCCGTATAAAAGTTAAAATCCATTAATCATTTCACAGTTCATGCACCCCCTTTAGTTCTGAGACATTTTTGTTTATTTAATGATTCCATTTTTTTTTTAAAGGTGCACCGTGTAACTTTTCTGGTGGAGGATCTTGTTTGCTTGGAATGTTCCAAAGTTTGGCATTAAACTTTCATCTACATGGACAGAAGCAGATGGAATCCCCATGCTTTTACAAGGGATCTCCAAGCAATAAAACTTCCACTTGTAATTCAATAAATGTAAGATGGATCAGATTAATGTCATATGGTGTAAAATTCCAGGCAGAGCAATAAAAACTCTGTCTAATAGTGGACAATTCATGGAAAAGTTACACAAGCAACCTTTATCTATTTAGTATTTCATGTAATTCAAATCTCTGACCAACGCTTACATCATTTTTACGATGTCATCATAAGGGTTGGTCACCTTTTTTCTAAACCAGCACTAAAATTACACCTGGTACTACCTGTATGTTCTGTCTCTTTGTACCTTTGCTGTGTTTTTCCACGATCATAAAACCTGAGAGTAATATTCACTCCATAAATATAAAAGCTAGTTAAAGAGGGGTTATTATTTAGGTTATTAATTGTTAACACGTAACTAACACGTAACGTCATTAGAGCGTTAAATTGCTCAAACATGCATGGATGGCCTTTGATATTTTTTTATGACTGACAACAAGGAAGAAAGCTTCAAAAAGTCAATACCCTTTCTTTAATTTACTAGTAGGGCAGCCTATTCTTATTATAGATGATATAGTCACTTAATTTAGCACAACTACGATCTCTATACTGCCTTGTGAACACTTTCTCTCTCTATTGTTGGTAGTTCCCATAGTAACGTATTGTTCAAATGTCGTTCTCTACCATACCTGTGTAATTAGTTTCAGCTCTAGTCCTTGATTCAATCTTCAGTTTAGTTCAAAATTCCCCTGAACGTTCCTAACCCAGTGACCTGATTCTGTCCATAGATCTCTCCTGTTTCAGCCCTGGTTTTAGCTGCACTTTTGCTCGCAGTTTATTTCCGGTAAATTTCAACTTGGGTTTGATATTAAGGAATAGACTCGACATTCAGTACTGATTCTGATACCACAGTTGTAATAAAAATCTTTCTTTAGACAACAGAACATGATTTTCAACATTGAATCATACTTTCTTTTATATTATCATGGGCATATACTAGACTATGTGCTCTTATACTTGTTCTGATACAGCTCAATATCATTCTAAAGCTATTCATGAAAGCTTCATTTCTGTCCTGTGAATGTGACTTTTTTAGTAGCAATACCTGCTCAAATGAAGATCTAGTTTTGATACTAGTTACAGAATTGATCAGTGTCTGTTATTTGATACTTTTGACAACCCTACTTGGTTACAATTCTGCTTTATAGGTCTGAATTAACCTTAAATGGCAGTTTAAATGGTCGTAACGTCTTAATAAACCAATCTAGGCTGCAGTCTTTCAGGTAACATATTGTCCTATTTGAGAACTTAATGTGTCTGTGTCTCCATGGGGTCTTATTCTGTGTAAAAGCCACTAACCCTGTAATTTGCCCTCTACAAATATGTTCTGAAATGGCCCTATATGTCAAATGCCCTCCCTGTGTGTCAGAGGTCCATCCTGTGTCTCCATAGGGCCGTTTTCTATTTTAATCCAAATCCATCAAATCCATATTTTTAGTTCTAATTGTTTACCCTTTTTATTTAGGTGTAATTTTCATGGTTTAATCAGTAATTGCACTGTAGACTCAAGCATGAAATATTTCACATGTTTCTAATACCCTTCAGGCCCACAGTCCTTTGTCATGTGGAGGTCATTGGGTTGGTCACTGCTGCAGTCTCTGAGGGCTCCCCTGCTCTTAACGTGAATGATGAGCGACTCTGTGTTTACATAAGTGTTGGACCTCCAGCCATTTTGAGCTAAATGCAGTGTTATGCAATGTCTAGTTTATTTCTAGTTGTCAGTTGTTAACCTGATTATATTAATATTATTATATTACAAGTTATTTAATCAATTTGGTGTCTAATCCTCCCGTTTAGTTTGTCCTCTGCATTTGACCCATCCCTCCGTGTCTCTGGGTTAAAACTGTCAGGAGCAGTGGGACCCATCTCCAGATCTTGAGCTGGTCTTAGTCTGGACTAGGGATGCTACAATAAACATCATTTATCGTGATAAAAGGGTAGACAATAATAGCCTGTGGGACATTTTGTGTAATCGTGATAATCGTCATTATATCAACAGAATGTGCAGAGAAAAAGACACTTAACCATGATGTTTTCCTTCTAGTTCACTGTTGTTTTCACTTGGAATAAAGTACAAAATAAGAGTTTAAATATGCAACCTATTTATAATATTAAAATTATAATTATTCATATCCACTTTAGCAACTTTAATAATTATCATGATACAATTGTTAATCACACATATTTTGGCCATGGTAATCCAGACACCAAAATTTCAAAAGGCTGCCTTAGCTGGAGGATTTGACCTGTTGTGCATGTTTTTGGCTTGATGGGGGAAACAGAGGTGCAATTTAAAAATAAGATGAAGGAAATGCAATTAATAATTTACTCAAAAGGTTTTATGATAAAAGAAATGGTGCTACCTTGTGAACTCAGCTGCTGTGTGTCTATAAAACTCTGTGTAAATATTCCTCCATGGACACAAGCAGACACTGTAATCCAAGTGTACAGTCCTGTCAAATAGACCTGTTTATTTACAGTGAAACGCCGTAATCAGGCTTCTGTGCTGTTTAATCTGTGTGTTAAAGTGGATATATTATGCACTATCAACCTTTCAGAGCTTTTAACCATGTTATAGTTGTTTCTCTTTTTATTTGCCCTCTGGAGTTGTATTTGGAACAATTCGTGCATGTTTAAGTAATTTTTATTCTCCTATTTACTCTCCAGGCATCCCGTTTTCACATCCACCAGTACACGCCCATTGTGATGTAACTTTCGTAATCTGTGATCCACGAAGGATTTGTCACCGTAGTGTAGTCAACTTTGCACGAATGAAAATAAATGAGCTACTCGCTAGTGTGATGTGCAGCTATCCACAGAAGAGGCTCACAGCATGCGGCGCTTTGTTGTGATGACGTTTACAGTAGGGATGGGCATGATTAATCGATTAATCGATAATTGATCATTAAGAATTTCATCGATTACGTTAATTTTAATCGACAAACCGAATGTAGGTTGCTGTGTGTAGCGTGACCAAACAGGGGTCCGTACATGTGTCTCTTTGCACTCAGAAGGAGCGAGACACAAACAGTAGGTCAGTCTGCAACGTACCGAAGCACAAATGTGTATTTAACGATGATTTGTACAAGAAATTCCACGCTTTCCGTTGCGTTCGGGGAGTCCTTGTGCACAGTGTACAAAGCAGCACATATGTTTCGGTGTCCAGTGGGAAAAAGCTTTACCAGGTGAGAGTCGCGCAATGTCGATGACGAGTCCCCACCTCCCGCACGGTGTCCTGGTTTTGACAAACGCAAATATGGTCACACTAACCTGTATTCTACTGAATCATGTCTTGTAATCTGACAGAAATTGACCGCATCAGCGACACAAGAGCTGTAGTTTTATCTTCGCTGAGTTTATGCAAATTAGCGATGCGGTTTTAAGTTTGGTTTCTGTGAGAGTTGGGCAAAACTGAATTAAACACATTATAATGTCAAACGGATTGATGTGGCTCTAGAGTCGTTACGGTTTATATGTCGTAAAGTTGAATTTATTTATGCAGATTAGTAGTGCAGATAGTAATAATAATGATGATCATTTTAATATAAAAACGTTAATGATTAATCGATAATCGATTGTTAATTCTTCCGACGATCGATTAAAAAAATTTCATCGAATGCCCATCCCTAGTTTACAGTGACATCCGCTCCCATTGGACACCATGGTTTTCTAAATCAAAAGTCAGTTATTAACTCGTTAGAAAATGTCCAAATTGAAAATAGATTATAGCTATATAGAAGAGACACAAGCACAATAGGTCTTCTTTAAATGAGTTCTTTTGGTTTCAGATTTTTGTATAGCTCTGTCTATTCTTGCCAGGATTCTACCGAAACACTGGAGTCATTGTTTTTGAAATGAAACTTCTTTATTATCGTTTTGAGTTTCTTTTCCTCTTTTTCAGTTGAGTGACACAAAACTGAGGAAGTGAATAACAAAACCATGGCAAATGTTGTCGTGATTGAAAACAATGAAAGAGTGATTTGGATACTAATATGACCGAACGTATTTGTGCAGAAAATAGACTGAAGTAAAAGCATATTTTTGTGTTTTTTGCACTGAAAAACATGTTTCCTTACTCTGAGCAGGCTTGCATGTCCACAAACCTGACTCTTATTTGTCCTGGAGCAGGGCCTCTTCCTGCTTGTTTCCATGGAAATGTTGTTCCTCTGGTTATAATATTCCACAGTATCACATTAAACTGTATGAATCAACTTCTGTGGAAATAGGATGTTAATGTGCCACCTCCAGAAAGTTACAGACTGTAGCTTTAATGACTCAGTGTAAACCACATGAGCTTTAGCTTCACTTTAGTGACTTTTTAATTCAGCATATTCACAGACCAGAGGTTTCAACAGAACCACAAATATTTAATATTTAGAAATGACACTTTGGAGTAACATCATGCTGGGGGTGTTCTACCTGTATGCCTATGTCAGAATGTTTATATGTTACCATGGTGACATAGTACACACATTAGCTAACAGTGTCAAAAGATTTTAAGATCAAAGTTTGAAACAAGAAGGAAAAAAAAAAAAAAAAGATTTTCAGGAGTCTGATCAGGCTGAGCGTTCATGGTTCTGTTTAAGAGTTTGATTTTCAACATAAAGGTGAGAGTGAAGAACTGAAAAACGTTTGGCTAATGCTAGCTAGCTTGTGGCTATATGTTTATGTGCCAGAAACTTGTTTAACAGCAAAATCATCTGACTTGTTGTAGTTCCAACTACATCAGCTGTTTCTGGTTAGATTGTGTCGAAACAGATTAAAGTCTAATTTGAGTAACAGAGCTTCAGACAGAGCAGTGCTTCCAGTTAGATTCTCACCCTCAGGGAATGTTGATGACATCAGCTGCAAAGTATCTATTCAAATGGTCATTTTCACATTTTTTATGGTAAACTGTAATATTTATTTATAGCAACTTTATTATAGAAATTAGTCCTTCATTGGGTTTTCGGAGGGGCCGATGGTGCAGATTGTCAGCCTTGCTTCGTCAGTCTGCCCCAGGGCAGCTCTGGACACAGTAGTCGCTTATCACCTCCAGGTGTGGAGTGAATGAATAATCTGTAAAGCGTCTTTGAGTGTCCAGAAAAGCTCTATATAAAATTATGGATTATTATGATAATGATTATTATTATTAAAAAAGATTGAAAATCAGATAGTGAAATGTGCATTGTGTAACTTTGCTTGTAACTTCACTTTAAACTGGCCGGACTGTTTGAGCTTAACTATTAAGAACTCGTTCTAAAATTTGATAAAGCTGCTCACAGACAGAGGGATACTGATGTGTGACAATGGGAATAAAAGTGAACGAATGATTTCACTGTAGTTTGATCATGAGCTCATTTTGGGTATGGAACCACAGATATTCTTGCTGCAGGGCGCCTCTCCCTCCTGTTCACTTTCCTGTGGTTTTGCTCAGATCAGCTGTTAGATCTGGTTTTATCTCTGCTGCAGTTTGTCACATGAGGAAACCAGAATAAATGTGAAAGTAAAACGTGTAGACAGAGTGTGGAGAGACGGCTAACGGTTCAGACCTGAGGGAGGAATCCGTGAATGACTCAACCATAAAAAGAAGATGAACTGAAGGAGCTGAAAACAGAGGGACAGTGGGACAGTAATGTAAAACAAAACAACTCAACATTCTAATCTTTTTTATTGATTTATTGATTTAGAAACTACAGTATGTAACATTTTAATTGGGGTCTGTCAACCTACTTTTTTCTATGGATATGTCATTGCTCTGCCTGAAATGTTCCACAGTATGACATTAAACAGCTTTACCTTACATTTATTCAATTGCAGGTGGTTTTATAGCACAAAATGAAGCTAGAAATGTTTAAGTGCCATACTGTGAAGCTTTATACTGTATCATCACATTAAACAATACGATATAGCGATATTTTTATATTTTTGCACACCCCTTGAAGCCATTGTTAAAAATATCAAAGATACTAATCAATAATGAAACTAATATCAAAATTACATACTCATTTGAGCAGGTATCAATACTAAAAAGTCCCATTGACCTTTCCTGAATAGATTTAGAATGATCTTTCTCTGTATCAGAACAAGTATAAGAGCACATAGACTAGTGTATGTCATGGAGCACTGTGGAACATACCTGCACCACTGAGGGATTACCAGATAATACCAATAAGGCCACATGGTCAAAGAAAAGAAAGTACTGCAATTTAATGTAGAAAATCGCATTCTATTGCCGGAAATCGGTATTGAGTATCGAGTCTATTCTTCAGTGTTGAAATAAAATGTCAAATTTAGTATCATGACAAGACAAACTTAATTAAACAAATTTAACTAATTTACCACCAACTCATCCACTGTTGTGTTCAAGTACAAACTGAATAAGAGAGTAGTGTAGTCATATTTTGTGCAGTGTCACCTTTGTAGTAAACATCCTATGGACAGATGGTTGGGACAAACTTTTCTATCTGACATTTATTCAGTTACATGTGTTTAAAAACTATGGTTACCTAACGGGGTGGCCTCTCCACAGATCTGACCTGTAACTTGCCTTTGTTTGTCTCCATGAACAAGCAGAAGTTGAATTCCATACTGTGAAATATTCTTGACAAAGCAGCATCTCCATGGAGACACGCAGACTTTCTTTTGCACAGTATTTGAGTGGATATATTAAATGGAATGTTAAGGTTATCAAGTAATTACTAAGATATATTGATTCATAACATGATTGATGTTTTGGTCACATTTTTAGTTTATCTAAGCGACATATTTGTGATAGCTTCATTTTGTATTTAATAATTTTCCATTTCAAACAGCGGAAGAGCAGTTTCCTTTGGTCTGGAGGCTGTTAAAGTTCAATCTGATCAGAAACCCAAAGCAGATGTTTATGGTGATTATGGGATGAACCACGATTCCAGCACTATTCTGGTGGAACTACAAGTTAGTTATTACCATACTAACTAACTACACATGGTTTAGCTCTGCCTAATTTATCTGGTTTGGCTCTGGTTTAGTCCTGGCTCAGTTCTGGTTCAGTCCTGGTTTAGTCCTTCCTGTTTCAGTTCTGGTTCAGTCCAGGTTTAGTCCTGGTTTAATCCTTCCTGTTTCAGTTCCGGTTCAGTCCTGGTTTAGTCCCTCCTGTGTCAATCCTGGGTCAGTCCTGGTCCAGTCCTGTTTCAGTCCTGGTTCAGTCCTGGTTCAGTCTTGGTTTAGTCCTGGTTTAGTCCCTCCTGTTTCAGTCCTGGTTTAGTCCTGGTTTAGTCCTGGTTTAATCCTGGTTTAGTTCTTCCTGTTTCAGTCCTGGTTTAGTCCTTCCTGAGTCCTTCCTGAGTCCTTCCTGAGTCCTTCCTGAGTCCTTCCTGAGTCCTTCCTGAGTCCTTCCTGAGTCCTTCCTGTGTCAATCCTGGTTGAGTCCTGGTTTAGTCCTTCCTGTTTCAGTCCTGGTTTAGTCCTGGTTTAGTCCTTCCTGTTTCAGTCCTGGTTTAGTCCTTCCTGTTTCAGTCCTGGTTTAGTCCTTCCTGTTTCAGTCCTGGTTTAGTCCTTCCTGGTTGAGTCTTGTTTTCCCTGAAGTTCATGATGACTTTATTGTTTTGTATTTTAGATTTGTCTGAACTTGTGATTTAGGAGTGGCTCAAACTCAACCAACCTGCTGCTGTTTATCAGGGTGTGTTTACTACTTTTACATCATATCCCTTTGTGCCAGATGCCCTCCCATCCTCCTGTATCTCTGTGTATCAGATGCCCTCCCATCCTTTGTTATATCCCTATATACTCAATGTTCAATGCTGATTCTTATAGTCCGATGATGATAATAAAAAACATTTTCTTTATACATTAAATGGTAGTACTTTTTTTTTTTTATATTACTATGTTATATGTCTTCTATCTGGGGTATACTTATACTTGTTCTGATACAGCTCAAGATCATTCTAAAATTATTCAGGAAAGGTTAATTTTTGTCCTGTGAATGTGACTTTTTAGTAGAAATGCCTGATAATAGTTTTAGTATTGATTAGTATCTGATTGTCAATACACACATATTGACTTAAATTATGCGGGCATGTAAACTATTTTTCCTTCTTGAATAACAAAATATTTGGCCCATTCAGAATCTGAGCTGCCTAAAATACCAGCTCCATCACTGTCTCTGTTTTATCACAAACCAAATGCCACACTGACACATGGATAATCAGGATTTCACGCCTGCTCAGATGACAATATTGATAACACGCCTTTTCTCTCTTTCTCTCTCTCTCCCTCCTCTTTTTCTGAATCAAATCATTTCTAGGTCAGTGGTTGTCAAAGAGTCTAACGGCATGTGCAGTTTTATCTTAAATCAGACTGAGAGAGGGTTTTTATAGCCCAGAGGAGCAGGGAGAGAGTCAGAGAAGGTCTTTCCTTACATAAGTCTCCTGGTTAAAAAATGATGACGTAACAGACAGCTCAGAGCTTCAAACTAGCTGGTGTTATCAAAAGTATATAATGCTAAAACTAATGTCGAAACTAGATACTCATTTGAGCTGATATCCATACTAAAAAA
Organism: Boleophthalmus pectinirostris; assembly: GCF_026225935.1. Classification (NCBI taxonomy): domain Eukaryota; kingdom Metazoa; phylum Chordata; class Actinopteri; order Gobiiformes; family Gobiidae; genus Boleophthalmus; species Boleophthalmus pectinirostris. Next base: position 32,462,679 of record NW_026570971.1, on the reverse strand, counting down.
GTCACATGCAGAGGACAGAAATTAAACTTTCCTGAATAGCTTTTAGCCAATTGAGTCTTGGTTTATTTCCAGTTTAGACCTGTTTTAGTCCTGAATTGTCCTTGCTGGTGCTTTGTTTGAAATATTTCGAGAATATTTTTCCTGTTTCAGTTTTTTATCATCTCAGACGTGCCCTTGTTTAGTGCAGATATTACCATTTGTGTGTTGTTAATCCCTTATTTTTTGGTGTCTATTTCCGGCATTCTCGTTTTGACCTGGTTTTGACCTGGTTTTGACCTCTTATTAATCCATTTTCCAAGTCTAATTTTAATTCTTTATAAATCTTTCATCTTACGCCATATTTGCCCTGACAGAAACATGCTAAACAACATCGCATTATAGATTCAAATGTGTAGAGTGTTCAAATGTTTTTTTATCGGTCTGTGTCTTTATTCAAATGTGCCTCTCCTCCAAGGCTGTGATTCATTATGCAATTGTTTAATATTTTAAAAGGACGCGTGTTGTCTCCACAAAGACCTTTTATTCTGGCTTTTTGTAGCTGCTGTATAAACAAATGAATTCTAATGGAACAAAATAAAGACTATTGTAGATGCAGAGTGAAAACAAAGCGTTGACTCATGTACAGTATTTGTGAATGGGAGAGCTGTAGTCAGGAGCACTCAAGCTGAAAGCAAACATTTAGACAAGATCATTTTTTAGGGGGAAAAGTCAAGGATAATTTTAAGACCACAAGAAACAAAGTGGTTTTGAAGGCATGCTGTTTTTTTTCTCATGTTTTGCTTTTAGTTACTATTCTAACATGTAATTGCTGGGTTACTACATTTCAGACAAGTTTCTATTCAATTGCGTAAATAGTTTAAATATAACATGATGACAGATTATGTTAAAGATGGTGTGTTCTTAATATTAATATGTCTGTCACATGTTAACAAATGTATACACAACTGATCATTTTCTATTTTTTTTAATTATATAAAAAGTTTAAAATAAAATATTATTTGCTTTTAATTATGGACTATGTAACTTTTCTGGTGGTGGTCCTGCTTGTCTCCATGGAGATTGCTCTGCCACAGTGTGGCATCAAATGTATAGCCAGGCTGGCGCCACCTAGTGCCTCCGCTCAATTTCATTTCTCTCCAGCAACTAGGTCAGAAATCAAAATACAATAGATGGTTCACAAAAACCCTGGAAGTGCAAGTTCAGGCACCAGCCAATCAGCGAAGAGTCAGATATTCAGTGTTGTCAACGATTCCTGAGATCGAGGATTTAAAGCCGGAACAAAGAGAATGTTTGGTGAATTTCATCAAGGGGAAAGACTTTATTGTCCTTCTTCCTATGGGATTTGGGAAAATCTTAATATACCAGTTAGTCCCGTTAGTGGTGCATTACATACGTCATGACCAAACAGCAGCGATTGGTTAAATAAAAAAAGTACCCGCCTACCGTTGAGCGAATGGCTGCGAGGTCAGACGGTTTGTATGAAGTGAAATGAAGTAAAACCGGTCTGATGAATCAGGCTATTAAGTGTACTGATTTAGTATTTATTCAGCTATTATTAGTCAGTGTTTTTATTACAAAATATCACTTGAAAACACTTTTACTGTGAACAGCCTCACCTGTCCACCAATCTGACTTTTAACTGGGTCAGGGGATGACACTTGCAAATCTCCATTGTGATGAATATGTTTAAAGGCATGTTGTGGGACATTATAAGCAAAGCTATGTCATCCCCATGGACACAAGCAGGTGGCATACCATGTATCAGAAAAGTCACACAGTGCACTTTTACATTGCCAGGATTCTCTAAATAAGGAGATGTGCTGTGAATACTCTGAATCAGACATTCCTTAAATAATGGATATTTTTTTGCTTGCAGTATATATTTCTAACCCAGTTTTTGTTGTGTGTTTCAGGGAGGTGATACAGAGAGGACCTGAGAGCTGCTCTATCCCAGCTCCACCGTCTCTGGATAGAAGCAGCATCTCCAACAAGAGTTCAACACCAAAACAACTTTAGCATGATCCGCTAACGCCGCTACCCACACAGCTCCTGGTGCGATGAGTGCGGAGATATAATGGCCAAAAACAAGGATGCCCGACCACCGACGTTTGCAGTCAGTGTGGTCGGATTATCGGGGACGGAGAAGGAGAAGGGAAACTGCGGAGTCGGAAAATCGTGTTTGTGTAACCGATATGTTCGTCCAGACGCGGATAACTACTACTCTGAACACACCTCTGTCCTCAGTACGATAGACTTTGGCGGCAGAGTGGTTAACAATGATCACTTCCTGTACTGGGGCGATGTTTGCCATAGAGGAGACGATGGATTGGACTGTAGGATTCAAATCATCGAGCAAACGGAATTTATTGATGATCAAACGTTCCTACCGCATAGGAGCACAAACTTACAGCCGTATACGAAAAGGGCGGCGGCTACCAAGTTACAATCCGCGGAAAAACTTATGTATATTTGCACGGATCAGCTAGGTCTGGAGCAGGACTTTGACCAAAAGCAAATGCCAGATGGAAAACTCAACATTGACGGATTCATTTTGTGCATAGATGTTAGCAAAGGTTGCAACCGCAAGTTTGACGATCAGATGAAATTCGTGAACAGTCTCTACTCGCAAATCGCCAAAGCCAAGAAGCCAATCGTGGTCGCTGCAACGAAATGCGACGAATGCGTAGAACAGCATTTGAGGGATTTGCAGGTATTCGTAGCAAGCAAGAAAACCTACTTCTAATTGAAACGTCGTCAAAAACAAATGTAAATGTTGAGTTGAGTTTCAATTCGCTGCTACAACAGTTGGACAAAACGCGAGGAAAACCGAAAACTGTTCCGTATCTGGAAGCGTACAAAGTCCAACGCCAACTGGTCGCCTTGGTAACAGATCGATTTGAAAAACTGATGGTCCAAACTGTACGGGATTATCATACGACGTGGAAAGCAGTGACGAATAATCTCAGAGGACAACCGGATTACGAGGAATTTATAACGTTGGAAGGGACACGAAAAGCACGGAATACGTTCACGAAGCACATTGCACAACTTAAACAGGAGCACATTCGGAAAAGAAGGGAGGAATACTTGACAACACTTCCCAAAACGTTAAATAACATGTTGAATAATTTGGATGAAGTTGAGCATTTGACATGGCACGAAGCGCAAAGTGTGATCCGAAACAGGCACGATTTTCAGTTTTGGTTTTTAATCTTGGATCACACTCCTTGGGATGAATCAGATCATATTGACAACAGTGATCGAAGAATACCATTCGATCTACTAGAAACTCCCGAAGCCGAAAGAATATACCACAATCACGTCCAGCATTTGTTATCAGAAAAACGAAGAGGCGAAATGAAAGAACGATTCAAGAAAACGCTAGAAAGAGTCCATTTTATCAGTCCTGGCCAACCGTGGGAGGAAGTTATGTGCTTTGTAATGGAAGACGAAGCTTACAAATACATAACTGAAATGGATAGACGAGACGTGTATGCAAGACATCAGCAAGAAATAGTCGAACGAGCCAAAGAGGAATTTCAAGAAATGCTTTTTGAACACGCCGAACTGTTTTACGATTTAGATCTTAACGCTACTCCCAGTTGCGATAAAATGACGGAAATTCATAGCGTTTTGAATGAGGAGCCCAGATACAGGGCGCTGCAAAAGCTAGCCCCAGATAGAGAATCGCTTTTACTAAAACATATCGGATTCGTCTATCATCCGACTAAAGAGACGTGCCTAAGCGGTCAAAATTGTGTTGATCTCAAAGTAGAGCAGGTTTTAGCTAACAGATTGGTTCAGCTAGATCATGGTCGCTCAAATTTGTACTACAACAACCCCAATGTGGATAAACTCAACTTGTGTTTATTGGGAAAGGAAGGACTTGCGCAGGAATTGGCAAATGAAATCCGTGCGCAATCCACAGATGACGAATACACTTTGGATGGCAAAATTTACGAACTAGAGCTACTTCCTGTTGATGTTAATTCAACTTTGCTTTTTAGTCACACCTGGGTCTCTACCTTCAAACCTCACGGATGTTTTTGCGTTTTTAACTCAATTGAAAGCTTAAATTCCATCGGGGATTGTATCGGAAGAATCAGAGCAGAAATTGCCGGGAGTCGAAGAGATCGTTTTGCTCAACCGTTACCGTTCATTCTTATTCTCGCCAATCAGAGAGACAACATATGCAAGAACATCCCTATTTTGCGTCACCAAGGCCAGCAGCTAGCTAACAAACTCCAATGCACCTTTGTTGATATTCCCTCTGGGGCATTTCCGAGAAAATTTACAGAATTCCAAATCAAACAAGGACTGAGAGCGGTTCTAGACAATATGAAACACAACTTTGACTTCCTGGCTCCTCTTCCTTCAATAAAAGACATGTCCGAAACTGATCTGCGAATCGTAATGTGCGCAATGTGCTGGGATCCGTTTAGCGTTGACCTAATTTTGTCCCCGTTTTTGGATTCACATTGCTGTAGCGCCGGTCCAATCGGTCAAAGCAACTCTCTCATTCTTGATAAAATTCTTGGTGAAACTAGGAGAAGGATTCAAGTTACAGTTTTGTCATACCACTCTGCGATCGGCGTACGGAAAGACGAACTTGTCCACGGATACATTTTGGTGTATTCGGCGAAACGGAAAGCTTCCATGGCAACTTTGCGAGCTTTTTTAGCTGAGGTCCAAGATGTAATTCCTGTTCAAATGGTTGCTATAACTGACAGCCAAGCAGACTTTTTTGAAAATGATGCAATTAAAGAACTAATGACAGAAGGTGAGCACATTGCCACGGAGATCGCAGCCAAATTCACAGCGTTGTACTCTTTGTCGCAGTACCACAGACAAACCGAAGTCTTCACACCATTTTTCAATGAAGTCTATGAGAAAAAGCAAAGCATTGAAAGTTCGTTCTTGTTTGATAATTCGTCCAGAGAATGCACAACGGGAGCTAGCGAAGACACTTTTCCAACATCGCCACATAGCCACTCTCCCGCTTACAACACGTACTATCCCGACTCGGATGATGACAACGAAGCTCCGCCTCCTTACAGCCCAATCGGAGACGACGTTCAACTTTTACCAACGCCAAGTGAAAGAGCGAAATATCGGATCGACTTAGAAGGTAATGAATATCCTGTCCATAGCACTCCAGTCGGAGAACATGAACGCAACCATAAAGTGCCTCCTCCCGTACGCCCTAAACCAGTTCTGACAAAACCAAATGTTCGAAAACTTGATCCAAATTTACTCAAAACGATTGAAGCGGGAATGAGGAGCAACCGGAGAATGCCTAGACCTCCGCTGGTACACGCTGATGACGTCGAAACTTCGGAAAACTACGCAGATCCAGTCGATACACTAAGATCCCGAGGGTATATCAACGATGATATTTACGCAGTTCCAGAGGACTCACACAGTCGTTTGATTAAAATTCGAAACACTTTTGGAGGACTGCATCACAGCGGATTGGAAGAGGAGAACGGTTACGAACGGAAAGCGAATTCAACCGGACGTAGACCTTCAAAATACAAGCACAGGTCCAAAATTTTGTTTAGTAAAACAAAAGCGTACCAGAGGAGGTTTCAGTCGGACAGCGATGGGGAGGAGAGCGGACCAGCCACGCAGAAAAAGAAGAAAGGAAGAGCGCACAGAGGAGGTGAAGAGGATCCGCTGCTTTCTCCAGCCGATCCGTGGAAACAGGGAATCGATAATCCGGCCATAACCTCTGACCCTGAGCAAGATGACAAGAAGATGAAGAAGAAAAAGACAGCCAAGACGCCCAAGGAGCCCAAAAAGGTGAGAGCAGGGTTAATATTTTAAAGGGCCTTGATTTATTTTTTTCCTCCCATGTATTGGATCAAAAATTGTCTTTACCCAGTACAGATGTATTGTAAGCAACACGTCAAAATAAGTCAGCTGCTTGTTAATTATAATAATGCATTAGTCTTTGTATGGGATTGAATTTCATGCCTTATTCATTCACGCTATGCTCAGTGCCGGTCATATGCTATTGTATTGGACTAAAACCAGGGCTAAAACCAGGGCTAAAACCAGGGCTAGAACTATATTTACTTATGCCTCTGTGAAATTTGCACTCTGACATTAGCCTATTGAAATTGAAGAATTGAAAATATATTTGTTGAAGATTTAAAGGGTGACATTCAAAGTAAGAAATTCACTAGCATTTTAAATTCAAAATCTGATTAAACTAATTATCTTCCATATAGAACCAGGGCTAGGACTCAACTAGGACTCAACTAGGACTCAAGTAGGACTCAAGTAGGACTCAAGTAGGACTCAAGTAGGACTCAAGTAGGACTCAAGTAGGACTCAACTAGGACTCAACTAGGACTCAACTAGGACTCAACTTGGATTTAACCAGGAACTTAAGCAACTAATCTACTACCTAAGTGTCAAATCTATACTGGTACTAAAGTCAAATAGCTATAAAGTTACGACTGATCATTAAATATTAAACACAGTGCAGCTTTAAACACTCTTTCACTGTATCTCCTGCGGCGCTTTGAGATGATGTCACAGATAATCACAGCAGACAGACTCATCGTGTACGCCGCCATCTTTATGCCCTGTCCAATTACTGCCCTGTCGCCGTGACAACGCTCTGAAGAGCAAAAGGACTCTGGGAAATCAAAGCCGAGTCGTTTAAATGAAGTTTCTGGAGGAGACAGTGTTTATCTGATCTGACAGAGCGTTACACAAGAATTTAACAAGGAGTTCAGTCAAATAGTTCAATAAAAGGGAAGACGCCTTGTTAATATTAAAATGCACTTGTTGTATAAAATTGTCAAATGTCTTTACCTTGCGATTTAAAGGAACTATATGTATCCTGCATTCTTACTCACACTCACTGGTGCTGCCAGAGCCTTAACCTGCAGAGAGGAGACATGCAAGTTTGTCTCATTCTCAGTGTATGGACCTTATGTGAAGGCTCAGAACCTCCAGAATTCCCTCCCTGAGCTGCAGAGGTTGCACTAGCACCGAGTCGTGACTGGCTGCAGGTGCTGGGGTATAGGTAGAGACCTTACAGATCAAAGACAAGTTTAAACCAACTGGATTTCAGCACTGAAACTGGCAACTGACTCGTGAGGGTCATTCTGCTTTCTGATTGGAGATTCATCTTGAACCTAAACTCCAAATTGTAACATAAACAGTTTGTCCAGTGTTGCTGATTTAGTCTTATCAGTGAAATCTGTTTTTGATTTGAACATGTTTATCTTGTAGCTGGAGACGCAGATAGGTCATATCTAGGGAATTTAAAATAGAAATCTTACATACGGTTACTTTAATGTCACTTTTGTCTCCTATTTTTAGCCCAAATCATCTAAGCCGGCCAAGCCCCTGTACCCGCCCACCCGCAGGACCTGGGACAGTAACTATTTTGGGGTCCCTCTGGAAAACCTGGTGACTCAGGACCGGCCCATCCCCCTGTTCATCGAGAAGTGTGTGGACTACATCGAGAAAACTGGTACGTGATGATTCATTTATGAGAAACAGAAGTCTGCTGCTATAAGATTTGAAATGACACATTTTGCTTTGCTGTTTGGTTTGGGTTTGAACTGTATTGGCAATATTTTGGTTTCTTGTTGTTGTTGAAAATTCAGAACATTTTGTTTGTTTGAACTTTTGTTTGAGGCTTGGTGTTTTTTTTCTGTATAATACTTAAATGATTCCAGCCTTTGCGATAAATGGGATGATTCTAATTACAATTTTGATTATGATTAATTGTTGAAACTGGACAATTAAAGTTCTAGTTTGTAACTTTCTGTAGGTGGCACATCACATAACCGATTAAAACCATACAACACTCTCCAGGGACTTGGATACTGTGGAATATTATAGGAACAACATTTCCATGGAAACAAGCTCACAGATCACATTATTTAGTTTTAGTCAGCGTTTGGCTAAAATGTTACATACTGTGGCTTTAAGTGATGCCAATGAATTAGTTTAAATCCAGTAAAAGCAAAAGAAATTGTGTATTTTTAAAGAAAAGTTGAGTGCCAGTTGTTTATCAAAAACAAAAGTGCAGAGATAGAGTGATCTGATGCAGCTGCCATTTTGCATGTTTTTGGTTTAAGAATCACTCACACTGGATAAACTGTGCCTGGCGTTGTTCACATTTTGGTTTTGCTGTTACATTTTTTTTTCTCTGTGTTTTTGAGAAGTCACATTTTCAGTTGTCAAAAGTAAGTAAGTTTATTTTGCCCAGTTTTTGTTTTGATTCTGTGCTTGTTGCTCAAAGAGTCCTCCAGCTGTTCTTGTGATTTCTTGGGTTTCGTTGCCAAACCAGGTTAAGTCGATACACGTCTCTGCTCTGATTCTCTGTTTTTGTGTTTGGCGTTTCTCTGACTTCAGTTGGATTCAGTTCAGAAACATTTTTAAGATCAGAATTTTAGATTAGCAGATTTACCGCCCGGTGTCTTCATTAATCTCTGAAGCAAATGAGGCGCGCTCTGAAATCGTGATGATGATTATCTGATCTGAATTTTGTATTTGCCTGTCTTATTTTTTTATATTTCAATCCTGGTTTAACTTTAGACCTAGTTTAGACCTGGTTTAACTTTAAGCAAGAACTAAACCAGGTCTTGTATTTTGTTTAGTTCTACTGATTTAGAATGGTTTAGTCCTGGTTTAGTCCTAGTTTAGTCCTGGCATTTTAATGTTACAGCGAACTAAATGGGCTTATTATTATTTGCTGAGGGATTAAGATCCGGACCAGGACTAAACCAGGACTAAACCAGGACTAGAAAAATGTCTGATCAGATCTAAACTATTACAAAATCAGTGCTCAAGTTTGATTAAACCAGAAACACAACCAGGACACATTGTACCTAATAATATGGCCGGTGAATGTGGCTCGTTTTAAATGTGAGAATATTGTTCCAGTTCAGTATGGGCCTGTGAATTCTTTGCGGAGATTTAAAAATTCCAAAAATGGCTGTTATTTTCTTTGGGGCTGGAGAGTTGACATTTTCTGATGTTGAAAGTTGCCTTGAGGGAATCGGGTTAAATTTGGCTCTAAACTTTCTCTTAGACTGAAGAATGAACTGCTGTAAATGCTAGGAACTGTCTGCTCCTGTCTGCTCCTGTCTGCTCCCCTGGCACTGCTCCTGTCTGCTCCTTGTTTTATATTTTAAGTTCAGTATTAGTCCTGGTTTAGACCTTTCTTAGTTCTGGTATAGTCATTGATTAGACCTGGTTAGGTTCTGCTTCAGTTCTGTTTTAGTCCTTGTTCCTTGCTCCTGTCTGCTCCTGTCTGCTCCTGTCTGCTCCTCTGGCTCTGCTCCTGTCTGTCTGCTACCTAGGAAAAGAAAAATCCTCTAATGTATAAGAAAACACCTTTATTTTATTGGAATAATTTTTAAGTATGAGAAAAAAATTGTATAAAAATTGTAAATTGTGGCGAACTTTCGGAAAGATTTCTCCCGAAAGTCATGTCATCAGTGTGTTTAGAACTCTCCATTTCCTGTTTTTTCAGCTTTTCTTCACAAATTCCCTCCTGATTAGTGAAAAACTATCATTTATATTTACAAGAATAATTCTAATTCCACCAAATTAAGTAAAAATTAGAGAATCATCAATCCAGGATTAGCCCTAGTCTAGCCTGTATCTGCTCCTGTCACCTAGATTCCGTCTTTATTTTTATCCTCAAATCTCATAGTTTCACTTCTGCCTCTAACTCTTTTCTCGGACTTCAGTGAATGAATAATTAAACATGTTGAATTTTTAAAGCAACTTGTTGCGTAATGCTTTTACTCTCAGTCCGCTGATCCATCTGCTCCTCTCGTTTTAACACTCTATAAAAAGATAAACTGTCTCCTGATGAAAGACCTCAATATGGCCTCTTTAAAATATCTGATTTTCGCTTTAATCTTTTAGTATTTTTGCTTTTTAGATTTAAAGTCCATGTAAAACGTGTTGTCTTGTAGCCTCCTCCTTGATACATTTTTTTTAAACTTTGGTTTAGTCCTGGTTTAGTGCCAGGTTTAATCCTGGTTTGGTCCTGGTTTTAATCCTGGGTTTAATCCTGGTTTTAGTCCTGTTTTAGTCCTGGTTTAGTCCTGATTTAGACCTTGTTTATTTCTGATATAGACCTTGTTTATTTCTGATATAGACCTTGTTTATTTCTGATATAGACCTTGTTTATTTCTGATATAGACCTTGTTTATTTCTGATATAGACCTTGTTTAGTCCTGGTTCTGCTTTAGACCTTGTATTGTACCAATATACTTTTTGTTCAGTCCTGTTTTTTCTCTAGTTTAGTTCTGATATAGTCCTGGTTTAGTGCCACGTTTAGTCCTAGTTTTAATCCTGGTTTTAGTCCTGTTTTAGTACTGTTTTAGTACTGTTTAAGTACTGTTTTAGTCCTGTTTTAGTCCTGGTTTAGTCTTGGTTTAGTCTTGGTTTAGTTCTAGTTTAGTCCTGGTTTAGTCCTGTTTTACTCCTGATTTAGTTCTAGTTTAGTCCTGGTTTAGTCCTGGTTTAGTTCTAGTTTAGTCCTGGTATAGACCTGGTTTAGACCTTGTTTAACCCTGGTACAAACCTGGTTTAGTTGTGGTTTAGTCCTGGTTCAGTCATGGTATAGTCCTGGTTTTATCTTGGTTTTGTAGTGGTTTTGTCTTGGTCTAGTCTTGGGTTAGTCTTCATTTAGTCCTGCTTTAGTGCTGCTTTAGTCCTGCTTTAATCCTGCTGTAGTCCTGCTTTAGTCCTGGTTTGAACCTGCTTTAGTGCTGGTCTAGACCTTTCTTAAGCCCTGCTTTAGTACTGCTTTAGTCCTGGTCTAGACCTGCTTTAGACCTGCTTTAGTCCTGGTCTAGACCTGCTTTAGACCTGCTTTAGTCCTGCTTTAGTCCTGGTCAAGACCTGCTTTAGTCCTGGTCAAGACCTGCTTTAGTCCTGGTCAAGACCTTTCTTAAGTCCTGCTTTAGACCTGCTTTAATCCTGGTCTAGACCTGCTTTAGTCCTGGTCTAGACCTGCTTTAGTCCTGCTTTAGTCCTGGTTGAGACCTGCTTTAGTCCTGCTTTAGTCCTGGTTTAGTTTTTCCTTGGTCCTTGCAGAAAATCACACTTTTCAAACAGTAAATTACCTGTTCCTATTCTCCCCATTTCCCTCTCCTCTGAGCTATTTTCACAGCTCGCCCGAATTTCAGTTTTCCATTTTAATCTTGCGAAATCCCTGACTGTGTTTTGATGTTCGCTGGAGGATTATTCAGAAAGTCTCTCTCATACGCCACATGTCATTTCAGTCCAAGCATATTTTCACTACCACACATAAGAAGACTCGTGTTTGGATAAAAAACAAACCAAAAATAGTCTTCAAAACCAGGTGTAGGTTCTAATATTATATAGCGTATTAACGGCTAACACATAACATATTTAGATCACCTTGTTCCCTTTTATTGTTTTGAAAATGCTGTATTCACTGAAAACAATGTAGTGAGTGAGTCTTCCCTCCCTTTGCATCCACGCTAAGTCACTCCCCCTTCAGAACAATATCACAACACAATCAGCATGCAGCCCGCTAATGAAACTACTGCACATCGCATCAGATTTGTCAAGTTGTTGTGGACGGTTTTGTATCATGTTTTTGTATATTTATGGAGAATTGCGGGTGATGTAGGCTTGTGGGCAGAGCTTGTACAGAATTTTACAGCTAACCATAAGGATGGTTTGAATAGGGCCCGGGAGAGATTGCTAAATTACTCAAACATGAATGGATGACAAACCTCTTCAGGTATGTTTTTGATGAGGGAACAATGTTACAACATGATAGAAGTTAATTTAGCGTAATACCCCCTTTTTAATGTAGAAATTTGATGATGTCATAATTACAGATCCTGGGCAGGAGTCTATCTAACTCTGTTTTTTGAAAGAAATCTCCAAACTTCTGATCCACAAATGTAGAACATTTTTATTACCTTGTTTGGCATTTGCTCCACAAACTTATCATATTAATCTTTATGGTTTAAAGTCCTTTCAACTGATATCAATCACACCTTTGGGGCTGAATTATGGCACCACTTTACTTCACTTTTGTATATTTATGCTGACAAAAAGGGACTGAACCAGGGACTGAACCAGGGACTGAACCAGGGACTGAACCAGGGACTGAACCAGGGACTGAACCAGGGACTGACCCAGGGACTGACCCAGGGATTGACCCAGTATGAATCCAGTATGAATCCAGCTCTTGCATGTCATTTTAAATTTGGCTGAGAGGAGCTGCCAGAGGAATGCTCTTGAGTCTGGGATGACGTCACTGCAGACACACTTTCACTTCCTGTTCCTCTCCAGAGTGACTTATGACCCCTGACCTCAGCATGTGGTCAGGTCGGGGTCGTTAAACATTATGGCTGTTTGGGAACACTTGTCTCTTTTAAACAAGACCAGTGGTTAAGGACTGTCGAGTTTTACTGACTAAAGACAAACAGGGGGAGACAGTTGGGTGCAAATCTGGCTAATTATTTATATTATAGATATTCCACGATATCGGATTTTAGTGTTAGGATTATTATGAAAAGAAACTATATAGTTTTAAGATTCTTTGAGATCACCGTGACCAAATCCTTAATTCTTTCATGTATGATATTGTCTCATTGATCTCATTTCTTTGTCTGTGAGCAGCTTTATGCAATCAAACTTCATGAATGAGAAAGATCATGTGACACAAACTGACTTAACATTACAGCAATCAACATTTAAGTTTACTTTTTGAGTATCCATGCGTTTCAGAACGATAAAAACGTAGGACTGTTGCTAAAGCAGTTAACAATTACAACAACAAATATGCTTATCTCTTTTTGTTTTGTCTTTAAAATGTTGCCTATAAACAAAAAACAGAACCCATAAACAAAAGTAACTGAAATTGCTTAATTTTGGGTCTAAAACACTATGACCCAATTAAATTTTTACCATTATTTTGTGATCAGGTTATGTAATTAATTTTGCACATACATACACTCAATTAAATCACATTGGGCATTTTGGTCAGTTTTCCTTAAAAAAAAAAAAAAAAAAGTTTTTTTTGCCCTTTTTAAGTCCAAATGATAAAAATGACTGCAGACCCCTATGAAACTCTCTGCGGGTGGTGAGCGCACAGGAGGGCAGACCCTACATTGTCCTTTTGGGCTGAGCCTGGCCGGGCCCCGTGGGTCACCAGGTGTTCGCTTTTGAGCCCCACATACACTGGAGGAACTGTGCGTGGAAAGGGAAATCTGGGCCTCCCTGCTCAGACTGCTGCCTCCGTGACCTAGCCCCAGATAAAGCAGAAGAATATGAATGGATGGATGATAAAAATGACATAAGGCACAGATGTCCAGTTTCTAGTATTGTGTACCTTGCAAGTGCAGCCCTGTGTGTTCAGCCCTCTGTGTTGTGCTTACTCATTGATTCTGAAGAAATGCGCAATGTTTTTCAATCCCCTGTGATTTTTCTTTCTTTTTTCCCTCATATGCCATATTTCTTAACACAGACCATGCCTGTCCCTGATTGGCTAATCCACCTGTCATTCACTCCCATCTGAACTGAGGGAGATTCAGATGACCAGACTCATATCTTTGTAAAGTATTGAGGAAGTCTGTGCTCTGAAGCTCAGACAAATGATCTAAACTCCAGTAAGAACAGAGTGAACTGTTGTGTGTCTGACTAACTCCTCAGAAATGTGCGACCTTCATTTGAGATAAAACTTGAGGATCTAACGGAGAAATACTGCCATAGTTGGAGCACTGGTCATTTCATTTGTGAGAGTTAAGACACCTGCTGCTATGGCACAGACAAGGGACAGTGAAGATATATGGTACAGAGGAGGGAGAGTTTTGACCCCGTTTCAGATTTTGGAAATGGCAGATGTGATTTGAATAATTAACTGAGAATTTGTCTGACGCTCTTAAAGTTTCTATATTTTATGCACCTTCTGCTTTTAAATTTTGCAAAACGGAATAAGTTTGCAGTCAAAACTTTAAGAAAAAAGTCCCTGATTTAGACCTGGTTTAGAACTTTAGTCTTTGGACTGATATAGACTGAATCTGGACTTTACACGGAGTTAAACGGGACTAAACTGAGACTAAAGCAGAACTACCAACCTGGATTTAACTGGGACTAAAATATGTGATAAACATGAAGTCTGGGATTTAAACCAGGAATAAAGTTGGATTTCACTGAGACTTTACAGAGACTTGGACTAAACCTGGCTCAAAACCGGGGCTCAACATCGAAATAAATCCAGGGATTGAACTGGGACTAAACCAGAACTAAAACACAGGACTAAAACCCAGTGTCTAGGCATAAAGACTGAAAACTGGAACTTAAACCAGGTGTTAAAACAGGACTGAACGTGGACGTAACCAAGACTTTCCAGGGACTTGAAATGGACTAAACTTAGCGTACAACGTCTCTCAAAACCAAACGTTTGAAAGAAGACTGAACATCTGACACACAGGGACATTTCAGAACCTGCTTGTAAGAGGTCTAAACTACAGGGTTAGCAACTTTTACACAGAATAAGACCCCATGGAGACACAGGGAGGACACCTGACACACACGGAGATAGTAGAAGTATAGATAATATATTACAATATGAAACTGCACCATTTGTGAAATTTTAATATCTGATTTAATTTCTGCCTAACGGTGCCTAATCGGTGATGACGTCTTCAGTTTAGTGATTCTCAGTAGAATCGTTTTGTGGAATAGAAAAAGCTGATTTGGCAGCAGACGCGTCCTGAGGCTCGTCTCTCCTGAATACATTTACATGTCTGAGAAAACCTGATGAAATTTAACCTGGAGACAAACATGTCAGATGCCCTCCCGTCCTACTGTATATTTATGTGTGTCAGATGCCCTCCCGTCCTCATACTGTATATCCATGTGTGTCAGATGCCCTCCCGTCCTCCGACTGTACAGTGAGGAAAATAAGTATTTGAACACCCTGCTATTTTGCAAGTTCTCCCACTTAGAAATCATGGAGGGGTCTGAAATTTTCATCGCAGGTGCATGTCCACTGTGAGAGACACAATCTGAAAAAAAAAAAAATCCAGAAATCACAATGTATGATTTTTAAACTATTTATTTGTATGATACAGCTGCAAATAAATATTTGAACACCTGAGAAAATCAGTGTTAATATTTGGTACAGTAGCCTTTGTTTGCAATTACAGAAGTCAAACGTTTCCTGTAGTTTTTCACCAGGTTTGCACACACTGCAGGAGGGATTTTGGCCCACTCCTCCACACAGATCTTCTCTAGATCAGTCAGGTTTCTGGGCTGTCGCTGAGAAACACGGAGTTTGAGCTCCTTCCAAAGATTTTCTATTGGGTTTAGGTCTGGAGACTGGCAGGCCACACCAGAACCTTGATGTGCTTCTTTACAGAGCCACTCCTTGGTTCTCCTGGCTGTGTGCTTCGGGTCATTGTCATGTTGGAAGACCCAGCCTCGACCCATCTTCAATGCTCTAACTGAAGGAAGGAGGTTGTTCCCCAAAATCTCGCAATACATGGCCCCGGTCATCCTCTCCTTAATACAGTGCAGTTGCTCTGTCCCATGTGCAGAAAAACACCCCCAAAGCATGATGCTACCACCCCCATGCTTCACAGGAGGGATGGTGTTTACATCGTGTTCTACATCCGTACATCCATTTGTATCAGACGCCCTCCCATCCCCCAACTATATATCCATGTGTGTCTGATGCCCTCCCGTCTAGATCCATGTGTGTCAAATGCCCTCCCATCCTCTTGGTTTCGTGTGTGTCAGATGCCCTCCCGTCCTCCTCTAGCCCTTGTGCGGGGAGGTCAAACGTCTCCAGTTAATCTGCAGATGCGGTGTGCTTGGAGAAATACAGCGGGAGAATGACAGTTTAAGCATCGTGACATCGTGTACATTGATCTTGCTCCTCTGCTCTGCCTCCCTCTGTCTCTGAGCTGTATCACATTAAATGAAGTGCAGTTCTCCCTGTGGACTTTTTCATATGATGGTACTTGTTTCTGGTTTGGAGTGGCCGATTAACTGCTCCAGATGTTTAATGTAATGCTCCATTCTGACCCTGACTGCTCCCTATGCTCTGCACATAAACAGCAGGAGAAATGTATAAGATGGATCTGATATGAGCGGGGTTTGCACGGGTGTAAGACTAGGCTAGGTCTAGGTTTGTTTCTATGGATATGTCACTTCTCTACCTGGAATGTTCCGCAGTATGACATTAAACTGTTCTACCTTACATTTATTCACATACAGGTAGTTTTGTTGCTCCAAAACACTCCAGACAAAGCAATAACATCTCCGCAGAGAAAAGCACTTAACGGACCCTCCACCAGAAAAGTTACACAATGCACTTTTTAAGCTGAATATTGATTTGATGCAGATTTTTGTTGTGATACAGTGAGTGTTTGGGTCTAGTCTCTATAGAAATGATCAGGTTTAACATTTGTGAATTTACCTTTTGTATATTTCATGGCAAAGTAGCATGTAATCAACAGGGAAAACAAGGATACCCACCTCTCCCTCTCTCCATTTTCCTTTCCCTCTCTTTCCTTCTCCACACCCTTTTTCTCTCCCTCCCTTACTCCATCTCTCTCCTCTTTTCTCTTCCCCTTTCTCCCCTGGTTAAACTATATTTGTCAGCTGCCCTCCTCTCTTCCTCCAACCTCCCTTCCTGTCTCTCTCTATCTCCATCTCTCCCTCTCATCCCCCTCTCTCTCCCCTCTCCTCTCTCCCTCTTCTCCCTCTTTCCCTCTCCCTCTCCTCCCTCTCTCCTCTGGTTTAAACCGTATTCGTCGCCTTCAGCAGTGTCTGAGTAAAAGCTGATTATTGCGTTTCTTTGAAGTCTCATCTCGTCTTTTTCCACTTTACAGGATTTCGGAGCAAACTAAATGTATTTAAAATTAACTCTTCTGCCTCACTTTTAGACTGAATGAGACCTGGAGAGTGACCCTGAGTTTCTGTGGGTTTCACCAAACCCTTTAAATAACATAATCATGATGTAACCTGTCTGTAGGTTCCATATTTGAACTGTGCTTGGCCTCTGGTCTAGTCTTTGGTCTAGTCTTTGGCCTGGACTCTCTGGCTCTCATTCATTGCTGTAGTAATAGCAGGTTCTGATCTAGTCTATTGTCAAGTCTTTAGTCTCATCTCTGGTTTTTGGTTTTAGGGTCCAGGTTTAGTTCTCTGGTCTAATCTCTCCGAAATGGACTCTCGACTGGACTTTGGTCTAGTCTTTGGTCAGTTTTTTGGTCTCTGATCCTAGGTTTCTGGTTTTGTCTCTGGTCTTTGTTTTGGTCTGTGGTCTCTGATGTCTAATCTTTGGTTTTGAATCCTGGATCTTGAGTCTAGTCTCTCTGATCTAGACTGTGGTCTGGTCTCTGGTCTCCTGTCTCCGGATTCTAATCTGGACTATGGTCTCTGCTTTTATCTCTGGTATCTAGTCTCTGGGCTCTGGTGTCTACTCTCTGGTCTGGTCTCTGCTTTTGTCTCTGGTCTGGTCTCTGGTCTAGTCTCTGGTCTCTGGTTTGGTCTCTGGTCTGGTCTCTGGTCTCTGGCCTCTGGTTTGGTCTCTGGTCTGGCCTCTGGTCTGGCGTCTCGTCTAGTGTCTGGTCTCTGGTGACTAGTCTCTGGTCTGGTCTCTGGTCTAGTCTCTGGTCTGGTCTCTGGTCTAGTCTCTGGTCTGTGGTCTTCATAGTTGTCATGCTGTGGTCACATAAACAGGAGCAGAGTGATTTCCATTGGAGATGACGTCAGAGCAGCTGCAGCTCACTCACTTTGCATTGATCTGTATTGATATTGATGAATAGTATTTTAGTGTTAAAACATGAACACTATTGACTTCAACTTTACTGTCATGGAGCCCAACTGTCGTTTAATATTAGGATTCAAAGTTCACATTCTGAACACGTCCAGAAGATTTAACAAAAAGACTGAAATCTGAACGGACAAACTAATACAAGCACCACATTTCAGAGCATGTTTGTACACATCTAAACTACAGTTCTGATTGAATTGTGATTTATCTTGTAGTCCCAATTTAATAATTTGTAGCTGATGTCATGCTAACTGTAAGAACTGCTCTGTCTGAGGCATGTTAGAATTTAATTTGATTTTAACACAATCTGACCATAAATCTTAGTTGGTACTGCAACAGATGAGCTGATTTTTGTTTATCACAAGCTAACTCGCATTGGCAACAGTTTTTCACTCTGCCCTTTTAGTTGAAAATCAAATTCTTAAACAGGACCAAAAACGCTTGTTTTTATCACAGGCTCCTGAAAATGTGCTCTTTAAATCCATTTTGTATTTTTCAGTGTTTTTAGAGTTAAATCTTAAAACTTTTATTTTGGGAGTGCTTGTGCATTTTGTCACCATGGTAACTGCTGAACAATCCACCACAGACATACATGCAGAACATCCCCTGCATTATGCCACTGCTCAGTATCAATATGTTAGCTCATGTCCACAACTTAAAAGTGCAATGTGTAACTTTTCTGGTGGAGGGTCCATTACTTGCTTGTCTCCATGGAGATGTTGTTGCTTTTGTCTGGAATGTCCCAGAATGGCATTAAACATAAACATCTTGCTTTTAATCTGTAACACGTGCTTGCCTCTGAACAGGTCTGACGTGTAACTTGGCCCTGTGGCTTCACCTGCTGTCTCCGTAGAAATAAACAAGCATAATGCCATACTGTGGAACATTCCTGGCAATATCTCCATCCAACCAAAAGTTACAGAGTGCACCTTTTAACATCTCTGGGAAAATGTGTGAACTCTTTGCTGATAGGCCTGTTCACAGTCCCGTTCACAGTCCTGTTCACAGTCCTGCTCTTTGTTTTGAGTTGGAGCTGTGGCTTCAGTGACTCTTGACTCATGTTTGTGGTTTAGTGACTCAGACGGAGCTGGTGCTTTTACTATGGTTTAAACTGGGAGCAGTGGGAGACCAGACCACAGCAGCCACTGATACACGCCTCGTTAACTGTGGTCAGGAGGTCTCAACAGGTCTCAGACAGGTCTCAACAGGGCTAAACAAGGACTCATCCAAGGCTAAATCAGGACTCCTTCAAGGCTAAACCAGGACTCATGCAAGGCAAAATCAAGGCTAAACCAGGACTGAACCAGGACTGATCAAAAGCTAAACCAGGGCTAAACCAGGGCTCATCCAGGACTGATCCAGGACTGATTCAGGACTAAAACCAGGATTCAAACCAGGACTGAACTAGGTTTCAAACAAGGCTAAATCAGTACTGATACAGGACTACAACCAGGACTACAACCAGGACTACAACCAGGACTACAACCAGGACTACAACCAGGACTAAAACCAGGACTAAAACCAGGACTAAAACCAGGTCTGAACCAGGTTTGAACCAAGTCTCAATCATATCTCAAACAGGGCTAAACCAGGACTGATCCAGGACTAAAACCAGGATTGCACCATGTCTCAAACAGGTCTCAAACAGTTCTCAAACAGAGCTAAACCAGGACTAAAACCAGGACTAAAACCAGGACTAAAACCAGGACTAAAACCAGGACTAAAACCAGGACTGATCGGGGACCAGAACCGGGGACCAGAACCGGGGACCAGAAACCGGGGACCAGAACTAGGACTAGAACCTAGTCTGCAACAAGGACTGGACCAGGATCATATCAGGTCTAAAGTAGGTCTAATATAGGTCTAAACCTGGTCTGAAATGGGGCCTTAACTTGGAAAACAATGAAACAGGGCTGAACTAACACCAAACCAGGACTCAACCAAGTTTAATGAAGGTCTAAACTAGGACCTAAAACAGGACTAGATCAGAAACAAACTCATCCAAGACTAAATGCAGATATATACACGCAGTCTAAACCCAGATTAGAACCAGACCCTCGCCCACAGTTATGACATGATTAGTTGTGGTGTCTTGTGCGGTTGAGGGCAGAGGTTAAACCGAGGTGAGGCGTGTTTGTTTTCTCTGATGGTTACAGCTCGGTCGGGTGGAGCTTAATCCCATTAGGTTTTATTACTCTGGCAATCCCTACTATACTGTTTTAGAGTGTTGACTTGCGATAAAATAAGTGAAGCTGCATGGTCTATTTTAAGTTAACGGCTTGTTCCATGAGCAGTTCAAGGATGGAAAAGAAACAAAAAAAACAATGATACAATAAAACACAATACAATGAGAAGTAACATTCTTTATAACCATGAGCTTTAACCATCGAGATTTGGAGATTTAAAGGAGGAGTATTTTGGTTCTATGGTGTATAAATTGCTAACATATAACATATTTAGATCTCCTTATCTTTTATTGTTTTCGCATCATGTTTGTGAAGTTGTAGTATATTGTTTTGTATCCTGCTTTTGTGTATTTATAGAGTTGTTTTGTGGAAGCATGGGTGACGTACAGGATTGTAATGCTAACTGCAAGGAGGGTTTGAATAGGACCCCAGAGAGGTCGCAAAAATACTCAAGCATGCACTCAAACTTAGAAAGCTAAAAACAAATCAGCTTTGCACTATACCGCCTCTTTAATTCACAGTGGCTTTTAAAATATTAGTAGTAATTTTCCCGTATCCGAGCAGGCCTGGAAGGGAATTCTGAGGAGCTCTTTGGCTGTGACCTGGTGTAGAGATCTGAACCTGCTGCTGTTTTAACCTGATTCTGACCTGAGCCTCAAGCTGCACTCGCCGTTTTAATCTGCTCTCAATGGGATACAAGGAACAAGGGAGAGAGGCGGAGAGGGAGAAGGAGGGAGGGAGGAAGGGAAGGAGAAGTGGGCAGAATGGAGAATGGAGAACAGGGAATAGAAAAGGAAGAGAGGCAACGCAAAGAGAAATGAAGAGGGAGAGACTTACACTTATATTTACTCGATATGGATTTTCTGCAGCTGATTCCCCACATTTGACCCGCTGCTGTGGCTGATAACCGATATTTGCCGATAACGATATTTCTGTAAAACTAATAACAACATGCATTTTACTGGAATCTAAAATAATATTACATGTTTGTATAACTTACAGTCATATAACACTAGCATCTGTTTAAAAAGAGCGCTCAGAAACGAGAGCAACTCAAAAATGATCGGTGTAGAATATCAGTATCGATTATCATAGCAGTTGATACCGATATTGAAGACTTTGAGGCGATGCAAAGAGAAATAAAGAGGGAGAGGGAGAGACTTACACTTGCATTTACTCTAGGGAAGTGCCGATATGGATTTTTTGGAGCTGATTCCCCATATTTGGCCCGCTGCTGTGGCTGATAACCGATATTTCCCGATAACGATATTTCTGTAAAACTAATAACGACTTGCATTTTACTGGAATCTAAAATAATATTACATGTTTGTATAACTTACAGTCATATAACACTAGCATCTGTTTAAAAAGAGCGCTCAGAAACTAGAACAACTCAAAAATTATCGGTATAGAATATCAGTATCGATTATCATAGCAGTTAATACCGATATTGAAGACTTTGAGGTGACGCAAAGAGGGAGAGGGAGAGACTTACACTTGCATTTACTGTAGGGATGCACCGATATGGAATTTTTTGGAGCTGAGTCCCCATATTTGACCTGCTGCCTGATAACAGATATGTGCCAATACTGATATTTCTGTAAAAATAATAACTTGCATTTTACTGGAATCTAAAATAATATTACATGTTTGTATAACTTACAGTTATAAAACACTAACATCTGTTTAAAAAGAGCGCTCAGAAACTAGAACAACTCAAAAATTATCGGTATAGAATATCAGTATCGATTATCATAGCAGTTAATACCGATATTGAAGACTTTTGAGATGACGCAAAGAGAAATGAAGCGGGAGAGACTTGCATTTACTCTAGGGATGCGCAGATATGGATTTTCTGCAGCAGAGTCCCCATATTTGGCCCGCTGCTGTGGCTGATAACCGATATTTGCCGATACCGATATTTCTGTAAAAATAGTAACAACATGCATTTAACTGGCATCGAAAATAATATTACATGTTTGTATAACTTACAGTCATAAAACACTAACATCTGTTTAAAAAGAGCGCTCAGAGACAAAAATTATCGGTATAGAATATCAGTATCGATTATCATAGCAGTTGATACCGATATTGAAGACTTTGAGGCGACGCAAAGAGAAATAAAGAGGGAGAGACTTACACTTGCATTTACTCTACGGATGCGCCGATATGGATTCTTTGGAGCTGATTCCCCATATTTGGTCCGATATTTGCCGATAACGATATTTCTGTAAAAATAATAACATGCGTTTAACTGGAACCTAAAATAATACATGTTTGTATAACTTACTGTCATATAACACACTATAACATCTGTTTAAAAAAAAGTGCTCAGAGACAAAAATTATCGGTATAGAATATCAGTATCGATTATCATAGCAGTAGATTCTGATATTGAAGACTTTGTTTCGATATCAGCCAGTACAAATACAAATACAGAAGAGGATGGTACAGAGAGATTAAGAAAGATGTAGAGGAAGAATAGAGAGAGGGAGAGACCCAGAGGGAGGAGAGGAGAAGAGGAGGAGAGGGAGGGGTAAAGGCGAGAAAAAGAGAAGAGTGGAGAGAGGGCTTCAGGGTTAAACTCAGACGTCTTCTCTTCTGCTCCTCCTGAGACCCTTAAGGCCAAAACTGTCCTTTGTCAAAGTGAATCCATTAAATATATATGAAAGGTATATACTTTTTATCTTATAGAAATCGAATAATGTACTTTTATTTGGTTTCTAGACTTTCCTTTGTGCTTTCTAAAACTGAAAACTTTAAACTAGGCCCATTTAAAAAGTTGTTTAAATGTTTTGCTGAATTTTGCAACAGTTTGGGAATAGAACCAGAGGAGTCTTTGTTCTGAGGCGAGGGCTAACCGCTCTTTAAACACGGAAATGTGGCAGTGACAGCTTGAGTTTAGCAGAAGCACAGAACCGTCTTGTGAGATTTGTCTGTTTTGACCCTCATGAGTCACTGTAACACTAACACTCTCCCTCTGTCTCTTTGTCACTCTCTCTCGCGCCCTCTTTTTCTCCATCTGTCCCTCTGCTCTTTTTCTGCTTTCTCAAAAATGTGATGCTCCTTTAGCGAACAAATTATGACATTTTTTTAGGGAAATAAACCATAGTTAAGCATCATTTTACTTTCCAAAGGACCCCACAAAAGCTACTCAAAACTAGGTCTCAACCCAGGTCTAAACCAGGTCTAAACCAGGTCTAAACCAGGTCTAAACCAGGTCTCAGGTCTCAAGCAGGTCTCAAGCAGGTCTCAAGTCTCAACCAGGTCTCAACCAGGTCTCAACCAGGTCTCAACCAGGTCTCAACCAGGTCTAAACCAGGTCTAAACCAGGTCTAAACCAGGTCTCAGGTCTCAAGCAGGTCTCAGGTCTCACGTCTCAAGTCTCAACCAGGTCTCAACCAGGTCTCAACCAGGTCTCAACCAGGTCTCAACCAGGTCTCAACCAGGTCTCAACCAGGTTTAAGGTCTAAACTACAACTAAACCAGGTCTCAACCAGGTCTCAAATCTAAACCAGATTCTAAACCATTTCTAAACCAGGTCTCAACCAGGTCTCAACCAGGTCTCAACCAGGTCTCAGGTCTAAACCCGGTCTAAACCCGGTCTAAACCCGGTCTAAACCTGGTCTAAACCTGGTCTAAACCTGGTCTAAACCTGGTCTAAACCTGGTCTAAACCTGGTCTAAACCTGGTCTAAACTCGGTCTAAAGCCGTTCTTTTACATCCTGACTCCTACAAACTCAAAGCTGAAATCCTTACACATTTTCTTGCTTCGAGGACTAACCCTGGTCTCTTTCAGAATGAAACAAAGACCAAAACAGTACTAACCCAAGACTAAACCAGGACTAAAGTTTTAAACACACAGACGCTGAGACCTACGGGTGCTATGATAAACTGTGATGTCATTGTGATGTCACTGGGAGGGACGGGTGGACTTTGAAATGAACTGACAGAGAAATGAGTCACCGCTGTTTGAGAATGTGTGTGTCAGATGATTTCCTGGAAGAGTTTGAGAGACACAAGTAGATAGGGAAGGAAAGGAAAGAGGGAGGGAAGAGAGAAAGGGAAAGGAGGAGAGAAGAGAAGCGAGAGAGGGAGATTAGTCACTGAGGGAGGTTGGTAGTAAGAGAAAGGGAGAGAGGGGGAGAGAAAATGGAAAAGGAGATGATGGAGAGAAGTGCAAGGAGGAGAGAAAGATGGAGACAAAAGGAGGATAAAGATAGAGCTTGTATAAAGAAGAGAGGAAGATGGATAGAGGATAAAGATATGAGAGGGAGATGTTGGAATAGAGGAGAGCAGAGGGAGAGAAAAATGGAGAAGAGAGAGAGATAGAAGGATGAAGGGAGAGAGCTGAGGGAAGTGTTGGAGAGTGAAATTAGGAAGAGAAGAGGAGATGGAGGGATAGAGATGGAGAGGATGGTGGAGAGCGGAGGGCGGTGCCTAAGGGGAGGTCAGTGGGAGCAGCTGTGTCACCATTCGCCTGTTTTTGTTCCTCTATTTTTACATCGGCCTCAGGATTCTATAATTCTCAAACTATTCACAAAGTCACGAGCGTCACAGAGAGAGGGAGGGAGGGAGAGGGAGAGAGAGGGACACAACTCTGAAAATCACACCCAAAGATAAAAATGTATTTGTTCCTTCTACTCTTGCCAAAATGCGTCTAAAATATTGTCTCGGGTCAGACGTTGCATCGCCAAAACTGCAGCTCTTGGGGTGTTCTCTGACTGGAGAGGCCAGTATCTGAGACCTGGTTTAGACCTGGTTTAGTCCTAGTTTAGTCTTGGTTTAGTCAATGGTTAGACCTGGGGTTGGCCTTGGGTTTACCTGTTTTTTTTTTTAACCTGGATTAGTAATGGTTTAGACCTGGTTTTGACTTGATTTCCACCTGGTTTAGACTTGGTTTAGTAAATTGATTAGACCTGGGGTTGGACATGAGCTTTGTACTGGTTTAATCCTGGTCTATACCAGTTTTGACCTGGTTTAGTCCTGGTTTAGACCCAGTTTTACCTTAGTTTAGTCCTTGTTTAATCCTGATTTAGTCCTGGTTTAGACTTGGATTAATCCTGGTTTAGACATGGGTTAGTCCTGGTTTAGACATGGGTTAGTCCTGGTTTTGACCTGGGTTAGTCCTGATTTATTCCTGGTTTTGACTTGGGTTAAATCTAGTGCTTTAACTTGGTTTAGACCTGATTTAGTCATTGGTTAGACCTGGGGATGGACCTGGCTTTAGCCCTGATTTAATCATGGTGTATACCAGTTTTGACCTGGTTTAGTCCTGGTTTAGACCTGGTTTTACCTTGGTTTAGTCCTTGTTTAATCCTGATTTAGTCCTGATTTAGACCAGGGTTAGTCCTGATTTGTTCCTGGTTTTGACTTGGGTTAAATCTAGTGCTTTAACCTGGTTTAGATCTGAGTTAAGACCAGGGTTGGGCCTGTTTCACCTGTTTTAGTGATTTGACCTAGATTAGTCCTTGGTTTGTTGTGAATTTGGGCTCAGGTTTAGTCCTGGTTTAGATCTGGGTTAGACCTAGTTTAATCCTGGATTTTGACCTGTTAGTCCTGGTTTATTGTAGCCCTCCAATTATAACAAGTCTACCAACTAAAAAAGTAACACACAGAAATATGCATTCACTCTAAACCCAACGCTCTGACAGGGAAATTACATTATAAAGTTGGACAAAAGTGTATTTATGGGATTATGTCCTTTTAACTCAGTGGTTTTGTCTGGAGGCTCTGCTCTATATTTAAAACTCCATCTGTTTGAATCACAGCTTTAGAATGAGACATCTGCCCCTCTGTCACTGCACATCACAGTCACCAACGCACCAGAAACCACAGATCAGGAACCAGGACTGGACCACGGACTAGACCAGGGATTAGAACAGAGACCAGGGACAGAACCAGGGACCAGAAATCTGCTCCTCTGTCACTGCACATCACAGTCACCAACGCACCAGAAACCACAGATCAGGGACCAGGACCTGACCACGGACTAGACCACAGACTAGACCATGGACTAGACCGGGGACTAGAACAGAGACCAGGATCAGGACTAAGCCAGGGACCAGACATCTGCCCCTCCATCACTGCTTATCAGTCACCAACAAACCAGTAACCAAAGACCGGACAAGGGTCTAAACCAGAGACCAGGGACTATGTCAGGGACCAGGGAGAGAACTAGGCCAGGGACCAGACCCATCCTTCTGCGTCTCTGGGTTAAATCTGCATTTGTCCCATGCTTCAGTGTCTCTGGGTTAAACCGGTCTGGAGCAATGGGACCATCTCCAGACCTTGAGCTGTGTGTTTTAAATATCTTTCTCCTCTGAGCACACGTGTTCCTCTGACCCTCATTAAAAGCACAGCCTCTGCTCCAAAACATGTATTGATTTTACTATTGACCTGCAGCACACAGACCACGCGTTAAATTAACCTCATGATTAACCACAGTGGTAGAGTGGTTAGCCCGTCTCCTCCCTTCAGTGAGGAGGTTGTGGGTTAGACTCCAGATCGCTGTTGTTTACCTCTGAAACTGTTTATGTGAATGAGAAAGGTGTGTTTGCCATTACTCTGTCTGCAGCTCAGCGGAACAGGGCAGACTGTCACTCTTGGTAATGTGGCAGTGAGGGATAAAAATAAATACATACAAATAAAGTTACAAAAAAAAACCCCAAAACATAGATAATTTGTCATTTTTGTTAACAGTTTTTGACCACAAAGATGCAAAATTACAGTAGACAAAACTATTAAAACACCATATACACATTTAGAAGCAAAAAAGTATATTATCCTTAAAGGGCCCATATTACACCATTTTCTGCTCTGTTATAATGTAGTTTCTTCATCATAAACAGACCTGAAGTTGTGTTTTGTTTCATTCACACATGTTTAACAGAAAAAAATATATATAAATTTTTTCTCTAAAACTGAAGACACAAAAACAAGCCTGAAGAGGTTGTAAATGTCATCTAAGTAAAATGATCCTCTTTAAAAGTCCTTGTTCAGTCCTAATTCAGTCCTGGTTCGTCCTGGCTTAATTCTGGTTCATCCTGGTTTAGTTCTGGTTCATCCTGGTTTAGTCCTGGTTCAGACAGAGAGCTCTTTGTATCAGAGGAACAGAAGAGTTTTTGGGCAGATTTTATTGGTTTGTCGCTCGAGGCTCAAAGTTTCAAAAACCGTGAAATTTATTTCATCACTTTTACATGAGTTTGTCTTTACTTTAGAATGACGCTTTGACACTGACTGGACTGAAGTAGGGACTGAAGCAGGGAATGAAGCAGCGACTAAACCAAGATTAAACCAAGGCTAAACCAAAACTAAACCAAGACTGAACCGGTAAACATTAACAGTTAGCATTTTATTTAAAGCATGAATCAAACACTTTGATGTAAATATTATTTAATTGTGATTTTCGCAATTTAAAACATCCCATGAATCAAGTCTCCTTGCAAAAAAATAGATTACTTCTTTCAGTAGCCTAGTATCCTGTGTAAAATAAAAAAACACACACAAACAAACAAAAAACCACCCCGAAATGATAGTTTATTAACAATAACTGAGGTTTTAAATAGTCCTTCTCTCCTTCTCATTGTTTGTCTATATAATTTGGTTTATATATTCCATTGAAAACACATTTTTCCATTTGAATTTTTGAATTTACTAATCACCCGTCCAGTTCGTATGATTGTGGAGGACGCCTCTGTTATCTCTTCTGTAATGTGTGGCTGTCGTGTGTTTTGTATCGCTGATAGGGACATGCGCACACAGGAAGTAGGGCCCGAGGGAACAGGAAGTAGCTTGGATCTGATAACAACGATCAAATATCCTCCTCTCTTTAGACACGAAATCAGAGACACAATCCTCTGAAATATTTAAGCAGTTTAAAAAGGGACAAATGTGATAATATGGGTTACATCTGCACAACTAGGACTGAACCGGGACTAGACCCAGGACTGAACTGGGACAAAACCAGGACACTAAAGCAGGTTTAGGACAATTGCTTTGCCCAAAATGTTTCTCAGCCTCAGTGTTTAAAGTTACTCAGTGAACGTACTTTGTTGGTGTCATTGATTAGGGAGTCCACTATCGAGTTCTGTTCAATAGTGGTAATAAATGTAGTGTATTTTTATTACAGGGTTGGGTTTTCTCCTATTGATCCACCTCTATTTGATTTTATGACTCTGCACTTACTTTAAAAGGAACCAAAAAATGAGAACATATCACACCAATTCTTGCGTCTTTGCACTGGCTTCTTGTTCATTTTAGAATTTATTTTAAGATTTTATTGCAACGCTCTGGTGTATGGCACTGTTGATCCTGATTGTGAATTAAACACTCATAAATAAACTGGTGTAACTGGTGCTAGCCATTGTGATAAAAAGGGAAGACAATAATCGCTTGTGGGACATTTTAAATAATCATGAGAATTGCCAACAAAGCCATTTTATCACCAAAAAGCTACTTATGCATCATGATCTTCACTAGACTGTGGTTGTTTTCACTTACAACAAAGTTTGATCATATAAAAGTTGTTTAAACATGGAACTTATTCATAACATTAAAAATATAATTATTCATATCCATTTTTAAACTGTCAGCAACTTAAATAATTATTGTGATATATTTGTTAATCGTAATTCTTTTGGGCATGATAATCATGACACTAAATTTCAATATCATCCCATGCCTACCCTATTTTCCGGGGTATAGGGTGCACTCTTAAGCCTCTAACCTCATTAAAAAACGACCGCGCGCCCCACAATCCAGAGCGCCCTGTACACGAATCCACTCAGGTGTCCCAGTACGACTTCAGTAAACTACAAAGCCACACCACCCACAGAACACACAAACACACACGGAGCAGACAGCGACCACACAACGAAAAACACCCACAGACACACTCATCACTCCACGCCGACGAGGAACGGAACGGAGGAACGAACTGAAAAAGCGAGCGCAGTGTGCCACTTCTAGACACAACTGAACAACTGAGTCACTGCGAACACGGCAACAATACACGCATCAAGAATCTCGGACTTCCTGTCATCCCGAGTTTGCAGCGAACATTTTGTATGTGGAGCGCCATCAAAGTGGGATCCCGTTTAAGCGAGAGGTTCAGAAGACGAAGAAGAAGAAGAAGAGTTCGCACTTTCTTGTTCTTGTAGTTTTACAGCAACATTAAGTCTTGGTCTCTTTGCAGTGGAAGGTGTTTCTTGGTGAACAGCTGGTGCCTTTCGTTTTTTTTGGCGTTGACTTTTTAAATTCGTAACCAAGGTTACAAAATATTCGCTGCAAACTCGGGATGATTTAGGCGGTCAAAGATGACCTTTTTCGTCCTTCCCGTGGATCAATCCTGCCCATCGCCTTCACCTTTCACTATTTTTCAATTCCACTGGGAAGGGAAACAGTTTGAACAGAGGTTTGCAGTCACACACATCTTTTTTTGATGTGTGCAACTCCTTTTGCATCTATGGAGATCGCAAACGAATTTCTTGAGCCATTTTCCGCTGTTAAGACATCCAACAACCACACAATTAACGATGTCCAAATCCCAAAACTAAAATATGACAATATCAGAACCAGAAAAAAAAGTGATATGGTTCAAAAGACTAGAAAAGATCGACTTTGACAACAGACACATCCCACTGGGAAAACAAACATGGTGGTTTGATGCTCACTTTTTCAGAAAATCCTTCCCAGTATGAATTGCGCAATGGCCGGAAGTCCGAGATTCTTGGTGCTTGTATCCGTTGGTCCCAGACAGCACCCTCCCTACACGCCACAACTGAACAAAGCCCAGAGTCACCGTGAACGCCACAAACAAACAAAACCACTCACCCATCACACTGTTGGGTTTCATTTAAAGTCCGGTGCGGTTTATTTGTGAAAAAAGTTTGAAAATAGACCATTTAATGACAGTGCGCCTTCTAATTTAGAGCGCCTAATATTGCAGAAAATACAGTAGTCCTCACATGCTGCTTTAGCTCGAGCTGTTAAGAGTGATAATTTCAACATCTCAGTTATAAAGCAAATAATCCAGTCTGTTTATGTGAGATCCATCTTGAGAAAAACTTGTCCTAAATATTTATGTGTCAGTCCAATCTGATCATTATTTACAACAGAAATCAAGTTTTTTCAGAGTTTAGCCTTTTTTTTCCCACCCACAAGCTTGAGTCACGTGACCCGAATGTAGTGAGCTGTGTGTCTGAATCTCTGCGTGAATGAAGCACTACAGAGTCCAATAAATCCTGCAGGCTTATGGAGTGAATGAGGGGTTAGGGGCTTGGGGAGACATTCGGACACAGCCTTACTCTTTTATTGGCTTAATCGTCTGTGCAGCACTTTGGAAACTGTCATGTTCATGCAATGCGCTATAGAAATAAAGTGGATTATGAAAAACAAACTAGAAACTGGCATTCGAAGTTAGTAACTGGACTGTATTTTATTTTATGTTGCAGTGTTTGAAGCCAGTACCAGTTGGCGACCATTTTAACTGACCCATTTTCCGTGCTGTATTTGATATTTTTCTGAATGAACTTTTGGAGAGTTGATAATTCCCAAAAGCTGAGATGGAGGCGAGTGATTGTGTTTTGAAATCCTTCTAATCCTTTACAGATTGTTGCTTTGTTTTGTCCATCTGTTTTCATTCAACTCATCTTTTTGTGAAACTGGGTGGGATTCTGATCATTTGAGCGTTTAGTTACTGTCAGTTCGGCTGAGTTTGCAGAAATGCTTTGTAAAATTTCACTTTTTGATCAGATTTTTTGTTTTGTTTTTGCAGGTTTGACCACAGAAGGCTTGTACAGAGTCAGCGGGAACAAAACGGACCAAGACAATATCCAGAAACTGTTCGATCAAGGTAATGGTTTGTCCTTCCTACAGGGGGAGATCAGGACTCCAACCCACAACCTCCTTTACTGAGAGACACAAATTTGGGGGAATTTTTGCAAAAAACTTTACTCCCTGAAATTTGATCTTGCTGCAAAACCTGTTGAACAGATGCCTGCAAAAACAAGCGGCCATTTTGTTGATTGCTTCCAGATTTGGGACATTTTAAAAACATTCACGTGAACTTTTGGGGAGCGGGTCTTTCTCTGGAACAGGGCTGAGTTAGGACCTGAGTTTGTGCCGTAAATTCGCCCCAGAGACGAAAAAAAATGATTCAAAACGACGAGGCAGAAATGAGTAAAGAGAAACACATGTCAAAGCTGGACTCCTGCCAAATACTCCAGTTAGGAATATTACTGCAGTGTTTGAATCATAACAGAGCAAAACCAGGACTGGACCGGGGACTAGACCAGGGACTAGACCCGAGACTAAACCAGGGAGGGAACCGGAGACTAAACTGGAGACTAAACTGGAGACTAACTCAGGGACTAAACCGGAAATTGAACCAGGGACTAAGCTCTGGACTAAGCTCTGGACAAAATCGGGACTAAACCTGGGCTTAAATTTTGGACTAAACCAGGTCCAGTAAGTGGATGCAGTGTCTTGCCTAAGGACACAACAGTATTTACCAGACCAAACACAATTAAAATATTTTTATAATTGGTGCAATACTAACTAACCTCAACGCTTAACATTGACCATAAATTTGTGGTTGTGGACATGGCGCTGATTAGAGTAGTCTGGTAAGGGTAATAACTTTCTCTCCTCTCGCGTTCGATCACAGCATAGACTGAATGCAATAGTATTTTGTAGTAATATTTATAGTAGTATTTTGCAGTAGTATTTGTTGTAACTTTCTCTCTTCTCTTCCAGATCACAGCATAGACTTCGTGGCTCTTGACGTGGCTATAAACGCGGCGGCCGGAGCACTGAAGGCGTTCTTTGCAGATCTGCCCGACCCCCTGATCCCCTACAGTCTGCACCCTGAGCTGGTGGAGGCCGCAAGTACGTCACAAATACAAATTTACTTCAATAACCTCTATATTAATCTATATCTATCTATATATGACAGCCATTATGTCTAACCAAATACTGATCTGACCATTTTTACTTTCACCATTTAAATAATTAGTTTCAGTCAGACAGTGGTAATCATTGGTCATTTAATTTAATTCATCTTTTTTATTTTTTACCTGAGTTTTTTCATCTCAGTTTCAGGGCAGTCCCCAGAGAGGTCCCTGCATATGACAGTGTTCTAATATCACACCTATGTTTTCAGATTGACTTTCATCAGCTCTAACTGTCTGAAATATTACCAGATACTAACATTTACCAAAAGAAATGACACATACATTGAATCTTCATTACCACATTGCCAGTTCTATTATGTTAAATTATGCTGTTTATTATCTTCTCCTAAGCCAGTTTCTTTGTGGGTAATGGAGTCAATGTTTAGAGTTGAGTTATTTGAATTTAACAGCTCCGACTTTAACCTTCTGACCCCTGACCTGTGACACAGGAAGTGAAGCAGGGCCTTATTAGTGTGATGGATGAGCAGAGCAGGTGAAGCTCCAGAGAGGGAGAGGTTTGGGCTAAAAATATTACAAGAACTGGTTAAGATCCACAGGGGAGACGGAGGAGAGAGGGATACTGCAGGAAGTGAAGTTCTATTAAACAGTGCTGCAGGTGGAGCATAACTGAAATATAATTTGAATGTCTAAATAGATATAAAACTTTGATTTCCTCTATCAGACCAGTGTTTGTTTGATTGTGATTATACATTACCTAATGAAATGAAAGTATTTAGAGTTAAAGAAGTTTAAAGTTAATTAAATAATACATTTGATATAAAATTGATATGAGAAGGCATATTTTCAAACTTAATTGTAATTGGAAAATATTTACAATCTTTAACTGCTCAATTATTTAAAAAAAAGATACAAATATTTACTGACTAGTTCAATATTTTATTTGACTATTCAAATGAAAGTTTCTCATACTGTGGTACATGTACAGATGGAATGCAGACTACCTCCAGTTGTATGTGGAGCCCTTTGTAGTTTAAGTATTTATTTACTTTAGACACTTATCTATTTTTTTTGTACTTGGTGGGAGAAGTTTGAGAGCCACTGATTTAAATGATTAAAGAGTCCTAGAATCTCAAAACTTTGGTCATTTTTATGGATATATTTTTAATGAATCCCCCGCAGGATCAGTTCTTTTGTTCAGCACATTAATGCCACATGCTTAAAAAATCCATCTGGTTTAATTTTATTTTAATGCTATTTAAGAATCTTAATGCTATTTAAGAATCTTATGTATTTGAATGGGACAGTTTTCATTATAAATCCTAGTGCGCCCTCTGCTGTTTGTGAGGAGGCACTGCTTCTGCCTATGATTCTGGTCTGATGTCAACATATTTATTGTATTCCACTTTTTTGGGGTTTGTTTGTTTGTTTTTACACTTTTTGATTTAAATTCAGTCTCTTTTGTTTGATTAACTTAATTCATATATTTTTGTCTTTTTTGCAGAAATTGTAGACTACATGGAGAGACTTCTGGTTTTAAGGGAAATCGTGAAGAAGTTTCCTCCAGTGAATTACAATGTGTTTAAATACATCATCACCCACCTCAACAGGTAACAAACAAGGACTAAACCAGGGACTGAACCAGGACTGAATCAGGACTAAACCAAGACTAAACTAGGTCCAACAGGGACTAGACCAGGGATGAATCAGAACTAAACCATGAAAAACCAGGACTAAACCAGGATTAAAAGAGCACTAAACCAAGGACTAAACTATGACTAAACTATGAAGAGACCACAAAGAAACCATGATGAAACCACGACTAAACCACAACTAAATCACAGACTAAACCAGGGCCAAAAAACAGGGACTAGACCAGGAATGAACCAGAACTAAACCAGGTATATATACAGATGGGAGGGCATCTGGCACAGGGATTTATATACTCCTGTGTTAATGCTCTTCATTCCAAATTATATCCACGACAGGAGGACATCTGACTCTTTTCTTCTCTGTCTTTAGGGTGAGCCAGCACAGTAAAACCACCCTGATGACTGCGGATAACCTCTCCATCTGCTTCTGGCCCACTCTGATGCGCCCGGACTTTGAGAACATGGACACCCTCTCCACCACGAAGCTGAACCAGTCCGTGGTGGAGTGCTTCATCCTGCAGAGTGATTATTTCTTTCACGGAGGAGAAGTGGCCGAGAGCTCGAGCAGCGAAGGGACTCCGCCTCACCACTGTCACAATATGGTCGAGGCTCTGCTCCCGCTGCAGCTGCCCCCTCCTCTACAGCCTCAGCAAATACAGCATTCTATACCAACTGAGCCACTCATATAAGGGGTAAAACAGGACTGAACCAGGACTGAAGTAGGTCTACAAGAGGACTGAACCAGGAATGGACCAGGACTGAGCCAGAACTAAACCAAGACTGAACCAGGACAACTGATACAGCATTCTATACCAACTGAGCCGCTTGTATACAGATAAACCAGGACTATAACCGGTCTAAAAGAGGACTGAACCAGGACTGAACCAGGACTAAACCTTAATCTCTGCAGCCTCAGCAAAAATCCAACATTCTATACCAACTAAACCACTCATGTAATATCATAGGGCCAAGACTTAACCGGGACTAGACCAGTCCTAAACCAGGGCACACCACCAACCACCAAATGCATTAATAAAAGTACTACAGGTTTAAGGTAGCCCAGCTTTAATCTTCTAGGATTAAAGAAAGGACTAGACCTGGACTAAATAAGGGACTAAACCGGATGAAGCCTCTACTGTAGACTCAGCAAATCCAGCGTTCAATACACACCAGGACTAAACCGGGACTAAAACTGGACTGGGCCAAGAAAAAGGTCTAAACTAAAACTTGTGCAGAAATGAACCAGGACTGAACCGGGACTGAACAAGCACACACCACTAACTAACTAAAATGCATTAATACTAGAATACTATTATTTTAAGATAGCCTAACTAA
Source organism: Boleophthalmus pectinirostris (assembly GCF_026225935.1). Classification (NCBI taxonomy): domain Eukaryota; kingdom Metazoa; phylum Chordata; class Actinopteri; order Gobiiformes; family Gobiidae; genus Boleophthalmus; species Boleophthalmus pectinirostris. The sequence continues at coordinate 32,427,779 of NW_026570971.1, read as the reverse complement.
CCACTAGTAAACCAGGACTAAGCTAAGACTATCCCAGGATCTAAAGGACTAAACCAGAACTAAACCAGTACTAAACAAGAAGCAACACTCCCCTCCGTCATGAATGCACAATAAATATCAACAGAAAATGAGATATTCTTTGAAATGTCTAACAAAACAGCTCCTTCACTCCTCACTGCAACTTTGTCAACAACTTTGGACTGGACAGATCCTGAAATTTACTCAATTTAAGACATTTCTCTGGTCTGGTGACATCCCGATCACCATCTTTGCCAAATGATCCTGGATTTGAGAACTTTGTCGTCGAAATCAGAATGACTTTTTGGAAATTTGGAACTTGAACTTTTCCGAATGGTAAATCTTTGGCACATAACGTTGACACTAAAGTTAAATCATTCTGAGCAGGGTTTTGTGGACTTAACCGAGACTGTTTTGAAAAGCACACAACTGTACTGTGTTCTCCCTGCAAGAAATGGGATCGAAAGGGATTAAAAACTTCAAATTGTTCAACGGATATTTTAAAATTCCGGGTTGATTCTTGGATTTGAGTCTTCCCTGCTTTTTTGCTTCAACTTCTGCAAATTCTGACCCAAAAAATCAAAATTAAACTGGGTCATAGCCATGTTTTGTTCCTCCACTGTGACTTTAAGCATATAGACAAGGATTTATTACAAACTTAAAATGAAAAAAGTGGATTATTTTTAATTTTTGGAGGTGTTTTTTTGAAGGTGGAATAGAGACTGATGTACCTCCACCGCTGTGAACTGCGCCCGCTCCTGGACAGCACATGCACGCTCGGTGTCCAAGGTCCTTCGCGATGATTTCAGTTTTATTTTTTGTTTATTTTTAATGTTTTTGTATTTTTGTCGCCGTGTGATGGAGATGAGTGGTTATTCGTCTGTAAGTTCCATGTTTAAGATTTGAGAAGCTTTGAAAGTGGTGAAAATTTTAAAAGATTAAACTAATTGTAGCCAAGAAATTGATGCAAAAATATAATCGCCAACTAAAAAACCTCAGATGATAAAAATGAGGAGTTCAGTTGTTCACAGCGAGTTTGTGCAAAGGAAAAGGTTTAAGAATTTAAGAAACGTGGAATTTTGAGAAACAAATTTAATACGTGCCATAAAAACACTACATTATTTGGAATAAAGAATGAGTTTAAATAGAGCCAGTAATGAAATGCTAACTTTAAAAATCAATTTTAAAGGGCTCTGGTCTGTTATAATTTTGTTTCCTCATCAGAAACATTTTGAGTTCCAAATCCTTCATATTTAGGATAAGTTCTTCTCTCAAACAGAAAACACTCCACCTTAATGCGATGTGATAATACAGGAAGTGCTTCACTGTGTTTTTAAACTCCATTTACCTTCCCTAGGATCATTTGTATGATTTCAGCCCTGGAATTGCCCATCTAGTCCTTAAATTTAGGGTCCTTGAAACTGATTTAAATTAGATGTCTTATTTCAAATTTAAAATGAAATGTAGACTAGGATTAATAATAAATAAATAAATAAATAACCCAAATAAATAAATAAATGACCCAAACTCGCTGTGAGCAACTGAAAACTCTGAAGTCGAACTGTGTGATCCCTGCGTGAACCACTAGGAGGCGCTGCGTTCTTCCTCCCTGTTTTTCTGCATGTCTGTTTTAGTGCAACTTTTAACAAGAAAAAAACAAAAATAATATGAACTTGTAAAGGATTTTATCAGGAGCCCGGTGAGAAACGGGCTCAAACCTCACCTTTTATTTCTGTCAGAAATCATCATATTTTTGGTTAAAATAGTTTGTTTTTCCTATAGACAGATATATATATGAGTAAAGCTATATAAATCTTAACTTGTAGTGGGGTACTCAACAATACGCTTTGGGACAATGTTTGTGAGTGAATGAATGAGCAAAGAATATTAAAGGCACTGTACCTGATTTTTACCGTCTTAAAAACCTGGAAAACGGAAATAGTGCATTTTAAACAGTTTGCAGTGGTCCAAAGTTATTCCTCTTACCTTATGCATTCCAAGCAACCTAAGTATTCTCCATGATGTATAAGAGCTTTTCACAACTCTTAGAGACCAGTGCAGAGTTTTGCCATCACTGTAATGCTAAAAAAAACAACTAGCATGCTAACTAATCCTTGCACTTCCTGATTATCGAACAATAAAATCTTTTATAGTTAGATGCAGACAGTGCACAGAGGACTTATTTTGACCTCAAGAGCTGCTTATACAATATATCTGTAGTGGGACAAGGCACATTTTGGGCAAATACATTGAAAAAAAAAATCTGGTACAGGGCCTTTATGTAATTTTCATCAAAAACACTTACATTTTCTATATTTTACTTTGCTCTGTAACCTTCTAATGTAGATTCTTCCTCAAAAATGTACATGAAATTTTTGTGTTTTATCAAAATCTATTCTTTGATTTGTCAAATTGCCAATCGTCTTGAAAGGATTTTAAAATATTTTTGGTAACTTAGTGTCTAACTTAACTTTTTTAATTTAAGTGTTTTTGATGAAAAGCAGTTTGGATATTTTCTGTCTAATACAAAATATGTAACTAAAATGTGAGAGTTTTTAAAATTTAGTTGCAGTTTTTACAGAAAATTACCCAAATGCATTTCAGTGACTGTGCAGTCTGGGCACTTTTCAATCTCCATATCACAAAATCAAACTTATATTTTCTTAATGTTGATTTTGTACCAGTTCAGTCTTGATCTAGTCCAGGTCCAGATTGATTGGTACTAAACCAGGACTACATCAAAACTAGACTTGGGTCTCATAAAATCCTTGAATTTTTGTTTTTAATTTGGGGTTTGAAAAGTGCAATTCTGCCATGTTTGTGTGAGTGAACTGAAACTTGTACAAATCTGAAATTGAGTTAGGCCTATAATTTTTAGTTTTTCTGGACATTTAGAGGTGTCTCAGAAAAGGGTTGTGGGTTCAATGCTGCTCCAACTTCGCTCATGTCTCATGTGCCATCGACGCTGTAACTCTGGACTGTAAACACCACACGCTCTCCATAACGTTTCAAATAAAGGTTCTTTTTCCTAAACTGGTTCTGGAGAGTCTCTGTTTGAATTACTTATTTTGTTTTCTACCATAGAGACATAAGCTATTGTTGTTTAAATAGTTTTTTTTTAGTTCATTGGAGCTTAAAATTGGACATGAATCTGGAATAAAATGACCAGTCTGGTTCCCCTATTTAAAATGAAATGAATTTTAACAGTTAAATAGTAGCTATTCGGCTATGGGGTAATGAATCACAATACGTTCCGTTCCTTTATTTTAAGTTCTTCATAAACTTCAGCTGAAATCTTTGTGACTGTAATCACTCAGGCTGACCACCAGATGCTGCTCTGATGCAGACGGATACACACAGTGAGGCTATTACCCATCACTCACATAGAAAAGGTAATAATCATAATTTGTCTAAGAGGGATGGATACCATTATTTTTTCTAAATATAATGATGAAAATGAAACTTAGAAGCCAATATGCCAATATTTGTCTGGTTCCATACATTAATTTTTTAACCTTAGTGGGAATTTTTAGGGGATTTGCTAAGCTATATATTTTTGGAAAGGTTATAGTATATGGAGTTAGAAAATCAATGTTTGCATTTGCCTAGATGTCTATATGGCGGTCATATTGAATTTTTAAAAAATGGCTGCTAAAAATCTTTTTCTGAAATATCTCAGCCTCTGAGTAAGTTGAAATGTTGATTACCTATGTAATACCTATGTAATGTTGAACCTGCACATTAACCCTTAGATGAATAAGTGAGTCAAAAATAACCCGGTTTGGTTGTTTTCTTGCAATTTCATTGTAATATTCACATGTAATACTCCATGTTCCTCCAAAAAATTAATTAATTTATTTTTATTATCCTGTTGAAATACATCAACAATGTGGGTAAAACCAAACTATAAACATCACATGCAGTTGGTCAGATAACTCAAAGAGTTTAAAAGTAGCTCACATAAAATGTGTATGTTGGATGTCAACAAACACATTTAGACACAATATGATTACATGACTTTTTTATGAGACATTTTCTATACATCATCATGATCATTGTATTGGAAGTGTTTTGTATTGTGTTCTTCCAGCCTGCTAGAGGGCGCTCGTTGTGATTTTGATCATAAATGTAGCCAGTAGGTGACCAGAAGGAAAACAACTACCTTGATAATGTCAATCCACATGAGTTTTATTGTTCTATCTGAAGCATCTCCTCATTTCCAGCCCTTTGAGCAGCAAAATGAATAAGTTTATGTTAAAAATGAATGATAACCAGTATATTTGGAGCACTTTGTTAAAGTTTGTGGCAATTTATAGACATATTTTGAGATGACTTTTCAGCTAGCATTAACCAGTTAATTGTCTGTATAGTAGCTTTGATGTACAGAATTTATTTTACAGCCTTCTGAATACTTTTTTTGTATTTTGTTTTGTACAAATACGATGAGCAATGGGAAAAATGGAATGAATTCTTAAATGACACCAGTAAAACAACATAGTACATTAAAAGGTCAATACCAAATGCATGTTTAAATAAAAACCTGTAACTCCAGACTGTTACTTAAAACCAATAAAACAAAGTTATAAAAAAGAACAACAAAAAGAGAAACACTCAAGGCAGTTTATAATGTTTTTTACATTTTTATTTATTTATTTATTTTTTAACCAAGGTGCAAACCCATGGTTAAATTGTCAGTCAGTAGTTAAAGTTTGGGACACACCATTATAATGTGTTTCCTTGCATCCAAAACTCCAGAGAATGAATACATTGGATTACTTGATAGTGTCATGCTTTTTAAAGTGACATGAATGTAGTGACCACATCCTGCAAATTCTTGTTTGTTCTCTTCAGATTGTCTGTTGAGCCCAAAGTCTCCATGAACATGCTTTTGTTTGCTGTAGAGACTAGGATATTTTAACATATAAAATGTTTTATCTGCTAAAAGACAATAAAAAGCCCAGACTTTATTTAACCAAATTAAAAATATTATTGATAGAGAAATGATTTATATATGAGATCACTGCTGCCTTCAATTGCGTCCACCTACTGTTAGTGTCATATTGTTTACACCTGGTTTAGTCCTGGTTTAGTCCTGGTTTTAGACCTGGATTTGTCCTAGTTTAGTCCTGGTTTAGTACTGGATTTAGACCTGGTTTAGTCCTGGTTTAGTCCTAGTTTAGTCCTGGTTTTAGACCTGGTTTAGTCCTGGTTTAGTCCTAGTTTAGTCCTGGTTTAGTCCTGGTTTTAGACCTGGTTTAGTCCTGGTTTTGTCCTGGTTTTAGACCTGGTTTAGTCCTAGTTTTAGGCCTGGTTTTGTCCTAGTTTAGTCCTGGTTTAGTCCTGGATTTAGACCTGGTTTTAGACCTGGTTTAGTCCTGGTTTAGTCCTAGTTTAGTCCTTATTTACTCCTGGTTTAGTCCTGGTTTTAGACCTGGTTAAGTCCTGGTTTAGTTCTGGTTTAGTCCTGCTTTTAGACCTGGTTTAGTCCTGGTTTAGTCCGAGTTTAGTCGTGGTTTAGTCCGAGTTTAGTCCTGGTTTAGCCCAAAATGTGAAAACGGGAACATACCACCATGTAATCCATTTATTTTATCAAAGTAACTGTAATCCAATTACCACTCACTGAAACAGTAACTGTAACTGAATACAGTTACTCATAATTTGTACTCTGATTAGGTAATGCCGGTACATATAATCTGTTACTCCCCAACACTGGATACAACTAGTGCTACAAAAATGTAAACATCACATGACCAAGCTCATGAAAACAATAATACAGGAGGTGGGACTAGTAGATGTGTGGAGGACACTTAATCCACAAACCAAAGATTATACACATTATTCAGTTCCTCATGCCGTTTATTCTGGAATAGACTATTTTTTAATTAATGCTGAAGAAATCCATAATATATAGTTCATTGGCACTAGGACTTTATAAACATGGGCTTATGTTCTATGTAATACATTAATGAAAATTGAAGTGAGAGGGTTGTATAAGTATTAAGGTCTACATGTGACTAGTCCGAAAAGTAGAATCACTTCATTATTTTTTATATTTAGTTATTTTTTTTAATTATAGTTATTTTTGCTGTATTACTCAGCTCTAAGTCGTGGTTCAACCATTTCTCAGTCATCTTTATTTAATACATTCCTGCTCAAGTCTCATGGGGCTCTGAACCACACCCTGTCAACCAATCACAGAACAGCTCTCTGTCTCCATGGCAACAAGCTCCAGTCAACAACAACATGGCTTTATTTACATCTCAAAAGCATCTCACCCCAGTCTGAGTTTAGTTCTGGTCTGGGTTTAAGTCAAGGGGGGCTCATTATTGTCTGTCCACTGACCAATGATTTCTTCCATTGCAGGCCTACTACTCATATTTTTATGGCAGCATTCCCTGATGTTGCTTATTTAACTAAACACTAAAACTACAGCGGATGCAGAGAATATTAGAGCCAGTAGCAGGCTACATAAACGTAAAAACACTTTTAGGTGAGTTATCCAATCCAGTCCACTTTATATTTTTTATTGCACATTTCATAAGCAGAACAGCACAATACAAATAAAACATATCTAAAACATATCTAATAGAAATATAAAAATAAAGCGCTATTATAACTCCACCAGTCCTCGTTAAGACAATAAAACTAGTAAAATCAAGTAAAAGCAAGAATACCAATAAATAATAAATGAATGAATGAATGAATGAATGAATGAATGAATGAAATGAATAAATAAATAAATAAAAAACCCAGAGGAGCACACAACTCGCGTGGTATCAAAAGCCAGAGAATAAAAGTGGGTCTTAAAACGAGACAAATTGTGGTTGCTAATGTTATAAAGTATGCTACTGTGTCCACAATCCACTTTATTTTCATCTGCAAACTATAGGCATATTTATGTAGCCCCAACCAATATTGGATTTCACTTTAGTAACAAGCCTACAATGTTGTTGTCAAAAGCCCCATTTAAAATTAGGATTACTTTTTTTTTTTTTTTTTTTTTATAATAATAAACAAGTGAACTAACTAAATATTCATGAAAGTATTCAATAAAAAAAATACAATTTCAGTAAATATAATTATTTTTTGTGTGCTAATTAACCAGGTGATTCTAAGTCCTCAGTCCGACCCACTTTTCCTGTATTCCCCCCGTGTTCCCCAAAGCTGCCGCATCATCCTCTCCCCATCCCAAAAGGTACTCACCCATTTTAAACCCAAAACCTAGCTTCTGTCTGGATTTAACTCACTCATTCTTTAGAACAAGACCTTTATTATCGTTTATCAGACTTATTTAACCCTGATTCATCCTTTGTTTCTCTCTTTTTAGAGTCTTTTTACGGTAAATCTCTCAATCCGCAGCATCATCCCTGTCCTCGCGCTGATTGGACGCTTAGCCTGGCGTTAACTTAGCATTAGCATCCTCCGGAGCTCCACTGCAGTGTCGCCCTTCCTCCGCCCAAAAAACACACGCAGCCACCTCCCAGACGCCCATCCCCGGTTCCAGGCACCTCCACGGCCCCGGGACAGCTCCGAGCCATGGACTAAAGCGCATAAATCCGGTAAGAGCTGCTAAAATCTGGGACATTATCTGCTAAAACGATGCTAAATGTGAGAGAAGGGTTGGCAGGGCAGTGATTAGCCTCGTCAGGGATACAGGGATGTTGTGGTTTGGGAGCTGGGACATTTTTGGCGATTAAAAGCAAATAAATGGACCTAAAATAAAACAGAAATAGTGCATAATTTGGTGGACTCTATTTTGTTATTTAATTGGCTCGTATGTATTATTTATTGGCAGAATTCGGATGAAATAAATGTCCAAATGAAGCAGTGCAAGGTGACAGGGAGACTAGCATCCTCTGCTGGAGTGACAGGTGTACATGAGAATATTGGTGGATACAGTAATGGGGGTTAATACTGAAAAATAAAATATATCATATAGCAATGCTATTTATTAAAGGCATGCTTGAAATTAAGAGATTTAATAGGGGATTGTATTTAGATGATATAAGGAATATAATACTACTTAGCTTGAGTGTTGGAACTCTTTACCCTAATGCACATGATTTCAGATTTTTAAAATCATTTTCAACAATACAAATATTTTTCTTTGCAAATATAATTTCGGAGGTGTGGTTCCCATTTAGTTCATCATTTTGTTTCCTACATTGTGGCACTTTTGAGCCTCTGACTGGAACAGTCGATCCATAATCTTCTAAGAAGTCATTACGCTGTTATTACCAGTTCAGTTTCTGTCTTTTATACTAGAGTATGGAATCTCTTTAGGTGTACCACAACATACTGCAGCTGTGTATATATATTTATATTTTTTTAGAACAAATACATTAGTTTAGGTTTGGTCCTTGATTGAATTCTGTGTGATTACATTTCTGTTAGTCCTGCTTTTTCCTGGTTTAGCCCTGTTTAGAAATAGTCCTGTTTTGTCAGGCTTTGGTTGAGCAATCAGCCATTATTATTTTTAATTAAACTTTTTTTATCAGTCATTATTTTTGTAATACTTTTGACATAATGTGATAATGGCACTGTCTTTATTTTAAGGTATTTTGGCGTGGTGTTTTAGAATCTTTGTCACTTCACAATGATCTAAATACAATAATTTTAATAGTCAACTCACTATTATTGATTTATGATGAACTTTGCCTTAAGTCTTGGTTTAGGACCTTTTTACCTATGGATGTCCATAAAATCCAGTGTTGCCTGGTTTCTACCTGTAGATCTATGGTCTGTGTTTGGTTTAATTCTATGACATGTTTTAGTTTGGACTTGACTTAGACTGTCTGAGTCCTGGTGTAATCTATCTAGTCCAGATTAGTCCTGGTTTAGTCCTGGTTTAGTCCTGGTTTAGTCCTGGTTTAGCCCAAAATGTGAAAACAGGAAAATTCTGCCATGTAATCAATTTATTTCAACAAAGTAACTGTAATCCAATTACCACTCTTGTATTCTGTAACTGAATACAGTTACTCATCATTTGTACTCTGATTACATAGCGTACATGTAATCCATTACTCCCCAACACTGCAGGTTGGTCATGTTCAATCAATTAAAACATGTAAATCTTACTGCACACAGAATTTGTTATATAATTCAAATTTGAAATCATCAAAAACATTCAAGAGCACAGAACAGGAGCAAGAGCTAAATTAACAGCAAAGAATTAGAATTTCTGCACGTTTGTGGAAGTTTAAACTAAGCATGTTTACACCACAGCATTTTACCATCATTACCATTCAGTGATTATCCTGGAATGACTCTGACAAACCTATTCCACACCAGAGTTATGGTTTACAATAACACAACAACAGTGGGCAGTGTGACCATTATTGAAGTCCTATATTACACAAAACTTTAAGCCATGTTGTTACCTCCTCAAAAACAGACCCGGAGTTGTGTTTGGTTCATTCACAAATGTTTGAGTAACACTTTGTTATCAGTCTGTGCAGTCAAAATGCATCAAAAAAGTTAGCTTCTTTTACTTCTTTTTTTGTTCATTCCATTCCAAGGGCTGAAAATAATCCAAATAATTCTAGTGAAGGTTTAAAAACACAGTGGAGCGCTTCCTGTGTTGTGTTGTATTGTATGACATCACAAGGAGTGTTTTCAGTTTGAAAGAAGAGGAGCATAATATGGGCCCTTTCGATCCACATTAGTGATGGACTCTTGTGGTTCTCCTGCAGCGGTCCTCTTTATGGAGCACTGGAAAAGGCGTCAAATGAGACTCAACTACATCTGGGACCTGACGGGCTTTGGCGAGGAGGAGGAGGTGAGAACCAACACAAACGCATGCAACATTCAAACATGTTCACACAGGAGTCAATTACCCTGAACAGCTGCAGACTGAGAGCGGAGCTGTGCTGAAGAGCCACATCAGCACCACAGACAGCAGCACACATGCGCTCGTGTTGTTGTTGGTGATGTTCATATTTCCTTCTTCTCGCAAAGCTCAAAGATGTGCAGAAAATGTGCTCTGTGAAATGAGGTGTGGTTTTTTTTGGCCCTAGATACACATACCCAGTTATTTTTATAGACTCTCTTGATAGACTCTTTCTGCATCAGGACAGATTTTAAGCAGAGAACAGATGTTTTGAAATGCCCTCCAAAGTGAAGTTTTATTTTTCCACATTTCTTTGTTTGTTTTCTCAGTGCAGTAGTAGTAGTAGTTGTAGTAGTTTTGGACACAGGTAGGTGCAGTGTAAGGCACTTGTGTACAGACAGAGAGAGCAGCAGTGAGGCTGTGCTCAGTGCTCACCTCGTACGCACAAACCTCTGCTGTCTGCTCATTCACTTCAGCTCTGTCTTGTCCACATGTCCTGTTGATGTTGATACATGATGACACCAGTGCAGTGCCTTGGTAGTGGTAGCATCAGGATGTCAAACATCTTTTGTTTAGTGGGTTATTTAAGCCATGTCTATATTAATTTAGTTGTTAGGGTTCATTCTGAATGCAGGTATAACATTAACAATGACTGAATGCTTCCTGGTGATCTGGATTCAAAATAGTGGAACCACTGCTCATCACTGGACGATGAAACAGTGTGTGAAGAAAATGATTGTTTATAAAAGTCATATAAAATATCTGGGTGTGTGTAGCAAAGTCCCAAATCAATCACTTATTAAAGAAAAATTTAAATATATGTTCACAAATGTATTTCTTTCATGTGGATGCAGATCTGGTTTATGGTTAATCGCCCTGTAATTACTGTGCACGTGAAACTAAAACTGGATTATCCAATTCCAAACACGTGATTCTTGTTAGTATAAAGTAAAAAGTACAGCCATCATGGATTTTCAGTTTGGATATGTTTTCACCAAACAGTGAAGACACTGATAGTGCTGACCCGTCCAGTCTAGTGCCGTCCTGTATGACCATGCTTCCGCAGGGAGTATTATAGCTCTGATAATGTAGGTCAAGATAACAAGGACTCAGGGGCATTGCGGCCTCTACTATTGCCCTCTACATCAATTTGAAGCTATTGGCCAAAGAGTATGTTATGAAGTCCCCCAACAATCACAGTTATTTTTCTTAAAAGCCCTGGACCTGTTTTTGTTCCATGTATTTGAACAAAATGTGTCTTTCCCCAAAACAGATATCCTGCATAAGCAGCTCCTGAAGTCAAAATAAGTCTGCTCCAGTGATGACTACGTCTAATTAGAAGTGTTTTATAATTTGATAATCAGGAAGTGTGCATTAGCTTGCTAGATGTTAGCTTTACTGTTATGACAAAACTCTGTGGGTTGTGAAAAGCGCCTGTAAACTCATTGAGGTGGACAATTAGGATGCATAAGGTAAGTGAGGAATCACTTTGGACCACTGCAAACTGTTTTGTTCTGCTCCTCACATTTTAAAACAGTAAAAATCGTCTGCAGCATCTTGATGTTGTGCAGCTGTCACTCCAGAGCAGACAGTAGATGTGGTTTTCATGCGTTTAGGGGAAAGCTTGTGTCTGTGGTATGGTCAGAACAATATCTGGAAGTGAATGTAAGAGCTCAGTCTTGTGCAGTGGTGACTCAGCCTCAGTGAAATGTTCCCACACAGTCCTGACAGCCGCCAACATGCCTCTGTCCGGACCGCAGTATCACCAGAGCTCACAGGGCCTGGTGCGTTCACTGACTGCTCTGCTTTTGTCTCTCTGTCCTGTTTTTTCAGGAGGAACACAAGGTTTGGGAACAGTTACCTTTAAAAACCTGCTGTTTATCTCAATGCCTCTGTACCACTTTGTACATCATGTAACTTACAACCTGTTTAACCGACAAAGGGCCTGATTTACTAAAACACTGCACGGACAAAACTGCAGAAATCATATGAAGTGTGGTGAGCAGATAAAACTATTTTTGCCCCTTTACAAGATGAGTGACAGTAAGTTGATAGATACTTTGCAATGACATCATGTTGGGGGTGTTCTACATGTATCTCTATTGGCAGAATGTTAGTTACCATGGTGATACAATGTACAAATTAGCAAACACAAAAAAAAAGAAAAATGTTTTAAGATAAAAAAATACAAAATGGATTTAAACAACACATTATCAGGAGCCTGTGATCACTTCGAGAGTCAGGAGATTTTCAGAAAAGTTACATAGTGAACTCTTCAATCAACCAATCAATCTGCTCCAAGTTGCAGTCATGTTTAGGTCGGTGTAAGTCTGCCATCCTTGTAAAAAGTAAAACTCACTGCTGCAGACTTTAGTAGATCAGGGCCTTAGTCTCCGGACACATCACTTCTTTTAAAGCACTGCTCACACTAACCTGCTTGTCTGTTTTAGCCTGTACCAGACGCTCTGTCCCTGCATCGTGGTGTGCTTATTTCTTCACTCACAGTGGACCTGCAACATGTGCTCTTCAATACACTTTACAACAAATGCACTTTAGAGTAGTGATATTTTTGAACCATCTGAGTTGGTTCAAAACATCTCAAGTCAACTCAGACTTGACCTCGAGTTGACGCAGACTTCACCTGGAGTTGAATTGGAATTAAGATGGAGTTGACCTGGAGTTGACTCAGACATGACTCAAAGTTGACCTGGAACTGACTCAGACTTGAGCTGGAGTTTACTCAGACTTGACCTGGAGTTGACTCAGAATTAACCTGGAGATGACCTGGAATTGACTCAGACTTGACCTGCAGTTTACTCGGACTTGACCTGGAATTGACCTGGAGTTGACTCAGACTTGACCTGCAGTTTACTCGGACTTGACCTGGAATTGACCTGGAGTTGACTCGGACATGACTCAGTTGGAGTTGGAGTTACAATGACTTGAGTTCGGACTGGGACAATTTATAAGCATGACCTGTGCTTCGTGCCCTTCAGATCTGGTGTCACTGAAGCTAACCCCACATGTGATGCTTTTTGTCGGCATGCTTCAGATATCAGATATGATCACATGATCACACAGCCCTGACTCTCCCACCCTCCATCTCTCTCTCTCTCTCTCTCTCTCTCTCTCTCTCTCTCTCTCTCTCTCTCTCCCTCCTGTCACAGTGAGGCAGAGCTCAAGGACACGTGCGTCTGATGGGCTAACGTCTTCTCTGTCATTCGGTGTGACAGCAGCTAACAGGAGCACAGCTTGGGTTTGCCTCGTGTCACTTTACCATGGTCACTATAAAAGGACACACCGAATGACCAACATGAAACAAAAACAGCATTTTAATTTTGCACTTACAATGTTTTATTTTTAGAACTGTAAAATGTCTACACCAGTTGGGCTTTTAAATACATTATTTTAAAAAAAAAGACTCCTTCACCTGCAGTGTCTCTCGGGAGGTTTTTTGTCATCTCCGGGTTACACACATAGCACTAGTGTACACTGAGAACAGTCCTGGTCCTCATGTGGTGTTTGGTGTGCTCCTTCAATGGTGGACCACAGTCTCTCTAACCCGGAGCTCCTGTTTAACCTCACCAGGCTCTATCTGCTGCCGCCAAGCACAGGACTCTGCTGTACTCTATGGTCCATGGTCCATGGTCCATGGCCTATGGTCCATGGTCCATGGCCTATGGTCCATGGCCCATGGTCCATGGTCCATGGTCCATGGTCCATGGTCCATGGTCCTTGATCTATGGTCCATGGTCCTTGATCTATGGTCCATGGTCCATGGTCCATGGCCTATGGTCCATGGTCCATGGTTCATGGATTATGGTCCATGGTCCATGGTCCATGGTCCATGGTCTATGGTCCATAGTCCATGGTCTATAGCATTGCTTTCACTACTGTTTAACTGCATTTCTGTTTATAGGACCACAATCGGGCTGAGTATGAGT